>NW_012147886.1:2118154-2219061 GCF_000956105.1 Propithecus coquereli | reverse complement strand
CAAGTGATTCCAACATCATTCTGTGTAATGAATCTCAGCCCAGCTCACATTTTTGACTCTGGTGCATCTGTTAAGGTTTAATGCAAATTAATAAGGTCTATGCATTTCCTGCATACTTCCCAGAGCCTCAAAGGCCCGAGGAAAGGAGAACTTTTCTTGTAGGTAAGTCCAAGGTCGCCTGCCTGCTGGGTGCACTGCTTTCCACTTCCCCCTCTACTCTCTTGGAGGTGATATTCACGTATTTAGGTCTGAGCCATTGAGATGCATGGTGCCAGCATGCGGGACCCTGTGTCAGGCCTGGACCCTACATTTTGTGTCAGTCAGGGGAGGATGTGGTCCCTGGGTACAGGCTCAGACAGTGGGGACGATAGATGACCTCTTGGAGAAGCATCTCTGGACGCAGTTCAGTGTTTTAACGACACCACTGCAGGTGGGCGGGCTCTGCTGAATTCCAGGCCTGGTCTCTCCCGCCTCATTTTTATTGCTGTCATCCAGGTCCGGGCAGGACAAAACTTTTCCCCTTAGTGTTCCCGAAACAAGTTACAGTTGTACTATTTTATATTATTCTTTTTAACCATTTTAATTATTTAAAAGAATAACTGTATTTAAAAAGAAAAATCAAGCTCTAGGTAAAGTCAGTCCAAAATACAGCGTCTGTGTTGCCATCTGGGGACTGAATTTGGAGCTGTCTTTCCATGAGACGGCAGAGCAGAGTGGCAGGGCAGAAGGTCCCAGAGCTGTTCTGGGCCAGCTCTGCCCCTTGCTAGCTGTGTGACCCCAGGCACCATGGTTCATCTCCTCGTCTGCACCCCAAGTATGGCTATGAATGCTTTTAATCCCGTGTATTAGTTTTCTATTATTGTCATAACAAATGACCACAAACTTAGTGTTTACACGATGCACATTTATTAATGTACCGTTCTCTAGGGCAGAGGTCCAATGTAGGTGTCAGTGGGCTAAAATCGAGGTGTCTGCAAGCTGTGTTCCTTGCCGGAGACTCTGGGGAGTGAGTCTGTTTTCCTTGCTCATTCCAATTGTTGGCAGAATTCAGTTCCCGGAGGTGGTAGGACTGAGACCCCGTTGTCTTGCTGACTGTCGAGCTGCACCCTGCCTCCGGAGGCCTCCTCCTTCCATGTTCATACCCAGCAGCTGCCGGTCCAGTTCCTCTCACATTTCTAATCTCTTTTCCTTCTTCCTTCTCACCTCTCTGATCCTAGCCAGGAAAGGTTTTCCAATTTTAAGGATTCATGTGATTGGACTGTGGCCACCCTGATTATAAGGGATAATCCCCATCTCAGGGTACTTATCTTTAATCCCATCTGGAAAGTTCCCTTTGTCGCTGGGAGGTAACATATTCAGAGGTTCCAGGGCATCGTGCTCTCTCTCTCTCTTTTTTTTGGAGGGAGGAGTGGCAGGTATTATCCTGCCCCAGTACCTCATAAGGGTTCCTGTGAGGATGAAGTTCGCTGATACATGTAAAATGCTCTAAATATTACGCTGAACTATATGAAATTGGCAGCATTCAACTGTTGACCTATAAAAGGTCAATCTAATAGTATCTAGTCTCTAGTAAATCCTCAGTAAGTATTTGCTGTTGTTATTCTAGTGGTGGAAATGTCATGTTTTACTTGCTAGTTCGCTGTTGTTCTCATTTCCTACTGTTGGGTATTACTTCTTAAAAAGTTGTGATTATTATTATTATTTTGGTATTACACAGTTGATGTGAACACCCTGGTCATCATGTCTTTCTCAAATCGTGCTCTGCTGATTTGGGGGATGCATGTCCTTCTTCTGCATCCTACTCAGTGGAGGATTCCCCCACCCCCACCCCCGGCCAGGCCCTTTTCCAGCAACAGCCCAGCTCGGGCCATCGGTGTGGGGCAGGAATTTTCCCCTTTGGGAAGTGGACGGTCCCTCTCCTTCCAGGGATCATCAGCCCTTGACTTCCCCGTGGCCATTTGTTCTTTGAACCAGTCCTTCAGGACACCGCAGTAGTGAGCCCTCGTTTGGGGTCAGGGAACAACTCCCTTCCCAAAGGCATCCTGAGACCCAGACTCCCACGTCCACAGGCTGTAACCTCAACCCAGGTTTTTCTGCCTGTGACAAAAGGAGAGAAATCAGGTACAGTTCTGTTCTTATTAGCTCACAGCTGCCTCTCATTAACACTTCCTCTCCTGTAGTGACTACACGGCCCAGGGGGAAAGTGCCTAATTCATATCTGTACACTGATGTCACTCACCTTCTCTGCTTTCGCCCAGTAACGGCCCCCTGAGGCTGCTGTGGGGGACACCGTGCCTCCTTCTACAGCTGCTGAAATAGGCCCCGGGAGTGTGCAGGGGCTCTCTTGAGGTCACACCACGTGCTAGTGACCAGAATGAATGATAGTCACCTGGTGTCAAGGTTGAAGGCTCTAGTCCAGTAGAGCTGGGTTCAAATTCTGACTTGTATGACCAGCTTGTATAACCGCAAGTAGAGCCTCCAGCTTCATCCTCTTTCAGTGGAAAACACTGCTAGATTAAATCCCACCTCGAAGCTGGGCATTGGCTCTCCTACCCTGGGTGCTGTTTAGATAGTGGTTGTTCTGGAATGGCCCAGAATGAAGCCGCTGAGTCCAACACTGAGATTTAATAAGCTGTCATTTTATCTGTGGTTATTATTCCTTAGGATTTGAGGGATCAAATCCCAGCAGGAAGCAGGGCCTGCCTGAGGGCCTCCTCTCTAAAGGTAGTGACCCATCTTCCCAGATCTGCTTTTGTTCTGCCTTGAGCCTCTCTGCTGAGGTCCTGGAAGAAGAGAAAGTGCCACTGTGGGGCTTCGGGCCTGAGGGCCTGGAAATGCCCCATGCACCATCTGGTGACTCCGTGAGAGGATGTGTGTCCTTCTGGGAGAGAAGGCACTCTAGTCCTGCAGTTTGCAGAGTGTTCTTGCCCGTGGGCACCATCCCCAGGTCCTAACATGGAGTCTGACACATAGTAGGCTCTCAGTAATCTTAAGTGAAAGAAAGAATTTCTCAAGTGATTCCAACATCATTCTGTGTAATGAATCTCAGCCCAGCTCACATTTTTGACTCTGGTGCATCTGTTAAGGTTTAATGCAAATTAATAAGTATTATTTTATTGTATTGAATAAGAGAAAAGCTCTCCTTGGATGATATCAAGAACACGAAAAAACTGCAAAGACATATGTAGGGTCTGCAATGGGGTTTTCCAATCTTGGCACTGTTCATAATTTGGACCGGATCATTGGTTGTGGGGGCTGCCCTGTGTGTTGTGGGATATGGACCAGCACTTCTGGCCTCTACCCACTTGATGCCAGTAGCACCACTAGTTCGAATTCTCAGCTCCCAGTTGTGACACCCAAAGTGTTTTCAGACATTGCCACATGTTCCCTTGTGGTGGCGGGGTTTGTCTGTGTGCAAAACTCTCCCTTCGTTGAGAACCGCTGGTCTAGAGAGCTGTTTGCACGTGCCCACCTGGCAGAGTTGATGTGCCTCTTCCGCTGAGCCTTCTGCTGGAAAACAGGTTGACAGGTAGCTTGGTTTAGGGAAAAGAGTACTGAGTTGAGGGTTTAGAGTGAATTTTGTGCCCAGTGCATAAGATGAGCATTATTCTGTTTCTTGGCTGTGTGACCCAGAGTGTAATACTCCACATCTCCAGGAAAAGATAATCCCTTGTCCTTCGGGACTTTCATGTGATTAAAGATAAGGCAGTCAAGTGCTTTACATTCCACACTCAATGCAAAGTAGGGATTTTATGTATGAAACGAGGAGCATTATGGAAAAATGCTTAAGGAAAAGCACTATGGAAAAATGCTTAAAGAAAAGCATTTTTCATTCTTGTGCAAGGTTCGTCTGACCATTTTTACATTTAATTGTAGAGAAGGGAATGTAAGTCCTCAAGACCTAAACTATAAAGCCAGTGTGGTTTGGGAGCTTAGCGTGGATTGTGGTTTGAAGAGGCTCCGGGTTCGATTTCCGCTTCTGCCATTTGCTAGGCAACCTGGGACCTTGCCCAGGTTTCATAATCTCAGTTTCTTTGTCTATACAATGAAGATTGTAAGAGTACTAACTGGCTGGGCACAGTTGCTCTCGCCTGTAATCCTAGCATTCTGGGAAGCTGGGGCAGGAAGATTGCTTAAGGCTAGAGTACAAGACCAGCCTGAGAAAGAGCAAGACCCCATCTCTACAAAAAATAGAAAAATTAGCCAGGTGTAGTGGTGTGCACCTGTAATCGGTGGTTCTTTGTTTGGTTCTGTCTGCGGCTGCTTTGCGCTGTTTCTTTTTTGGTTTTTTTTTTCTGGTTGCGCTATTCTGTTTCTCGCGGACTGTGGTTTGGGGGCTATAGCGCGAGTCTGTGTCTCAAAAAAAAAAAAAAAGGGGGCCTTTCCTTCCCGGGGCCTTGTTGCGGGGGGTTGGGCGTTCATTCCGGTTCCCCTTTTTTTTGGTTTTTTTTGCCCCGGTTTTCCGTTTTTTTTTTTTTCTTTTTTTTTTTATGGTGCCCCAAGTCCATTTATCGAGGACAGGGCTTCAGGGGAAGGAGGGCTCCCAAACAGAGACAAAGGCAGCCAGCCAGCTTGTCCCCTCTGCAGCTGATACTAAGGAGGAGGATGCCAGCAGCAAGAATGCGGCCATCTGGCCGGCAGGATGCCTTGCTTGTGCAGTCGGCCTGGCCCCTTTGAAGTGGTTTTAAGACCAATTTGGTAACTTGATTTGGAAAGTGGTGTCGATGACTCCGAGGGCGCAGACTGCTCCTTAGCTGCTGTCTGGGCTCGGCAAATTGGTTTAGGTGGAATGAAATCGGTTCCTTCCCTTCCTGGGCTCGTGGCTGACGTCCAGGCCCAATTGTAATGGGAACCTCTCCTGGGCAAAGGACACTGAAAAGCTTTCCGGGGAGTGTGACCCTTTTTTCGTATGTGAATTCTACTTTCCCCTGGGGGAGGGGGGCGGGTCAAGGCAATAGGCTGATAAGACATAAAAATGACCCTGGAGTGGGTGGGTGAGTGTGTGGGGGGAGGTCGGATCAGAAGGGAATGAACAATGAACAGTTGCTGAGCATTTTTAAAGGGCCAGTTAGCCATTACCTTATTGTGAGATACTGTGCTGGATGCATTTTTTTTCTCCTCTTTCCTCCCCCCCCCCATATTAAAAACACTGCTGGGAGCAAGATCCTCCCGTGCCTGTGCCTTCTAGGGCACCTCTTTGAGAACTCTTCCAGGGTTTCCACCCCGAGGCAACATTGCTGCCTGTCTGTTTTGTAAGATGCTATCAGATTTAGTCACACCAGTTACACTTCCACCGCTGGACACAGGAGCCCCTTTTCCTCACCTTGCCACTCACATTTGGTGGGTCAGATTTTCCCGTTTTTGCCAGACTCACAGTTTTTGGTAGTTTCCCTGACTGCTAGGGGGCTGAGCCTCCTGCCTCCCCCGCCCTGGGAGGAAGGACCCCCAAAGGCAGTGGGAATCCTCCAGGCCTCCTGCCTGGGCCCTGACTCCTGGGAAGGTAGGCAGGTCTTATCCATTGCTTCTCTGAAATGATTCCCTTTCCCAGGTCACTTTTGTTGCCAGTGAGTGTCAGTTCTGGACCTCCTACTGAGCAGTTTTCTCTGCTATGTAGCAGCCGCAGACAGGACTGAGTTCTCTTGGGAAACTATCACACCACACCCTGTTCCCATCAATTCATTTTTTCCTTCAACTAACCAACATTACTTAGCACTTTAGCACAGGACATAGAAGCAAAAGGCCTGACCCCTTGGATTCTTGCTGTCCCCTGCTAGCTCTGTGTCCCAGGGAGAGACCCAGGAGCTCTCTCTCTGTAATAAGTGACTACAGCTACATGTCTCGCCATGGCTCCGAAGGAGAAAGGGTTAGTGATACATATGAATGCAGATGAAGGAGTTTGGAGAAGAGCAGAGCATCGCATCAAGGCAGGGCTGGCTGGGATGCGGGTGCAGACCCCTGCAGACCCCTGCAGGCCAAATCGCTGCTGGTCTGCTGGGGTACAGGCCACATGTGTGTGAGAGAGAACTTAGGTGATTGGCCTTTCTATTCATGCTTATTCCCCTTAACTTGTTGAGTGATTGTTTTGCATCAGTCTTTCAGTCGATTGTGCTGGGTGCCTAATTTATCAGACACTGTCCTAAGTGCTAGAGATGTCATAATAAGCAAAACAGACATGGTTCTGCCCTTGTGGGCTGTGTAGTCCAGGGGAGGAAAGGGACAAGGGGTTAAGTATTTGCAGGAAGGAGAACCGAATGCCACGAAAGCACCTTCCAGTCTCCTGGATGTTCCAGGTGGATGTTTCCAGGTGGCCTTCTCACTCACAGTAGACCCGAAACAGTGCTCATCTTCATTGCTTTGGTAATTGTAGTTTGTGTCTGAGCAAGTGCTGATTCTCAGGAAGAGGGAAGAAAAGAGACCTTGGAGGAATGATAACAATTCTATTAAATAGAAATGGAAAGAAGAGCTCACATTTATTGAGCACTTGTTGTGTGCTGTAGCCTCCTGTAAGAGCTTTGTGCAATTGGGCAGGCAGACAGTATTATTATCTCCATTTTATGTACCAGGAAACTGAGTACAGAGTGACATCTGTGCGGAGAGCCTGAGCACAGGGTCAAAGTAGTGCCTTTCTTTAATCTGACAGGATCTGTTGCTGACCTCACCTTGCTGGAATCCCTAGAATCCCAGAGAAGTAATTCCCAGCTTTCCTCACCAGCACTAGTCAGCCTGCCTTTGACCCAAGGCCCTGGCTCCCTCCCTCCTCCCTCCTCCTCCTCCCTCTGGCATTTCCACCTCCTTCTTGAATTCCTTTCCCCCAGTTTCCCCCAAGCAGCAGGCTCTGGTGTCAGTTCTGTTCATTTACATAGCAAATATTTATCAAAATGTATGCTTCTTGTTTTCACAATGCCTTTGCACAAGTTAAACCCGTGGTCACTTTTTCATGATGTGCCACTTGTTTACCACAAGGGTGGTCCCTCATGGAAGGCCTGTCATGTGGTAGGTGCCCCATCCTTTCTTTCCGTATAACAATTAGCTGAGTTTTTTCTTCAGTTTGCACATGAGGAAACAGAGGCTCAGAGAGGTCAGGTAACTCACCCCTAGCCACATAGCTGGGTTAAATGGGTTTAAAGCCTTGAACATTTTGGTTTTAATGTCTGCATTCTTATTCTCTGGCATCTTGGGAAAGAATTGGGCAAGGGGATGGCAAATGAAGTTGATGGAAGCAAAGAGATAATTACTGTTCCCCCAGGTTGATAAAGATAGTCTGGGCAAAAACACAACTGTGAACAAGTCCTTTGAAAGTTCTCTTCTCCTGAAACCTCATAGTCTGTCCTTTTTAACTGTTCTTTCTGCTGTGTTTTCTTCTCTCTCCCTCCTCCTCAACCCAGGGCCAGGCACACAGTGAGCCTCAGTTTTCTCACCTCTAAAGTGGGCATAGGAGTTGCTGCTTAGCTTAGCTCTGGAAGAATGGTGGATACAGCCAGTGTCTCACCCAGCCCTGCCTCTTAGTCTCTTTGACACCTGGAGCAAGTTTCTGGATGTCTCTGACCATCGTCAAGTGTGTCTTGACCTCCTACCAGAGTCTGAGTCTGGGCATGGAAGTCTAAAGAAAAGGCACTGGACAGTCGAGTGACACGTTTTCCAAGTCCCAAGGTGACTTTCCCCCTCTGTTTTATGATCCCTAACAAAGCGCCTGTGCTGTGCGGTGGCTGTGGACGGCATGGGGCAGTATTGTCATTCTCTTGACAGTTATTTCCTGAGCCCCCACCCATGCCCAGCACACGGTCAGGTCCAGGGGTTGGGGGTGAAGCAGATACACTCCTTGTGGTCCCCTCTGGTTTCTCAGACGAGAAAAGGTATAGACACGTCTTGTAGTTGTAGCCCAATTCTAGGCAGAAAGGTGAAGCGAAGCTTTCCCTCAGGTTTTGATCTTTGTTCACTCTGATTTCACCAGAATGGACCAGGAGAGCCTGATGACTACCGTGGGCCGAGTTGTGTCTTCCCAAATTTACATGTTGAAATCCTAAGCCCCAGGACCTCAGAAGGTGACCGCATTTCGAAATAGGGTCTTTCAAGGGTAAAGTTAATGAGGTCATGTGGGTGGGCCCTAGTCCAGTCTGACTGGTGTCCTTGGGAGAAGAGGAGATTAGGACGTGAGTCTCACACGTGAAGACACAGGGAGGGAGGGGGCTGTCTGAAAGCCCAGGAGGAGACCCCGGAAGAAACCATTCCTGCCTGCCTTCGCCCCAGACTTCTGGCCTCCAGAATTGTGAGGAAATCAGTCTCTGGTGTTCAAGCCACACAGTCTGTGGAAATGTGTTACGGCAGCCCTAGCAGACTGACCCAGTGACCATGCACAAGTCACTTAACCGCCCGAGCCCCCCTTGCCTCCGCTGTAGAGAGGGCGTCAGAGCTCCTGCCTCACCGGCCGTGGGGGGAGGTAATCAGAACAGCCAGCATTCATCTGGGGCTCACGCTGGCCAGGCCCTGCTGAAGCCTTTTTCATGTCTGAGCACACTTAATCCTCCCATGGACCCTTTCCGAAGTGGGATTGGGTATTATTGTTCCCATTTTACAGATGAGGAAAGTGGAGGACATAACCATTAATTCACTTGCCTGACGATGTTACTCAGCAAGGAAGGGGTTGTGTCAGCATTTGGACCTCTATGTTTGGTCTCTGGAGCCCACAACCCTGATTACTGTGCTGTTCCGGCCCTTGTTAAAATGAGACAACAGATGTCCGGGGCCCAGCACAGTAGTGCTTGGCCCACAGGACATCCTCAGGACAGCTGGAACTTCCTGACTTCTGCATTGAGTCTGGGATATTTGGACGCCAGTAGCTCTGAGTGTGTGTGTGTGTCTGTCTCTGCCTATGTTCTCTCTCTCTTTCTCTTCTCCCTCTCTCTCTCTTTTCCCTGCCTTTTTTTTTTTTGCCCCCACTCCCCAATTCACCATCACTGCCTATCAGCCTCCTCTCACTGTTCTTCCTCCCTTCCCTGCTATTAACTGACTTTGGCTTTTGTCCAGGAGCACAGCCTGGCACCCAGACCTGCCTAACACCTCAGATGATTAAACCAACAGGGGTGGTGGCATTTAGCAAATGACACTGCCACACACCCGTGAATCTGTCCTTTCCTCCCTCCCACCCACCACAGTTTGAAGGGCTCTGGAGTCTCTGCCTCTTTTACGGAGCAGCCCTCGTTGTTGACGGGTGAGTGTCAGGCCCCACCCAGGGACAGGGAGGCCCGCGCTGGCTCTGGAGTTACGCAGACCTTACGGTAAAAACACATCACCTTGAACGGGGGCCAGCCGAGGCATCAGCCCAACCAGCCCTGCCTCAGCGGCTGGATTCTGCCTGTGGCTGTGCCTTAGTCACTGGCCAGAGACTCTTTTCTTGTTCCAGCTGAGGCTGTCCCCCGCCTGCCCCGGCAGCCCGGGTTCCTGGAAGAGCTGCATGCCATAGGATGTGAATTTCCCCTCCTGCTTAGATAATTAGAGCTCTCATTTATTGAACACTTACTAAGCATCAGAGACTGTGCTAAGCCCTTCACATGCATCTTCTCATTTTATCCTCTTAATAAACTTCAGGGGCAGGTGCTCCTCTAATCTCCCTTTTACTGATGAGGACGCCAGCTCAGCAGCGTGGACACTAGCAACAGAAAGTAGCTCACCTGGATTTGGGTGCTACTGTGTGCCCGTAGCTGGGTGGCGGCATGCTGTTATGATCGTCTCTGCCTACTCATGGGGAGACTGGGACCTGGGAGTTTCTGGGTCACTAGGCTCGTGCGTGGGGTCTTCCTGTCCAGCCCTTAGTCACAAAGCTGTAATGTCATGTGGGAGATGTGGCCAGAGCTTCTCGAGTGGGGCTGAACCACGTGCTGTACCCCCTGCTCCAACGTGAGAGCTCTAACAACCGCTCCTTACTGCCTCTGCTCCTGGACCTGGACCTGGTGGCGGAGTCTCCTGCTTTCTCAAACGGGCACCAAGGAAAGGGTCAGGAGTTGCCAGGCACAGACAGGGAGTTTGCTTGAAGGACTCTGGGGAGAGGAGCTGATGGGGGGAGGGAGGAGACAGCTGGTGGTCACCTCGGGAGAGAGCTGGGTCCCCAGAACTAAAGACTGACCCGGGAGGGACTGACCTTCACCTCGGGGAGCCTGGGCCTGGGAATCCTCCTTCCTGTCCCCTCCCCACATGCCCGAGATTCACGCCGTGGCCTCGGGACAAGGTCCCCTCCAGTGGGCTCCCTCGTGCCCACCGCCCCTGAGCCTCACCTGGCTTCCACAGTGACCGAGAGAAGCACCCTCTCGCGAGGGCGAAGGTGGGAAAGTGGCTAACACGGCTCCGCCCGCTCAGCTATTTTCCAGCTTATACACCGTCTCGCAGACCTTGCCCTACTCCATTGAGCAAACACGCGGGAGTCCAGGCCCCGAACCGAAGCTTCCTTAGAGGGAGGAGGGGCCACCCTCTGGCCCGCCCCACTGCCGCAGCTCTGTCCTGAAGCAGAGCTCCCTGCACAGAAATGTCCACAGCAGTGTCACTGTCACAGCCGACAGTAGGAAGCCCAGGGCAAGGCCAGTGCGTAGAGTTGATGCAGGCCTTAGAATGACCAAAAGGAAGACAGCGTCACAGCACGGGGCTGACATCTAAGGTACATCAGATCACAGAAAGGTCTTGAGGTTAGAGCTGAATGCATACCCCTAGAAGAAATGAAAAGTCGTGTAACAAAGAGGTGCAGGGACATCAACAGCGACAATCCCTCAGTAATCACATGCCTGGGACCGTGCCCGAACCTCACGTTTGTCATGTGTTGGTCCTTGGCACAGCCCTTCGAGGGGAGAGCTGTTTGTCCCATTTTGCAGACTAGGAAACACGTCCAGGAAGCAGCTGAGCTGAGAATTAAGCCCAGGGCTGACTCCAAAGCCTCCCTTCTTTCCACTCTGCTCTGCTTCTTAGAAAAACAAAAACAGAATTCTTTTAACGTTGCTCTAGGAAATTTATTTTAAAAAAATTAATTTCCTTCTGTGATGCCTGGCTCATGACAGATCATAGATCAAGAAACAGATCTTCGGGCTTTGCCACCCAAGCAGGCTCCTAAAGGCCGCCTCTGCCTCGGTGTGCCCAGGGAGGCTGGGAGCCTGCGGTTTCACTGTCTCGGCAGAGATGGAGGAACCTGTTAACCTGTCTTAGAAGCTAATAAAAAAAATCCCAGTGAGATCATGTCTGTTAAAGCCCTTTGAGCTCCCTGAGCTCTGAGGCTGTGTTGACACGCACTGTCATTGTTGCTTGCTCAGCAAAAACGTCCCCCCCACCCCAGGGCTACAAAGCCCCCTCTCTCCTTCCAGCCCCTGGTTTCCTTACGCATTTCATTTGATGCTTCTTTTGCATCTTGAAGACCTGACTTTTTTTTTTCTTTAAACACCGTGTTCTAGAATGAACTGGCATGTTTTGGGTACTTATTTTGTGCTAAGTCTTTTTTCTCTGTTGATTCCTTCAAACTGTACAGCCATCCTGTGAAGGGAAATGGAATGCGTGTTCTCATTTGCAGATGAGACCACTGGGGCTCAGACTGGGGAGCTGGGTGAGGTCACATAGCTTAGGGCAGCAAGCTGCGTCTGCTCCCAGGTTGTGCCTTGCTGCGCTTGCGCCTGTGTTTTCCAAATCGTTCTCTCTAGTAGGCAGAAGATTCTCTGCGCTTCCTCAATGGGAGGAGGAAAAGGGCCTGCCCAGAAATTGGCCCTGAACTGATGGCTGTGGCGTGTTACTCACTTTTGCTGTAAAGGCCAGGCTGGACCATCTCCGTCCTTTTGAGATGTTCTGGTGAATCTTGGCCCTGATCTGCTGGGAAGTAACCTCCCTGTGCAGGAATGCCTTTACTGGACTCTGCATGAAGTGGATGAACAGATGGATTGGAGACACCAGGCTGTAGTTTGCTCCAAGAACCTGACCCAACCCAAACTCTGCTGTTTCTATCTGCAAAAATCTTTAGAATACCTTTATCGGAGGTGGCTGTGGAAACAGAAAAATAGATAATAATAGCTAACATTCATTGAGTATTTAGTATGCGCTAACTGCTTTTCCAGAAACCATCCTGGCATTTGGTTTGGCAGCAACAGCACTGCCCATACCATTCCCAAATGTACCATAAGTTGAGCAGGTAATTTGCACCCATTTTACAGATAAGGAAGCTGAGGCTGAAGCTCAAAGTCGCAGAATTGGAGCTGAAACCCAGATCTCCCGAGTTCAGAGGATGAAACATTCCCTTCCTCCCACTCCAAAATAATCTGTTGTGAGCCCATTTCTATGTGGATTTCCTAGATGACTGGCTCTTTTTTTTTTCTTTTTTTTGCTATGGCCCAGATAGATAGGCCAAAGGTTGCCTAGTACATTGTGAATTCTTCCCACTGGAATTCCAGCTGCAGAAGGTGCACGCATAAAGGCAAAGCATGACCAAGGCAGGCTGGCTGCAGGACTTTGGAGAAAATACCATAAAACTTCAAATAGTGTAATCCTGAATAACTCTTACTACTAGCGTGTACACTATAAACATATGCAAAAAGAAAACAAGAAAAAACCATTTGCTTTTGTCATTCCTTGGCAAGAACCCAAGAAAAAAACTTGCCTTTGGGGTCAAACTGACCCTCCTGCTCTTAGCTTCCTTGTTAGCCTCAGAATGTTCTTTGAGAATCACTCTTGGAAATCAGAGAGGCCTGACGATACCTTAACTAGAGCAGACAATTTTGAATGAAATCATGCCTAGCTGTGGTTGTGACCTGCTGTGACTTAACACTCAGCAAGTACCCCCTTGTATGTGTGTATGTGTCTGTCCTTCAGCTCTCAGTGCCCTACCGAGATGGGAATCTCCCACTTTGCACAGATAAAGAAACTGAGGCTCAGGGAGCTGAAGTGACTTCCCCAAAGCCAAATAGTTTTAGAGTAAAGACTCATCTGGATGAGGTGGCTCATACTTGTAATCCTAGCACTTTGGGAGGCCAAGGTGGGAGGATTGGTCAAGGCCAGGAGTATAAGACCAGCCTGGGCAACATAGCAAGACCCCATCTCTACAAAAAATAAAAATAGAATAAGGGTTCAAGCCTCTGTCTGAGCCTATCGATTCCTCCATTTAGCAGTGACTGAGCTGCTGCTTGGCGTAGTCCTGGGATGCTGAGTGTCGCATCTGTGCCCTGTGCCAGCACTTTCTGTGTGCTGACACGTTCATTCCTTGGCAGCACCCATGAGACCAGTCCTCTGGGTCCTCCATCCCCCATTCAGAACATTTGGTATGAACTGTGTCTGGAAATACATGCTATTTTTGAGGCTTTAAAAAGGCAACGCAGTGCATGTACCATACTATGTGTTGTGTGTTGTCTTGTGTAACCCCCAAATTCCTATGTTGAAGCCCCACCCAGTACTTCAGAATGTGACTGGATTTGAAGGTAAGGCCTTTAAAGAGGTGACTAAGTTAAAATGAGGCTGTTAGGGTGGGCCTTAAGCCAGTCTGGCTGGAGTCCTTGTGAGAAGAGGAAATTTGGACGCACACAGAGACACCAGAGATGCTCACACACAGAGGGAACACTGTGTGTCGACACAGCCAGACAGTGGCCACCGGCAAGCTGAGGAGAGCGGTCTCAGGAGAACCAAACCTGCCGACTCCTCGATCTTGAAATTTTAGCCTCCAGAATTACGAGAAAATAAATTTCTGTTGTTAAAGGCACCCAATCTGTAGTACTTTGTTATGGCAGCCAGAGCAGACTAATACACCATGTGTCTGGGGCAGTTCCTGTAGCCATGCCCAGGATTTTTACAGGGAAATATATTAATTTTCATAATAAGTGGGATAAATAAAATCCATAAGCAGCCTTATGCTAGCTCAAGTCAAGGGTCAAAGTTCCCAAAAAGCATTGGCTTTGAGAGTTGTGCATTATCATTTCTACTTTGCAGATGAAAAACGGAGCTCAAGTAGTTTTTGCAAGGCCTAGATTGGAACCTGGGTGTTTGGGCTCCAGGGCTGTGAATTTCCTCACTGCTCTGTACCATCTCTTCACAGAAATAGCCTAGGTTAGTGTCCTCATGGAGCTGAGGGACATAGACTGGCAAATCCACAACTACAGTATGTCACGATGGAATGTGAGAAGAGTATCTGGGACCCATGCTTAAGTAGGGGACAGCCCTGGCTTTGGCCCCAGTGCTCAGCTGCTCCAGGTTGAGCTCTTGTGCTTGTGCCCAGGGAAGGGTGATGCTGAGCTGGGCTGGCAGGGCTGGGACTGGGCTGTGGACCAGAGGGACCTGCCCCTCCTCCATCCAGCGCCATCAAAGGCCCTCCCTTGGCTGGCAAGGTGGGAGCAGCAGGCCGCTGTGTTTGCTCTGGGCAGAGCCTGCGTCTGTCTTTCCTCACTGTGTAGGGATGGTCGGGAAGCCGTGGCAGGGGAAAGGACTGCCACTTCTGTTCCATGTTCCCTGGCGAAGAGAAGACAGCCCTTCTATTTAATGTTTTTATTAAGTCATATGTTTCTCTGCAAAAGTTGAAAGCAGGGTCTGCTTCCAACCTGAGCTTTTAGTAGAAGCTTGTTCTTGTTTATTCAGTTGGCTTTTTAAAAAATGGCCATTTTCACAGTTTTCACTGCCATAGTAGGCACTTTTATTCTTATTATAATCATCACCATTTTTATCACTTCCTATTCTTGCTAGAAATTAACCAGTATCACTGGCCTAATGTGCCAGGCACCACATAGTGGGGAGCCAGGATTTGACCCAAGGATTTAGGATTCTAAGTTCAAAGTTCAAAGTGTGTCTTGACCTCTGCAATCTAGGACCATGGACACAAGCCTTCCATTACTCAGTGATTCCAGAACTACTACTACATCCTGCTGCACTGAATAACAGTAGTTGCACCAATAATCACATAGCTGACAGTCTCGGGAACCACAGTGCCAGGCCCTATTTAAGTGCATTATGTATTTTAACTCACAGGGTCCTCCTGACTCATCCTGAGGTGGCTACTATCGAAATGGGGACTTTGAGAGGGTCAGTCATTGTCCACGGTCACAGCACAGAGATAGAAACCTTGCAGGGGTCTGGTCCTCATGGTTGGCTGCTGTCCTGCACAGCCTCTCACGGCTGAGGACACAGTGGGTCAGGTGGGTGGGTGGGCGCAAGCTCAGGGAGCATCTCTGAGGGAGGAAGAGCAGGAGGAGATTTGGGATCTCCTGAGTGCTCAGCCCTGTGAGTGCATTTTACTAAGTTAATTGATGACTCTGTCTGTCATTCCCTTGAGTACTTCCTGTCTTATGTCTTCATCTCATTCATTCATGCAGTGAGCACTTACGAAGCAACTCCTGTATTCCAAATATCACTAGACCCTGGGGATACAACAGTTAAAAGACCCAGTGCCTACCCTCAAAGGAGCTCTTCTCCTTGCAAACTCCTTAAGGAAAGGAGGCAGGGAGTAGACATCTGTTCTGGGCAAGGCGCTGCCTTAGGCTGTTCTAGACATTGCTAAACTGCTTAGCCTCTGAGGTTCGGGAAGACTGAGAACAAGCTAGTCAGGAACTGGCAGAAGAGGGTTAGGACCTAGGTCACCAGCCCCTCAGGAACCCGTGGTGCTCAAGCTTCTCTGCTAGGCAGGCCAAGCCCAACATACAGAAGAGACCCCTGCAGAATTCTCACTGGGCTGAACTCATTCCTGGAAGCAGGGACTTAGCATTCACTTAACTGTAGCCAATGTTCACTTTCCCGTGTGTGTCTGCACTTGCTCCTGGCCCTCCCCAGACGCGTAACTGATTCTTGGAAGGGCTCTCCTGCTCATGGTAGCTTTGTTATCTGCAGCAAACCCAGGATAATGTGATTCCTGGAAATATCTCCAATTTCTTTCTGCTTCACAGTTCTCCTCTTTTGCTAGCAGGGACCAGCATAGGCAGACATGGAGGCATTCATTTGTCATGTCCAGCCCAGCCCTTATTCCTGCAGTTTCCAAGCTGGGGGGTCTTGAGCCCACCCACTTCTTGGAACAGAGTGGGATATGGGAGACACTGAGTACCTGAAAGATGGGTTGATTTGTCCAGGTCACACAGCTCGAGGGTGGCAGGCCTGCGGCAGGCCTTGAAGGCACTCTCTGGAGGACTCCACTTGCCTCCTGGAGGTTTGCAGATAGGAGATACCCTTCCTGGAAAGACCTGACTTGGGGACATTGCAGATAAGGCCGGTTGGTGTGCCTGGCCGCCCAGAATCAAAGGATTACCAAGAGAAGTTAGGAATTGACCTTCCTTGAGGTGGGTCCTGCAGATAAAGATGCTTTTGAAGTTCAGTTGGTGGGAGATAGGATCTTTGTGGCAGAGCTTGTCACCAAAGGGCCTTCTGGATGGATGCACCCTGATAGAGAAATCAGCAAGCTGAAGATAGGGAAAGAGAGCACTTATCACTGAAGACCTCTGCAGGGTTTGCTTTGAGGTACTTCCTTCCTGTCAACCCTGTTCTGGAGTCTCCATTTCGCAGATGCAAAAACTGAGGCATAGATAATCATTTTCTATTTTGTAAAAAAAATTCTGATGGGGATATCATTGTTTGAGTTTCCTGGGATATTTCGAAATGCCCAGTGTTCCTTGTTATGCAATAGTTTAATTAAGCGTATACTATAGGCCAGGCACCATGCTGCCTTTTGGGAGTATAGAAATGAGTAGGAAGTCTGTTTTTATGTAGAGAGTTTTTGGTCTCCTGTGGGGAACAGAGCGGGGATTTAGATGAGTGCTGTGCGGCCCCCAAGTGCTGTGCTGGGGACACATGATACTGTGAACACACAGAGGGCACACAGTGTGGATGCGCGGTGGTCAGGGAAGGAAGGAGTTAGCCCAGAGAAGAGGCAGGAGGGAGACAGGAAAGGCAAGCGGAGACCAGATCCCGGAAACTCCATTTTGACTTTGTGCTCAGGACAGTGCTCTCACAATGCAAATTTTAAGCGAGGGTGGGAGAGGATGAGGTTGACATTTTAGAAAGTTTGGCCTCCCTGCGTCGTAGAGACGAGATCAGAGGGGATCCAAACTGGTGGCCAGCAGTAATGGGGTCTGACCTGGGGGAGATGGAGTGGATTGAAGAGACCCAGTAAAGAGAACCCCCTGAATGTGGTGTGCGATGTGCCTAGGAGTTACGGGAAGGAAGGAATTAAATGTTCTTGCAATGTTCTGCTTAGGTGTCTGCGTGGATTTGGTGCCGTGTGCCATGCTAGGAAATGCAGAGGGGACAGGGGTGGCCTGGGCTGGAGCCCGGAGGGGCTGTGTCCCACCTGCAGTTGGGTGAGCAGCTGGGGTTGGTGGAGAGCTGTGCCCAGAGCCACATGGTGTGGGCAAGTCTAGGTTCTCCTGGAAGCTGCCTTGAAGACTTCCGAGACGGGAGCCAGGTACAGCCTTGTCTATGCCACTGAACACCTACTACCCATCACACGTTGCCGTTCTCAAAACCATTTAACAACATGGGGGACTGTTTTGCAAGACTAAAATGAAGAATGCACTGATTTCCTTCCTCCCATGGTGTTTCTCTTTATGCCTCACTTTCTCGCCCTTGTAGGGGGAGTGGGGATGGCCCGTGGGGGCTCTGGAATCCCCTGCCTGGGTCTGACACCTGATGCCCGGCTTCAACAGTGACTAACAATGTAAGTTCACATTTTGGTCTGTGAAATGGGTATAATCGTGGCACCTCTGTATTTTCCAGATTCGTTTTAGGGACTGAGAAGACAAAGAGTGTAGAACTCTGAGCCAAGCTCCTTGGGGGTTGGGAGCGGGCTGGACGTTTTGAGGACTGTCACTGTATACTTTATCATAAATGGCACGGCTTTTCAGCTTGACGGTTTTTGATGTATGTGCTCCTTCTTAATCCTTAAGTCAGGACTTTGAGACGGGTGTAATTAACTTATTGAATTTTTTAACTTCGGCTGTGATGTTAGAGTTCTTCTAGTTCCGCTATGACCTTATTTTGTAGATAACAGGGCTGAGGATTACTGCCTCTCTTAGGAGCTAAGCCTGGGTCTCCTCATTCCCATGCTTGGACTTTTTTTCACTCTGTCTTATGGGGGTTCGTCTGCATTTTGGTGTCCCTGTTTTACAGAGAAGCAGACCAAGGCTTACAGGTGGGTAGTTAGTGTCCAATACCTTTGGGCAGTCAGGAAAGAGGACGTGCTTGGGAGAGGCCCTCTGGGCTGCTGGCCTATGGGATTGAGGTCGGGCTGGCCTGCTCTCCTCTCTTTCTTACAGAACAGGGTCTCACCTGCCTGGCTGCCCTCTCTTCCTCCTAGGGGTACCTACGGTAGCATCTCTCAAGTTCTAGAGTCTTCCACCACTCCTAGGGCAGCCTTCCTGGCCCTGCCCAGGCTGACTCCACACCCTCCTCTGTCTTCCCAGTCCCGGGCTCCCATGCGTCACTCACCCACTATGTTGCTGACTGCCCGCCCTCCCCCTTGGACTGTGCCATCTCTGGGTCCCTAGCGCCTTTCCCAGTGCGTGGCAGGTATCAAGGCTTGGTGACTGGCGTGCGAGCGCGTGCTGCTGTTTGCATTAGGGCTGTTATCGGGGAGCATTCAGTTCCTGCTGTCCTCACGCTTCCTGCCTTCTCTGAGGAAAAGCGTGGCAGAGAAGTTCCCAGAACTACAAACACAGTGGGGATTAGCACCCTTAGCTAATGTTTATTGTTCCACTCAGAAGCCAGCCCCCTTTTTAAAGCAGCAGCATTTGCAAATATTAAAACCAACTTTGCACACTCCCCCTCTGAGTTCTGGACTGACTTAACAAAAATTCATTCACTCAACAAATATATATCAAGCACCTACTATGTGCCAGATGCTAAAAATGGGCACTTGGGATGCATCAGAGGGTGAGGTGTTTGGGGAGAAAGCTGGTCTGGAGAGAAGTCCAGGGAGGGCCAGGAGCAGAGGAAGGGAGCCCTGCCCCGAATCCGGGCCTGGCGGTTCCTGCCACCTCCCTGACCCTCGGCCTGCACATCCGTCACCTGAACCATCAGATTAGAGAGATCTTCAGATTCTGTTTCCAGTTCCAGGATTATCTATTCATCTGATAACGCTGGTGGAGGGCTGGATGACTTGGGGGGAATGAATGCGTCCCCACCCTCAGGGGACTGCCAGCCGGGGAGGGAGCCCTGCAGAGCCTTCGAAGGTGGACTGCAGGTGTGAGGGGTGCTGCGCTGGGGCTGGGCTCTGGGCCCGGTGACGGACAGGGTCTCGGGAGGCCAGGGAAGGAAGGGGGTCTCAGCCAGGTCCCGAGGGGGGCAGCCGTTGCTGGAGCCCTTTTTTCCCAGTTGTTCTTCCCAGACGTAGGGAGGTTTGTCCCCCACAGTAGGACTGCACCTTGATGTCAGCGCAAGAGGCCATTGGCTCATTCGTTCACACATATTTACTGGTTGTGCCTCTTGTGCTCCACGGGGACGGTTCAGCAGCAGACAGTC
This sequence comes from Propithecus coquereli, assembly GCF_000956105.1. Classification (NCBI taxonomy): domain Eukaryota; kingdom Metazoa; phylum Chordata; class Mammalia; order Primates; family Indriidae; genus Propithecus; species Propithecus coquereli. The sequence continues at coordinate 2,199,624 of NW_012147886.1, read as the reverse complement.
CAAGCCACCAAAGGGACCAACGCTGGGTGGTGGAGGTCCTCGGAAGGGTGCCCAGCCCCACCGGGCCTCAGACCTCCGTCCTGATTCGGCACCTGGCTTCTGTCCCGTGCTGGTGGGAACACTGCTGTATAACTTTTCCATGGCTGCCACTGCAAATGACTATAAGCGGGGTGGCTTAAAACAACAGAAATTTATTATCTAACGGTTCTGGAGGCCAGAAGTCTGAAATAAGGCAAGGTGGTGCACCCTCTGAAGGCTCTAGGGGAAGAGCTTTCCTTGCCTCTTTCAGCTTCCGGTGGCTCCAAGCATCGTTTGGAGAGTGGCTGAATCATTCTGATCTCTGCTCCTGTCTGCACGCGGCTGTCTCTGTGTGTCTCTCTCCTCTTCTCTTCTTTTACAAAGACACCTGCCATTGGATTTAGGGCCTCCGGGATGATCTCATCTTGAGATTCCTCACTTAATTACATCTGCAAAAACCCTTTTCCCAAATAAAGTCACATGTACAGGTTCTGGGGAATAAAATCTCTTTTTGGGGGGATTTGTGGGGAGGACAACATTCAACCCACTATAGGCCCAAACACTTCTGGGGAAAGTCGAGGCTCAGAACTCATATCCGGACGCTATTCTCTGTGGTTTTGCCACCTTTTTTCTTGTCTTACGTGGGCATAACATTTTTTTTATCGTAATTAAAATTTTTTTTAATATAATTTCACTTTCACACTGAGTAAAAGTTGCAAGAATAGTATAAAGAACTTCCACATACACTTTACCCAAATTGACCAATTTTAACGTTTTGCCCCCTATGGGGGTATAATGTGCAAATTTTCTTCAGATCGGCTGGCAGATTCACCAGAGCCCTCTTCCCTCCCCGTCTCAGCATCAGATGGAAGGTTTACCCTGGGCATGGTCAGTTGTGTTCAGTCTCTCAAGGTAGCTGGTTACTCCAGGTTTTGTTGTTGGCTCTGGGTGGTAATAAGCACATTTATCGCCAGGAAGGTGGCATTACCCTGGCGGAGTCACAGAGAGGCTGGAGATGCAGTTCTGTCAACCCCCGCAGCAAGCCAGGTGGCTGTCCCTGGGGGCCAGGAGGCCCTTCCTTGTGTTTTCCTCCCTGCCCTTGGATGCATCAGTTGCAGGCCCTTGTAATGCAATTAGGATTATTTAGGGAAGGAAGTTCCCTCCGCTGCCTTTTGGCTCATTTCAAGCTGAGTGTCCAAGTCTCTGGCCCACATTCAGGAGCTAACAGGATTGCTTTTGTATTGTGTCTGTTTCTGCTACATGCATTTTATTGGAGAGGCCCACGTAGAGGGCCTCCCCAGCACCAGGCTACGAGCGAGGCATGGGGCCTTGCGGAGCCATCCGGAACTTGTGCAGAGAGATCACTGAGGAGGGTGGGATGAGGCTCCCATGGGTACGAATCAGAGGCGTGTCCCAAAGGATGTAATGCCTGCTCTGGGGGTTGAAGCCTGCATTAGAGGGCATCACTCAGGCAGATAAGGCAGGGAGGATCAGTCGGTCCAGGGGGCAGTGCTTGGGCCTGTGAAGGGTCGGCTGGGTCCGGTGTCGGGTATAGAGCGGGGATTGGCAGGAGATGTGCAGACTGTGCGGGGTCACCCAGGATCTCAGTGCTTGAAGCTCTGGAGAGCTTCCATCCTACCTTCCTGATGACGCAGAGCTTAGGTGAAGAGGAGGGGGCGGGATGGTACTGAATTTGCTTTTTGAAAAGATCACCCTGATACTAATGCAGTCAGGGCTGGAAAACCAGTGAGAAGAATGTCACAAAAATTTCACTAATTGCAAGTCCAGTTTTAGGGTTTTTGCAGGGGGCCTACAGAGAAAGTAGCTTGCTTGGTTTGTAGTAAACGAAATTTCAATACTTACAGTGTCAGTAAATGCAGGTGGATCAATATAGCTGGTGTTTTCATAACAAGACAAGAATGATAATAATAGCATCTAGGAGAATGCAAACTTTAATAGTACGATGTTATTTTTGACACTGCCACTGTATGGTGTTGGGTTTACCTAGGTTATGGACCCACTTAAGACCCCAGTTAGTCCTAAAAGCTGTGGAAAGCGGCAGGAAGAGTATTTTTGCCTCTATTATATGGGTAAGGAAGCTGAAGCACTCAGAGGTGACCTGAATTGCTAAGGGTCACACACCTAGTAAGTGGCAGAGCTGCACTTGGGTGCCGAGTCTCAGTAAAGACTCCAAGCCAGTGTTCTTTTCTTCATTTGTGAGCAGAGGCCGTTTCTCTCCTTGTGGAGGTGTTTTCTACTACACCTCTGGGAAGCTGGGCATACACTGGGGCATAGGACATGGGTTGGGGCTTGTCCCCTTCTCAGCAGCTGGAGAAGGCCTCAGGAGCAGTGCAGAGCTTCCTGCACTATCTGACATCGTCACCCTTTGCCACATGGGGCTGTTGAATGCTTGACATGGAGCTGTGGTGACCAAGGGACTGCAATTTTAATATGAATTAATTTTAATGGATTTAAATTTAAATAGCCCTGTGTGGCTAGTGGCAACCCCACTGGACAGCATAGGTCTGGAGTGGTGGGGGCTGCCAGACTTTGTTGGCCTCTTAGTTTATGCCACTGAAGAGGCATCTGGTTCTGAGCTCCTGTGTTCCCAGTTAAGGACTGGCTTGGGCTTCTGACCACTGTCAGGTGGAGCTCCAGGCAGCACCTGCTCGCCGCCCCTTCCTGGGCTGTGGGCCCTGGGCAGGATGTAAGAGTCCAGTTCAAGCCACAGCGGGACGCAGGAAGGACTTCTGAGGAAACCACTGTCTGCTGGGTTGCCCTTGCATCTTACAGGTGCACAGCACGGAACTCCTGTGGGACATCGGAATGTCTTTCTCCTTTTCTTCCCTGGGATGTGCCCAGACTCCATTCCCTCTGTCATGGGGCTCCCTGAGCCATGGATGGTGTGCTTGCTGGCTCAGGCAGGCCCTGAGCCCAAGGTCCCTTTGTCCTCGAAGGGAAACCCCCCAGTAGGCAGCTGATGCCGGCTCTGGAAGACCGTAATTAGAGGGTGGGAAACCTGGCACCTCCTTGGGTAATGAGTGTTTGTTTCTGGAGGTTTCTGGAACATCCGACCCAGGCTGATTGCAGGCTGAATACTTCTTATGGGAAGGGATGTCCCCACTGATGACAAAGGGACAGGTCAGAGGGAGGCCAGGGCCTTTCTGTGAATGGAAAGCCTCATCTGGGGCCTCTCGTGGAGATCAGGAACCAACTGGGTAATGAAGTGGGGAGAAGGGAGGCCAACTCCTGGAGGGCTTAGAGAAGAGGGTGGGGGGAGGAGAGGACCCTGGGGTCAGTCCCAGGAAGGCTGGGTTCTGGTCTGCTGAGTCTCGCCTCACCCCCACCCCCATCCCAGTACGGGACACAGTGCAATACTGGCTGAAAGGAAGAAAAGTGACAGAGGCTAGCACTGGTGCAGCCCTGAACAGGTGTCGTGTTCTTCGCGACTGTAGATGCCCCTGCCCAGCACTGACCAGGAGGCTCGGCCCAGAGTGTGTTCTGTGGCCCTGCCGAGAACCAAGCCTCTGCAGGAAGGGCTCACCCCGTATTCTCCCAGCCTGCTTTGAGCTATCTCCTAAGTAAGGGGCAGCTTAGCTGGGCAGTACTTCTCCCGCCATAAAGATGGGGAGGAAAAGTATGGCAAATACTTTAAGAATCTCAGCTTTATACACCCAGACAAGGCGATGAGCTCACGGTGGTTCTGTGACTTGCCTGAGGTCTCATAGCAAGTCCACCGAAAAGGATCTGCGCTCACACAGCCTTCACTTACAAACTGGAAAGGCTGTCTGGTCAGTTAACCTCCACTGACATTTTCTCAGTGCCCGTAATGTGCTTGGGTGCTGCCTTGCCAGGGCACGCTGGGGTTTGAAGGCTCTCGAATCGTACGGCCATGGAGCACCGTTCCTATCGAGTGCCACCCTTCTTGGTTCACGTTTGTGCCCAGCCACCAGTCCTGTGTGGGAGAGCGGAGCTTGAGGAATGTTTGCGGAAGGGCTGCCTGGCGGATTCAGCAAACAGATTGCACAGGGTTTTCTGAGTGGCGGCTGGGGAGAGGTTCTGGGTCTGTCAGGGCTGCATGGGAGATCCTGCAAACACCCAGCGGGACACAAGTCCCTCTTCCAGGGACATCCTCCTGCCTGGCCTTTTAGGAACAGGATCTGTCCTTAACAGTTCCTCAGTGGGGCTCACCAACAGTTGTGGGCCAGGGGGTCTCTGTGGTCAAGACATCCGGGGTATAGGGGGCTCCTGAGTGCAGACCACTGGCCTAGCTGTGGGGTGGGGTGGGGACAGCTTGAAGTGCCTTTCAAAAATACTATTAGGAAGAAGCCAAGGCAGTGCTGTTGTGAATGCAGCAGCTGAGAGTTCTTGGTGATGAGGTCCAGGTTGGCATGGGCAGCTTCTCTAGTTTTACAAATGCCATGTGCCCAGGCTCTGTCAGGGACCTTGTCCTGCCCCTGTTAACTGAACACACACTGGGAGGCCACAGCTGACCTGGACACTGGCTTAGGAGAAAGCTGGCCAATGGGGTGTAACTGGGAGGTCCTGATGATGGGGGTGTAATGGGTAAATTGTGTCTCCCAAAAAGATATGTTCAGGTCCTAACCCCTGGCACCTGAGAATGTGACCTTACTCAGAAGGATCTCTGGGGATGTGATAAAGTGAAGATGAAGTCACCCTGGACTATGGTGCGCCCTTAATCTAATGAACTGTGTTTTTATAAGAGAAAGGAGACACAGAGATACAGACGCTCCATCTTGGTCCTTGGGACTAAGGATGTGAAGATGGAGGCAGAGATAAGACAGATGCTTCTGCAAGTCCAGGAATGCCAAGGATTGCTGGCAGCCACAGAGCCGGGAGACAGGCAAGGAAGGATTCTTCCCTAGAGCCTTTGAGGAGAACTTGGTCTTCCTGACACCTTGAGTTTTGACTTGCAACCTCCAGAACTGTGCGAGAATAAATTTTGGTGGATTTAAGCTATCATGTTTGTGGCCATTTGTAGGGTAGCCAAGGAAACTAATATAGGAAGGAGTTTCATCCTGTCATGAGGTGATGGCTTTTCTGGACTCCATTTAGGGCCTGACATTGCATATTTATAAATGAACGTTGGTATTTGCCTCTCTGATATGATTGGGCTTTCTCTCTTTCATTCATTCATTGTTATTAGGCACTTATTATGTCATAGGACTTGTCATTAACTCTGCTGACATCTAGTAATCCAAGTCTCCAACCCATAGTTTGCATCGACCGGGTGGTAACCCCACCCTCTACCTATTCCTACCCCCTGATCTTGATTTATGCCTTTGCCCCTGGCCTGAGGCTTTCTCTGACCTACCTAAAACCTACCTGTCCATCTCAGACTCTGGCCTTTTCTGGATGCTTCTGGGACCCCTCCTGGCCTCCCCACTCCCTGCTTTGAAGTCCTACAGCCATCTGTGAGCTTGGACACCGACCATCAATAGCTCCTGTCATCCTTGGGTTGATATTTGGTCATTCAAACATTGCTGTTTGTTTCCTGTGAGCTAGCATGGCGCTGGACTTCAGAGGAGTCCACATTCCTCCCCAGCTGCCTCTTCATGTGCGTTCACTGTGTTCCAGGCTTCCTCAACCCTTCCTGGGGGGACAGCACACTGGGAATTAGAGTTGTATCCATGCCAATGAATGATTGCTGAGTGGATGAATGCAGCTATTTTCACCCCCAGTGTAAAGATGGGAAAGTGAGACTCAGATATGAGAAAGTTGCCTAATAGGTCACACGGTTCACCGGCTCGAGGGCTGGGATTGCAACCCTGGCCTTGCTGGTGTAGGGGCTACTGTTTGCCCAGGATGAAAGCCCTTCCAGGGAGGACGGGGCAGGAGCAGCATTGTGCATCCAGGGAGGAGGGTCTTCCTTGCAGTGGGGCCAGGGCATGTTGGGAACCTGCTGCGTGGACAGATTGGAAGGGGCTTCCCAGAGAAGGAAACACGAGGGCAGTGCTCTGAGGCCCGTGGCCTCCAGGAGCAGCTCTTTCTGCCTGGAGTCACCGAGTTCAAGCTCCCCGTGGCCCTTGAAACAACAGGGAAAGTCCTGACCTGTCAGCAGGAATCGTGCACCCAGGTGTCTGGCGTACTCACCTTTCCTGCTGTGTCTGACATCCTCTTCTCCTCTCTCTGCCTTCGCAGTCCATGAGAGGACTCGGGTTTCGAGCACAAGCCCTGGCATCTTGTCTGTGCTCACATGCCTCCGGACCTGCCGTGGCCTGCCCGTTTCTAGCCATCAGCCCCGACCCTCTGTCACAGCCTAGCAGGGACCCAGGAGGACTTAGGATTGGGGTTTAGACCCTGATTAGGGGCACCGTGGAGTTAAATAAAGCTAGGATGCTTCCTCAAACAAAAACAAACACCAAAAAAAAAGGTGAATAGGAACCTGAAAAAATTGGGAGTTACCAGAACCTTAAAGCCCAGGTGCTCCAGAGGGGGCAAAAGAAAAGAAAAAGGAGCATGTTGTCACCCGACTAACTTGTGTCATGGCTCTTATGTGCTCCCTCTCATGTCATCATCATCACAGTCATCTTAATCAGGGGCCAGCAAACTGACAGGCCGCTGTTTTTGTAAATAAAGTTTTATTGAACACAGCCGTGCCCACTCACCTCTGCTGTCAGTGCTGCTTTGGCGCTGTAACGGCAGGGTCTGGTCGTGATAGAGCCCCTACGGCCTGCAAAGCCTCAAACATGTCCTGTCTGGCTCTTAAAGAAAAAGTTTTCTGGCCCCACTCCAAACTGCTCTTCCGACTTCTAACTAGTTGGACGTACTTTTTGTGGAGGGCTAAATACTTTGCAGACAGTTTCTCGTTTGCCCTGCAGAGCAGGCCTTCCAGCGGTGGGCCTAAGAGGCAGCCAGCCCGTGAGCAGCTGGCACTCACCTCCACATCTGCCCAGCCCCACAGGCTGCACCCTGAACCCCCTGCTTTGTTGCTCCCTCCCCTGCCCAGCCTCTGCAGGAGGCGGTCCAGGTCCACACTGCTTAGGTTTTCACCAGTACATGATCCCATTGGGGTTGTTTGTGAGGGAGTTAGGTTTTAGGTGAGCTCTTGAGAGGACAGATTGTGTCTCTTCCCACAGAATATCTCCAGCCCCCTGCCCTGGACTGGCATAGAGCAGGAACCCAGAAGCATTTTCTGACCAGTGAAGGGAGCAGCCCTCGAGCCAGGGGCACTGTGGTATAGCAGAGAGAGCCCAGCCTCTGGAACCTGAGCCAGGCCATGAATTCCAGTCTGCCGTGACCTTGGACAAGGTAGCTGACCTCTTTGTGCCTCACTTTTCTCCTCTGTTGGATGGGCATGAGCATAGCGTCAACCCCAAATGACTACTGTGAGGGTTACAGGAGTTACTGTGGGTCGCGTGCATGGAACATTCTTGGCACGTCCGTGGCCTGTGTGACAGAAACAGGATGTTATTATTGAGGCCTGGAAGTTTGCTAAGGATTCTTTAGCAGTGGAGAGAGGAAGACAATGTGCTGGCCTTTGAACAACTTTGCAAACTGAGACTTCCAGGCAGTTGAGAGTGTTGATGATGGCCCAGCAAGCGCCTCCTCTACTCAGGCCCCACCCTTGGAAAAGCCATTCTGAGACTTGTCCTGTTCCCTTCACTGGGGCCGGGGAGACTCAGTGCATCCAGCCTTGACCTCCCTGGGCACCTGCTCCTGGGGAGCCCTAAAGGCTTCTCAGTGGCTGCACCCTGGGGGAAGTTCTGCCCCAGAGGCTGGTGTTCATGCCTGGGCCATCAGTGCCGCCCATACTGGTCAGGTGCTTCCCCGTGGCCTCCGCAGGGCAGGTCACTCCAGCTAGCCTGCTTCACTGCTTTGCAGGAAGTCACTGAGCTGAGGAGTGGCGCAGAGTCGGGGAACCCCTTGCCATCTGCCAGTCACTCAGAGAGCGCTCGATTGTTCCCAAAGGAGCTGTTGAACTGCAGCCTAAATAAAGGAAGAAAGATTCCTGCCTCCTGCTCTCTGGAGCCTGGTTTGGAGAAATAACTGGCTTGCCCAGCCCAGTGGCACAGTGGAAACAGCGTTTAAAAATAGCTGTGCCAGGGTCCCAGAGAACCTGATGTAATTGTGCTGGGAAGGACTAGGGCACCTGTACTTCTCGAAGCTCCTGGGTGACCCTAATGTCCACCAGGGTTGAGCTGCATTTAGTTGCCTGTGTGTCTTCCCTTGTGACATATGTGCACACAGTACATGAAGACCTGGGAGACAGAGCATTCAGACAGGGGCACCTAGGAAATGAGAGTAATGGAGAAGGCCACCAGTGAGTGAGTGCCCACGCCCCTGGGAGGAAGGTTCTGAAATGTCCCCATTTTATGGATGTGAATACTGAGGTCATGGGAGTAAAACAACATGCCTGAAGGCACAGGGCTGGTCATTTTGAAGCTGGGACTAGACTTAGGTCCCCTGTAACTCCCAAGTGCTGGCCACCTCTCTTGGCCACCCCTGCCTGGGATTGCAGTTGACACTGGAAATCCCCCCTGAGTCCTGCCCCATAGAAAACTGAAGTTCCTCATTAGCTCCAGTATCGCATGTAGAAGCTCATTCCAGCTGCAAAAAGGACATGGTTTAGGAAATTCAGTATTTAAGTTATTTCTAGGCTTCTTAGCGGGGTTTTATGTTTTAGGAGGGTGGGCATTTAAATATACCCAGGTCCAGGTTTTTCTCTTCCTCTTTGAGCACTGGGCATAGTGAAGAGCAGGAAGAGGACTGAATCTCACCAAGCCGAGGTGATCAGATACTGCCGGATGCGCTGTGGGGCCTGGAAGACTGACGTCGCTAATACACGACCCCATTGACACCGACATTTTCCATTCTCTGATTAGAGATCACGTTCCTATGCCTTGACCTCTGAGTTTGATCATTTCTCATATCCCGAGTTCTGTCTCCAGTGCCCCAGAGTTCTATCCTATTTCTTTTCCGTACATTATTGACGTTTTACCAATAAAATATCTCCATCATCATTATTGCTCTCCTTTATTGTACAAACAGCATTGTAACGCCAAAGAATGGAAATGGATGAGAAAATGAAATCAATAACCACCTCCCCGACTAATTAGATTGTTTTCAGATATCTGATATTGTTCTATCTATACATAATCAGGGATTTTATGTGAGCATAGGTGTAGGGAATAGTTTGTAGCCTTTTTTACCTGACATTGCATCATAAACATTTTTCCACTTTAGTAAAGCACCTTACAAATTATCATTTTTAAAGAGTATGTAATGGCTCATCGAGTTGATAAATCATATTCTAAACCAGTTCCCTGTTTTGAAAATTAAAGTAGTTTGCTGTTATGTGTAAGGATGCTATGAGCATCTTTGTGCGTATAACTTTTCTTGGAAAATTCTTTGGACACATTCTCAGCAGAAGGATTGTTGAGTCAAAGGGTTCTGTTTTATGACTCCTGACCTATGTTGCCTAGTTACTTTCAAATAGGGTTGTTTATTCCACCTCTGTCAGCATGTGGACATGCTAGTTTCACCGCAACATCATCAACACCGGGTATTATTGGCTTAAAAAAATTATAATTCAATAGGTGCAAAGTGTTCTGTTGTTAGATTTATATATATATACATTTATATATGTGTGTGTGTGTATATATATGTATATGTGTGTGTATATATATATACAGACACATGCACATATATTTTATCCTTAGTGAGGCCAATTTTTTCTTTCATCTGTTTGTTTACCAACTCTCTTTGGGAATGCTGACTTTGGCTGCTCCTATAGCCAAGTTCACTGCTTTCCATATGACGCCTTCCAGTTGAGCCAGTTGCAGCGCAGCCTTGACCTAAAATGAGCGAGCTTCAGAATGGAGCCTTTGTGTGAGATGCTGCGTAGCACACTGACTCCGGAGTGCCAAGGCTGGGATTGCAACACCCTGTCCTCACATCGTGGAGTTCTGCATGAAATTGCTGAACTGGCCCTGTGGTCTGTATGACTTCAAACTTAACCCTTGTCCCCCTAGATTTGCCTTATGAGCCAGGCAGGATTTTTCTTCATAAAGCCTTGAGACACTGCTCCTTCAACTATTTTGGGGCTTCCTAGCTCGATAAACAAAGAAAAGAAAAGTCCCTGTGTGTTCCTGTTGTCTCTTTATTTGCGGTGCTGTTGTATTTCTAGATAGCTTTCTCTGATTTTCTCTTGCTGCTTCACTCACCACATCCTGTGGGGTTGGGAGGCTTCTCTGGCCCTGTTTGTTTCTGCCTGTCTGTCGTCGAGTGCTGAGAGTCCTCCCTGGCTGTCCATCTGGAACCTTTCTCCCCAGGAAGGCTAAGGCCAGGTGGGGGAAGGCAGCATGGATCTTAAAGAGCCTTGTTGTCACTAAGGAAGAGTGTAGCTTTCATGTTTGGATTTGTAGAAATGCCTATGTTCAACTCAGGGGGAATAATAGGATGGGAATTGGAATTTCAGTTCAGAGTTGCAGAATCTCAGCGTTAAAAGAAACCTCGAAGGTCATCTCTTCCACTCCTTCTCTGGAGCAGGACTCACTCTAAAGTGTTTCTGATGGGGCATCACTGTTGCTTATACCTCTCCCATGCTGGGGAATTTGTGTCCCTCTTGTTGAAAAAAATCATCCACCTACAGACTTCACTCCCTTACAAGAGAGAGTTCTAATTGAAAAGATGTGGAGAAAAGCAAGAGGGACTTGGAACGGCCTTTATTACATAGATCTTGCTATGAACACATGACACTCCATAAGGTGTGCATTCGAATCTGGCTCTGCCTTGGGTACGTTCTCTGAGCCTCATTTTACCCATCTGTTGCTTGAGGACAATATAGTGGCCTTTCAGAATTAGTGACCACATGACAAACCCCAGTCCCCAGCACTGAGGAGGCTGGAAATAAGTGGCTGTGATGATCTTTTCTTTGACGCTAGGGTTTCCTTTCTTTGCCTGTGCTGATTCTTTGGTTGACAGTTGACCTGTGGTCACTTGAGAGCATTTACACTTGTGAGAAGTCTCTTTTTCTGCTTTTTCTTCTTCTTGCTTGGGAGAAGTCACATAACTGCTTGGATAGGCCTACCTTTTGGGCAGACCCATTTGTTGTGACTTTGAACAGACCCATCTGTCTTCTGGGAGCTGTGATTTCTTGACAAGGAGAGGACTAGTTCTCTTCCCCAGTTCCTTACCTCTCTCAATCCTAGTGCTTGTTAAAGAGAGTTCCCCTTCATGCCTCTAGAGGCCCTGGAGTGGCAGCTCTCCGGGGACCCTGGGCCTAGGCCCCTTGTCCAGATTAGCCCCGCTCTGCTCTGGGATATGGGTCTGGAGGGGACTGTCTCTTCTTAGAGAAGGGGGGGGTCACTCTTCCTCTGCCTGGGATTGGACTCTCCACTTGACATCCCTTCAGTTCTTGTCACCAGGCTGTAGGGGAGGACTTGTGGACTTCTATCTGGGATGCCAAGCCCCCAGGCCCGGAGCATGAAGTTGCATACTCCGGAGTGTCAGACTTTGGAGTGCATATCCAATGAGGCTTCAGACCACCTGTGCCTGAGATTCAGGGCCTCAGCCGTAGCTCCCCTTCTCCTGCCCTTGACCTGCTGTGTGAGTTTTGATGACCCTCTTGCTTCTTGAGGCTTCGTGTTTTTTTTGTTTCTTTAGTAAAGTAAGAGGATAAACGTTTAAAGCATTCTTGTTTTCTTAAAGCGGTCAAATCCCTTTGGCTACTGAAATCTTATGTGCAGGTCTTATACATATGACTGGTTAAGGGAGAGCTGTTTTGGTTAAAATGGGGTTACAGTTTTCCTGTGGACCCCCATCTCTATTAAGCCCCCAGAAGTAGCCTTCAGGAGACACTCTTCAACCCCTGGGGATATATGGAGGACAGTTGGCAAGGGTGGCACTGGAGGGTTCTTACACAGGCCTGTGACCTGCGGTTGCAGTAATACCAGCATCCACTTCTTGAGTACTAACCGTGTGTCAGGCACTTTGCGTAGGTCATGTACAGCGCCTACAGGCACCCTGGGAGGTCTGTGTCCTTATCCCCATATCGCAGATAAGGCCCCAGACTCAGGGAGGGGTGCTCTGCTCTCTATACCTGAGGTCACACAGGAAGGAAGTGGTGGAGCCTCCGTTTCAGCTCAGGTAGCTTGACAGCAAGGCCTGCCTGCTTCAACCCTGAGCTTTACTGCCTCCCTGCGACGTGTGACCTTCCCCCTGACACGCAACATCCCTGCCTGCCCTAGAGTTCGGTTCTTTGAGTTGTCACCCCTGCCTGCCACCTCTGATGGCTCCAGCATTTAGCCTTTTAGGTGCTTCCAGCTCAGGGACGTGCAATAACAGGCCAAAGGTATCAGTGTTTTCTAGAATATACCGTGCTACTTAGCAAATAGCCTCTGTGATGCCACATGTTTCATAATTTGCCCAAATAAACTTTATTATCCCTTTCCCATTGCCGTCATCATTTACTCTTGTTTGCACAAACCCCGGGCTCTTATTTATTCCCCTTTCCCACAGTACTCTCATCTGTTTTCCTCTGCATCACCCTCAGAAATGAGGATGCTTAGTGGGTCCAGCTGGTGCCTGAATGAGGATGGCCCTCAGAGGGAAACAGTCTGGGGTCTGGGTTTCTCCAGATTGGTTCTTCCCCTGAAGCTGCCTTCTCAGAATGAAAGTTCCAGGCACCTAAACCCTCATCTGCTTTAGGAGCATGGCAGACTAGGTGTACGAAGCAATGTGGACAGCCCAGAGGATGGATTATTTAAGAAATCTTGCATCAATTCTGAAGCTTGGGTTACCAGCTGTCATCCAGTATCTTGGTTCCACTAGATTGATGGCTTCTTACCACTGTAGCATTAAGTCTCCAAACAGCAGTGGTATGTTCTGTGCCTGCCATCAACTTCTCTTCTCCGCTGGTTGCAGACACAGCCTAGCCCACATTGGTAGTGATAGGTGTTATGGTTGTATTCCCCCATGCATTGTTGGGCTGCCCCAGTGATGGGGTGTCCCATTCACCTAGCATCTGATGAACAGAGTCAGGACTCAGTTTGCTAATGCTGATGTCTCATTTCTCTTGTCTTGTATGCCTTCTTCCATTCTCTGACTTCTTTCAAGCTACTGATCACAAGTTACCGCTTATAGGAAGTTCTCCACGAGTAGCTTAGTTGTCATCTTCATTGTTAACGTCACTTGAGTTTTGCGATAAACACTTTACATGCATTACATAATCTAACCTATACCAAATCATTATTGCCTTTCATTTATTGTCTGGCAGCTTTGTGCAGAATTTCCTTGCTGAACCAAGTATGTGGGTCCATCCATTCATTTGTCCATCCAGTCATCATGTAATAGCCCAACACAAGTGCTGGGGGAAAAAGGATGAAGAAAATTAACTCAATGATCTGGGACTCTTCCACACATTAAAACAACCATGAGTGTGTGCACACTGTTCACAGCTCTTACTCATTGATTGTAGCTTTGAGCCGAGGCTTCAATATCCTTATCAGGAAAGTGCTCCAAAGGAGCAGTTCCCATCTGGCATGGCCTGTTTGCCAACCTGGTCTTAGACTCTTCATCCTGGTGGCACAAGGCCTGAGCATCAATCATAAGAACCTTCTGGGTGCAGGTCGGATTCCCTACGAAGCAGCTGCTGAGATGTGGATCAGTGAGAAGGATGTCTGTTATGGGGTTCCTTTGGGATTGACAGCTGTGAAATCGAAGGGGAAGAAATTAGGGTTGGACAGAGGGAGAAGTCAAACTGTGACAATGTCCCAACAAAGACCAACCCTAGGTTGCTCTTTCAACCTTGGGTTGAAAGCCCGGGAGCTAGAGAATGACCCTTCAGAACTGTCCTGAATTGGGGTGAGGGTTGATCAGTCATTGTACGTAGGACCCCCTGGAAGGATGCCCTACCTTGAACAAGGTAATTGTATGCAGCCAAGGTAGTCCCCCAAGGCGGCTGAGAGCTGAGGGTCATCTTCCAGCACTTTCAGCAACTGCTTTGGATGATGGTTGGATGGATAAATACCTGCTGTGCTCAGCATTTCCTCCCCAGGACCTAGTACGTAACAGGCATCCAGTATTTGGGGGAATGAATTACGTAAGCTCTATGGAAGCAACGTGAGTAATTAATTCACTCAGCAAGTATTTACTATTTTAGAAATGATTTATTAAGCTCTTTTACATGCTACTCTTACGGAGTTTACAATCTAGGGGTTTTGGGGTGGGCGGTGGTTCAACACTGGCTTCCTGGAAGAGGCAACCTTCATACTGGGGGTGTGACTTCCTGGATGGTGGGCCCTGGGTCCTGCTGGGCCCCGTGTTTCCTCGGCTCCCTAGAAGCTGGCCTACTGAGATGGAGAGTTGAATGGGTATGGGATGTTTTTTCAGGGAGGGGACTCTCCGTTGCAGCCCACCTCTTGGTGCACCTGTCCACCGTGGGAAATTCCCCGTTAACATTCACTGACGTTTGAGCTCCCTGTAGCCTGGAACTTCCCCAAGGGTCCCATTGGCCCAGTGACTTTACATCATTTGAGTAGTTGAAGAATGGAGGGACCACTCTTTTAAGCTAAGCGGAAAAATATACATTTCTCCTCCGTGAGTCACCAAAAACTACAGCCCAGCTTATACGCAATTACTTAGTTTCTTTTTTTCTGTATGTAAATGAACTATCATTCTAGTTCAGGAAGTAGAGACTCTGCACAGGGAGGATGAGATGAAATCAGTGAATTTTACATCTGAAAGGGACCTAGAGTTTGCTCCTTCCAACCCCCTTCCTTTGCAAGAGGTCCCTGGTGGGGAAGGGCCTGGCCAAGGCCACCCCAGGGGCTTGGGGAGAGGTTCAGGGCATGTGGTCAGGTACAGAGCATTTGCCGGCTGGCACAGTTCGCCATTCCTTCCCGGCCTGTTCACCTCCCCATGGGGCACCAGGAAGGTGCTGCACAGCCCGGCATGTGGTGGGTGGTTCTTATCTTCACGAGTCACCCAAGTGATCAGAAAGGCTTTTACCGAAAGCAATGGCTTTGATGTTCTGGGTGACAAGACCCAAGCGTGCTGGCAGGAAGGAAGGTTTTTGGGGTTGGAGAAATGAAGACTATTTACCTTTGGGGTTGACTTAATAACTTAACACCCTTGCGGTGGGAGGGTGTTTGTGAGGGAAAATTGAATGTAAGTGTAGTGCAAAAAGGAAAGTTTGAGGTAGAAGGCAGGAGAGGAAATGCTTCTAATGGCTCAGGGAAAACCTCCTGGTAAGGTTGACCTTCCAGAGCCTTCTTCCTCCCCACGCCCCCACCACATCTCCTGTTTCGATGATGAGGTTTCATGACACATTTACAGTCTACAAGGCATTTTCCCACGTATCACCTCCTCCAGTCTGCGCATGAGCGGTGCCACCAAAGGCTGTCTGACCTACACGTGCAGGTTTTGGAGGGAGTTGACTTGGAACCCAGGGTCTCTGACTCTAAGTCCTTTCTTCCTGGAAAATGGTGGCTCTCACTTTCCCTCTAAGGGGAAAGTATAGGCTTTAGGAGTCCAGTTTCTGGAGCTAGACTTCCTCCGTTTCCCTGTCTGTCTCCCTCCTCTGTCAGGACCTTGGGCACAGTTCCTGATCATTTTGTGCCTTGGTTTCTTGAGGTGTAAAATGGGATAATAAGAGTCCCTACTCCCCTCATGGGGTTGCTGTAGGGGTGAGAGCACGCTCACCTAGCACATGTTCCTAGCACATGTTGGAGATGAATGACTGTGTGTTAGGATTACCCAAGGCTGGCTTTCCTGCTTGCTTTCACAGCAGTCCTGGGGGCTCAGGGACATACCGACCGTCTCTTGGTGATGAGATATAAACACTCCCGAGAATAACCAGTGATCCTGCTTATTCTGAGTCTTTAATCATTCTAGTCCCTTCACCCTGTGAAATCGGGAGGACATGTAGTTGAGTGACAGCTGTGTACCAGGGTCTGAGGATTATTCAGCATGGACTTACTCTCTGCTTCATACTCAGAGTGGGCTCACAAGTAACTGGGTTGATTTCTTTTTCCTTTTTTTGTATTAAAAAACAACAACACAAAGCCCTTTCTTGAATAAGTAACTCATTCACAAGACACAGAATCCGAAAGGGAAAGTTTTTCAATGAAGCCTGCTACTCATCTGCGTTTCCAGACTCTGGTTTCTCCTCCCTGCTGACACAGTTGTTGCTGGTTGTTGAACCTTCTTCCTGAGACAGTCTGTGCATTTTTTAAAAGATGAGGCATGTCCATGAGTACATCTGCGAACAGGTGTAGAGCACCTGCTGTGTCCACTGCTAGGGGAAGTACGACGGGAGTACGCAGGACCTGGAGATTGGGGTCCCTGCAGTTTTCAGCTGCATTAAGACCTCAGCTTTACAGCGCATGGGGTCTCGGCCTCAAAGGAAGCCCTGGTCTTGGTGTTTGCTGCGGCTTTGGCTGGGAGCACCTGCCTCCCTTCTGCCTTCTGTTGAAGCAACCTGGGGTCAAATCCCAGCTCACCTGCATGCCAGGATGCTGGATGGTCAGGATGTGGCCTACTTATTTCTCATTAGTGCTCCCAGCCTGTCCCCAGGTTGTATGAATAGCAGTAGCCATCATTTTTCTTTCTTTTTCTTGGGCAGAGGAGGTGGTAGTTCAAATTAAATTTCGGTTTTATCCTTTGTAGTTTTCTACACAATAAATCATAACATTTATAGCTAAGGTGACATGGGTTTTGTGAGGAAGGCTTTTATTTTTCGCTCGCATGGATGGTTGATATTCAGTTATGTAGGCTGGTTCTTCCCCTCCTGTTCTGTGGCTCTGGACATCTTTCATTCTAATATGATTTCAAATTAGCAGAAAACAATTGCACGGATGATGCTAAGAACTGCTGTACACCCAGGTTCATCAGTTGGTAACTCATTCTGCATATTCCCCTGCTAGTTTTTCTGACTCATTCGAGAGTAAGTTGCAGACATGTCCTTTTATCCCTAAGTATTCAGTGTGTGTTTCCTAAGAACAAGGATGTTCTCTTGTGTAACAACTGTGCAATAATCAAACTCAGGAAATTTAGCATTGCTACCATTGTATTATCTAATCCACAGGCCGCACGCAATTTTGTCCGTTGTTCCAATAATTTCTTTCGGACTATTTTTTCCCAATTCCAGATCATCATTACATTCAGTGGTCATGTCTCTTTAGCCTCCTTTAACATGCAAGGATTGGTTCCTCAGCCGTCCTTGACCTTGACATTTCTGGAGGCCAGGCAAGTTGTTTTGTAGAAACGTCCCTCGGGTTGGATTGAGGCTTTTATTTCTGAAAGCTCATGCTGTACCACTTGCTTTAATCCTGTATGTAACCTTTAGTGGTCTCATACAGCTGGTGGTCATATCCACATTTGCAGATGAGGAAACTGAGGCATAGGGAGTGGAAGTGACTTGTCCACAGACACATTCTCACGAAGTGACAGAGCTAGAATCCAAATCTAGGACCGTCTGTCTTGAAACCTAATTTGCCTACCAGGCAATGGGAATAATGACAGCAATTAGAGCCTGAGAATAATGACATGTTTATCGTGCACTTACTTTGAGCCAGAGGTTGTGCTAAGCGTTCCATATACACTACAGGGCAGCCCTGACACCAATCCAGGAGAAGCTGCTCTTTCTATCCCTGATTTACACATGAGGACCAGAGAGGTTAGATTGACTACCCACGATGACACGGCTCCTAGCTGGTGGGGACTAGCTCTGACCCAAGCAGCCTGTGTCCTGAGCCTCTACGTGTTGCTTCGTGCTCAGGCCTGCTGGATTTCATAGAATCTGGACAAACATGGGAGCCAGGCTTTGCTGACCCCCTGGGAGAGGCACAGCAGTATCTGTTTGTGTCCTTTTCTGGGGCCTTCTCCATCCCAAAGCTGAGGCCTGTACTCAGGGGCTGCCTGGGGGAAGCAGGTCTTCCCTCTGCACCCACAGCTCCTGTAGGTGCAGTGGTCCACTCCGTGATCTATTCATCGTGGGCGGATGGTGTTTTGGTGATTTCCAGGTCAGGAATCTGCGTGCTGTTGCTCAGTCACGGCTGGCTCACTCTCTCCTGCCAAGTAGCTAAGGGCCCCTGCCTGTGGAGTGGCTGGTTCTGGCTGCCATCTGCCCACCTGTTTGGTGCCACTACCTGGGCAACATCTGGGTGGCACTCAAGGCCGGCTGTCCTGGATGATAAGGCTGCCTGGCTGGCAGTGGAACTGGTGACCATTCAATGCAGGGTGTTATACCCAGTACCTCTCCACCTTTCTAACAGAGACCTGCCTCACACGTGGGGCTGCCTCTCCTCGTTCAGGTTACCCAGCTGCTGTGCTTCCCACCTTCTGGCTGGAGAAAGATCATATGGCCCTGCCTCTTGGCTTGTAGCGAGGAGTAGATGATCTGAGACTATGACTTGCTTGGAATTCTGCCAGCAGAGAAAAAGGCAGATCCCAGGGCAGAACGTCTGAGAGGCCCTGCCCCACTTCTCCCTCTTACCTCCTGGGGGGTCTCGGGGGGCCTGGGTCTGCCTGTCCTGGGCACTCAGGCTCCTCAGACATCAGAACACAGTTGTGGGCCTCAACAGTGATCTTCCTCACTCCTGAGCAACATCAGGAATGTATTGTCAGCATCTTTAGAAAGCCCAGGTCTTGCTTGACCAGGTGCAGGGTACTTCTGTCAATCACAGAGCAGGTGAATGTCCTTCCTCGGGGACAGTGTGTCATGAGAGGAGATGGCAGGAGGGTAGGAGGGTAGTCACCTGACTCTTCAGGCCCTGGCACCTGCTACACGTCTGACCTCCTGCTCCACCTGCTCCTCCTCTTCTTCGAGGGTTGCCAGATTTCTGAGCAGGTTCCCTCACAGTGGCCAAGTGAGTCCTGTCACCCTGTGCTGGGCCAGTCTCCTTTTCCCTGGCTCGTCTCTGTGGGTGGGAAGTGACCCTACTGCCGGGCAGGTTTGGTGTTTTGAGGCTGTGCTGTCTGTCATCTTCCCACTCTGCAACGGGCTCCGAGCACCCTGGCCGGCCCAGGACTCCTGACAGCTCCTGAGAGAAGCTTAGAAATTTTAGTTCCTTAATTTCCATGGAACATTGTTCTGTGTATATGGTTTAAAACATTAATTAAAAATATGAATCAGTTTGGCTGCCTGGGCAAGAGGTTCTCTTTTCTGCAGAAGCCCAAGTTCTATGTTATTTCTGCCTCTCCACCCCGCTCCCTCGCAGAGGGAGCCGGCTTTCAAACCAGCGGGCTGGCCGAGCGTTTGCTGTTTGGGGTCAGGCAGCCTCCTTAGCTTTTCTGAGCTTTAGTTTCCACATCTGTAAGATGGGGAAGCTGGTTATATGTGTCTCCTGGCCTCCTGGGGCCAATGCATGTGTTAGACGGGGAGAGGACAGTCCTCAGTGAAGTGTCATCTATATGGTGTGCTCTTAAACGGCACTGTTGTTACGATTAATGACATTTCCCTGGCACCCTATAGTTTATAGAGCATCTCTTTGGTACACTCCCTCATGTAATCCTGGCAGCACACCTGAGGGGTGTGTTGTGTTCTAACCCACTCCTTCTCACAGGTGGATACACTGAGGAGTGGGGGGTCACAGCCAGGCTGGAGCTGAGGTTCTATGACTCAAGCCCCAGGCTGCAGCACGATCTCACTGCCTCCATTTGTTCCCTTGGCCCTGTGTGCTGAGCCCTCACACTAAGTCACTGTGGTGGGATAGGAATAGGGGAGAGCTTTTATTTCCTTTCAGAAGGAAACTAAGAAGCGAAGTCTCCAGTGTTTGCCTAAATGGTATTAATAATGGCTGACATTTCTAAATGCTTATAATGTCCTGGGCCAAGTGCTAAGCTCTGCAAAGGTTCTTACCTAACACTAAGAACAAACCTCTAAGATGAGAAACTGAGGCTCAGAGAGTTTATGTAACTTGCTCAGGCTCCTAAAAGGACTTTTTAAGTAGCAGAACTGGGATGCCAACCCAGGCAGTCTGAGAAAAGCCCACCAGCAGCTATGAGGCTGTGCTGCTGCCCCTTTTGGGTAATCAAGCGATCGCATTTTGACAATAAGGCAAAGATGCTTTCCCGGTCAAAAGGCCTGAGGAGCGTGGGAGGCTGCTCGCTGGGGAGTGCAGAGGTGCTGAGGGTGGCATCTTTCTGAGTGCATTGCTAGTCAAGGGGACTTTTCTGAGTGAGGGGGAATTCACCCTGTGCTGCTGGGAACTGGACTCTGAGCGCTGGATGGATTAATTAAAGCAACACTTAATGGGAGGAGGCAGGGACTCTCCTGGGCTTGCAGAACCGTTAGACGTCTGTTTGTGATACCAGCACATCCAAGGACTGTGACAACCAGAGTGCCTTGGAGAAGCTCATTACGGCCAAGTTGTTCCTGCAGGAGATGGGGAATTCATCCTTCCCTGGGGAATGCAGGCTACCTGCCCTCTGCTCTTGGCTGTGGGGCAAGGGTATTTCTCCAGCTGTTCTTAGAGTCAAGGGCAAATTCCCCTTCAGAACTTTTAAGAGGTATTTATACTGAGTCTGTACTGACCGAGCTTCATCTCATTCATGATTTGGCTGCCGATATGCTGAGTATTTTGGGGGGTGAGGGGCCGGAAGGAGGTCTGGAAAGAGAAAGGAGGGCACCCCATTGTAAAGGCAGTGATGTGGCTTTCTGTGGGTGCCAAAGCAGAGCGTCCCTGTCCCTTGAAGGAGGGCAGAAGGTCAGCGTCTGAGCCCACCATGCTAAGCCTCAGACCCTGTTTGGGGTAGCTGGGCAGCTTCTACCCAGAGCAGCTAAGACCAGGGGTGACCCTAGCTTCATTTCCTCCACCGTTCCTCCTTCTAGCCACCTAATGTAACTGATTTTCAATGATCTGTTAGGATAAGAATCTCTGGTGAGGATGCATTTTTTGTTCCTTGGGTAATGCATGATGCTTACCAATCATGTTACTGGGTGATAGTGTTGAGCTCAGATAAAACTCACAACAAAGTTCATCCGATGCAGCTTCCGTGACTCATGTGATCTCCACTGTCTGTGAAACAGGTTGGACATACAGGGACAGGCCATTCTCAGAATGAAGTTGCTGGATATGTTTCTTATTCATCTCTACCTAGAATTCTTGGAATCAGATGAATCCAAATGCTCTAGTAGGAAAGGGAAATATGGTTGATGGATGAGGACTTGGGAGTCAGGAAGACCCAACCGTCAGCTCTGGCCACTCTCAGGATTAAACGGCTTAATGTATATAAAATGCCTAACACAGTGCTTGGTGCATAATAGTTTCTCAGTAGATGTCTACTCTGCCAGTGCTTTTCATTCAGCATTTGGTGAATATGCAGTTCTTTTTTTTTTTTTTTTGAGACAGAGTCTCACTCTGTTCCCGGGCTAGAGTGCCGTGGCATCAGCCTAGCTCACAGCAACCTCAAACTCCAGGGCTCAAGCAATCCTCCTGCCTCAGCCTCCTGAGTAGCTGGAACTACAGGCACACGCCACCATGCCTGGATAATTTTATATATATATATATATATATATATATATGTATATATATATATTTAGTTGTCCAGATCATTTCTTTCTATTTTTTAGTAGAGACGGGGTCTCGCTCTTGCTCAGGCTGGTCTCGAACTCCTGACCTTGAGCGATCCACCCGCCTCGGCCTCCCAGAGTGCTAGGATTACAGACGTGAGCCACTGCGCCTGGCCAAATATGCAGTTCTTATGGTTTAAATGAATGAAACATCTCTTTAACAAATTCATTCAAGGTAAGCACTGATACTAATAATTCTCTATCCTTCTCTTATGTATTTCTAGAATCCTGTTACACCTGGGATTTAGGCGCTTTTAATCTGAAAAAAATACATATTCCTTGAGCACTCCAGAAGGATTTAAGAACCACCCTTCCCTGAACTAAAGCTGGATGTTGTGGGATTGCAGAATTAAGGTAAGGGATTTTCTCCTCCTGAGCCTTGTGGGACCAAACACATCTTTTGGAATTGATGGTCTCTTGCAACACAACTTGGGTTGTGGTTCTTGACTTCTCGGCATGTCTTCCTGTGCTGCTCCAAAGTGCTTGGGAAGCTGACTTCCCATGACCTCATCCTGACCTGGTTACCTGGTTCTCAGAGTTTGGTCCACTTGGTCATTGTGCCTAGAATGCTCTCCCTCTGTCCCTGGCAAAGGAGGAGCCCACAGTCTCTTAGGTGAAAACCCCATACACCACTCCTAGCAGAAGGCATAGGATGCTGCAGTTGTCTCCCTGAGATCTGTGGAGACTCGGGTGGGGAGAGGAGGAGAAGGAGAAGTAGGGGCTATGCAATCAGGTTATGCCTTTTGCAGCATCCAGAACATGAGCACTTCCTCCCTTCCCGGCTCAATCTGCACCTTTGCTTCCACCTCCTTGAATTGCATGCTCCAACCACAGCAAGCCTAAGTTTGCATGGGGTAAAGGGTGAGATATTAGGACCCAAGGCTTTAGGCAGACCTGGGATTTTCTGTTTTTGCTATTTGTCTCACCTTGGGCAAATCACCGAGCACCTCTAAGCCTCAGTTTCCTCATTTGTAAAATAGGGATTGTATTAGTGCCTACCTCATGAGGATGTTGTGTGTACTGAATGAACTAGTGGAGAAAAAGAGCTTAGCAATGCTGCGTGGCATGGAAGAGGAAATGCTCCAAAACGGAAAAGGTTTGTTTTGTTTCGTTTTGTTTTAATTCATTAGTTATGCCATTTAGAGTTCCTTCCATGTACTGGGCTATTTCAAAGTCTTTGGTTTGCTGTGCTCTCTGCCTTTTGCCCACCACCAATCAGCCTGGGAAAGGGCTGCGAGTCTGTGAGTCACCGCCTTGGTCATGCCCAGCCCCTCACGATTGCTCCCTCCTGCAGCGGGCAGTTGAAGACACAGCTCCATTGCACCATGGCTGCTGCATCGGGTTGAAATCTCTTTCATCCCCTCTCTGGCCCATCCATCGCTGGTGAGCTTATCTAGAGCTAGGACTGCCTTACATATCCCAAGACCCAGTGCAGAGCCTGCCCAGGGCTGAGCCTTGTATCGTAGATGTTGGAAGAACAAATGAGTGAATAATTCAAAGGGAGCGAACAAGGAGAGGGAAAAAGAGAGAAATAACTGAAAGAAGAAAGTTTTAAAGGTTCAGAGGAAAGAATGAGGTCAGTTGCGATTTTTTTTTTAAACAAGATGTTGGAAAGAATAAATAACACCATGAAAAGAAAACTGACATGATTCTTACCATGAATTTGAAAACTATGCAAGGGTGGGAAGGTGGATGAGAAAGTGTGGACTGGTGAGAACAGTTAGGGAAGTTGGAACTGAGGGGGCAGCAGAGAATGGTGCTCATGTTGTGCTACTTAGGTCATCTTTTCTTTTGCACCTTAAATTTTCCAAAGCGCATTTGCATTTCTAATCTGCTGTGGTGTTCAGCAGTCCTGTGGCACGCAGAGATGGAGAGCACAAGGCCTTGCCCTTCTGTCAAGGTCGGGGAACTGGCACGTGCATGGGATATTCCATACCCACCAGGCATAGGTGATGACTGGGGAGGGGCTCTTCTCCAGGCAGGGAGGCTTCCTGGAGAGGGTGCTGCCTCTTGTGCCTCTTGAAAGATGCATGTGAATCAGGCCTTCTAGGAGCTGAGCTGCTGATTAGCAATTAAGAAGCCTTTCCACCTTTTGGAGTTCGGCACCCTTGTGCACTCACATTTCCCAGTAATTTTCATTTCACTGTCAAATTTCTCATTTATAGACAGGCCTTCCTGTGGGAGTGCTGCCTGCCTCTTTTTGGTCCTCAAGGATTCAACCAGGCGTTGAGTTATGTTTTGGGAGCCCGTGATCTTGTTCCAGGCAGCCGGCTTTGGAGCAGCAGTGCATGTACAAATGCAACAGGCTTTTCTGTAGATCCCCACGCCCTGTCGCACCTGAAGGGCTGGAGCGAGCTGTTCCCATGTGGGGAAAAGGGCGGATGAGACCCCAGTCACTGGGGCGGAGAATCTGAAAGCCGGAAGCACCACCCCTCGAAGCTATGACTGTGACAGTGAGCAGTGATGCCTGCCTTCTGTGGACAAGGAGAGGCTCGGCAGGTCTTCCTGGGGGTGACAGGAGAGAATTTCTCTAGAATTCAGCTGTTGGGAGCAGGAGGACAGAGCCAGGGCACTGCTGGGATTCCAAAGCCCACAGTCCTGAGCATGTTTCAGGGCAGGGCTGCTCTGTGATGGGGCCCTGAGAAAAGCCGAAGCATTTGTGCTTGTGCATGAGGTTCTCCTTGTCCCAAAGGCACTTCTCTCACCCTGGGAGCCTGCCTGCCTGCAACTGCTTGGAAATCAGCTTGACTGGGCCGCACATCAATGGGATGGTGTCCACATCTTTCCCATCCGTGAGCCTGCACTGTTTGCACTGTCCCTACCCTGGGACAGAGTCAGACACTGGGACTCTACCTCGAGCTCCACTTCCTACTGCCTGTGTGACCTTGGGCAAGTCCTTTACAACTGTCCAAATTTCTCTCTCTCTCTTTTTAAAAATAACTTACTTTTGTTTTTAATTTTATTTATTTATTTATTTTTAGCCATAGGAGAATCTCATTTATGTTGCCAAGGCTGACCTTGAACTCTGGGTTCAAGCGACCTTCCTGCCTCAGCCTCCCAAGTAGCTGGAATCACAGGCATGTACCACCATGCCCAGCTAAACTTCTCTTTTCTCAGCTGCAAAATGGACCAGGACCCACTTGGGGTGGATGCGAGGATCATAGAACCTCTCCTGAGGATGGTCAATGAGTGGGAGCTCTTGCTATTTGCTGCTTCTTCCAGCTCCTCACCTGTCCAACTCCTGGCCTTCTCAGTATTGTTCTCTCTCGCCCCTGGCCCCTCCTTGGACATGCAGACAGGGTGGGCTCCTTCCCTTTTGACCCTCACCTTGCTCTTTTAGACTCCTCTGCTGGCCTCGCCTCCCCAGGGAGCATCTCTGGGCTCCCTGCCTGATCCTCCCATGCAGGCCTGCTGGGGCCTTTGGTGAGAAGGCACCAGACACCTTCTGCTTTCCCTTCTGTGGACACGAGCCAGCTCTGGTCTTTATCCACAAAGTACAGGTATCAAGGTTGCTTCCTGTATTCAGCGTCCACAGTATTTAAAAGAACTCCTGGCCCAATTGGGACTCTCCACTTGAAACATCTTTTCATAACACCTCTGTATTGGCCCATTTCTCTATTACTGTTTCTTGTGGTTTCATGTTGAGGTTTTTGGTGCATTGCATTTGACCTGGAGTTTATTTTTAGTAGTAAAGACAGAGTTCAATTAATGTCAAAACATGAGGGCAATTGCAGAGGAGGGATTCGTAAGTGTAGGGGAAAATGTGCCAAATTTTCTTCTGATCACATCTCTCACTGAGCATACACAGTCACACCCACAGACGTGGAGCTTCCTCCATCGTGCCTACGATGGACTGGGCCGAGGTGGGGAGCCATGGCTGGGCCAACCCCTGAAAATGAAAGCGTTTCTGGGTCTCTTTCAGTTCAGCTAATGCAGCAGCTGGCCGCACAGATGAACCACCACCGCAGTCATCACTACGGATGATAATTACTATGATTATCATTAGAGTAAAGGCCAGGCTTTGGGATATCCTGTTCTCACCCTCTCCCCAGCGGGCAGCATTCTCTTTCTGCCCTGGATTGTAAATGTGTTGAGGGGAGGGTCTGGGTCTTGTTCTCTGTCTAATGCCTGCTCTTGGCATCGTAACAAGCACGTAGGACCTGCTTGGGGAATGTTTTCTTAGGTTGACTGAATGTCAGGACACTGAGTTTAGGCTGCAAAGTCACAGTGACGTAGAAAGTGCTCTTCCTTCGAGGGCCCCCAGTCTGCCTTGAGAAACAAAGTGAGCACTGTCATCCGCACAGGACTTTACGGTTCAGAAAGCTCTTTCTCATCCTTTCTTTTATTGTGCGTGTATTTACTGAGAACCTGCGGTGCGCCACTGTGCAGGGCGCCTGGCATAAAGGAGAGAGAAGCCCCTGCTTCCGCTCTGAAGCAAATCCCAGGGAGCGAGGCCAGCGCCTTGGATTCGCAGACTTTATAGATGAAGGAACTGGGGACTTGGAGCAATTGTGTGGCTTGAGACTCCCTGCTAGTTGGTGGTGGCTCTCAAATTGGAACACTGATCTTCCGAATCCAGGCCCTTGACCTGTCCCACCCCCACCTGCTCTGCGGGCCCGTCTTCTGCATTGTCTAGGTGCTCCTCACCTCCTATATGTCTGTCTCTCCCTCTCTTCCTCTCGCCTCTCCTCTCTTTTCCTCTGCCTCCTTTTTCCCCTCTCTCAGCCTTGTTTCTTCTGAAGATGAGGATCTTCATCTCTACAGTGCCTTTTGTGGGAAGGGATCTGATGATATGGGGCTGTGTTTAGATCTTTCTGGGGGAGGGGGTGCTGTGGTCTGCTCAGCTTTCCTGGGAACAGAGGCTTGGGTCTCACTGAATGCACCTCCCCGACACCTCCTGTGGTGACTGACATGATGTAGCCACTGCCTCCCGCCCTCACATCCTCGTCCACTTTCCTGCTGTGAGCCAGGTGTTATGACAGGCCATGACGAGCCACCCACGTAGACAAACAATGTCTGTCTTTCTTTAAAGGCTTTAAAATATACTGAATGTATCAGTTGGGAGTCTCCAGAGACACAACCAATACAAGATGAAGATAGATCTATAGGTATGTCTATATCTGAGAGATTTATTGATTATAAGGTCTTGGCTCACACAACTGCAGAGCCTGAGAAGTCCCACGAGCTGCTGCCTGCAAGCTGGAGACCTAGGAAAGCTGATGGTGTAGCTAAAGGCCAGAGAACTGCAGAGGTGATGATATAGATTCTGGTCTGGGTCGGAAGGACTGAGAACCAGGAATGCTAAGTTCCATGTCCCAGCTCAAGCAATCAACCAGTGGTGGAATTCAACCTTCCTCTACCTTTTTGTTCTATTCAGGCCTTTGAGGGGTTGGACGGTGCCCACTTTGGAGAGGACTGTCTGCTTCACTTACTGAGTCTGCACATTCCCGTGATAACCTCGCCTGGAAACACCCTCACAGACACACTCAGAAATGCTGTTTAACTAGCTGTCTGGGCATCCTGTGGCCCAGTCAAGTTGACACACAAACTAACCATCACACTGGGGGAGACACTGCATCCAAATACCTGTATTTGCTGGTCAACGTATATCTCAGGCACCAGGGCAGCTTGATTACCTTGGCGCCAAAGCTACCCCTGAGTGCTGAGCTCCAGCTGACCACTTAGACCCTTCACAGCCCTGTCTCTAAAACAAGGACCCCGAATCAAGTGACCAGAAGAGCCACTCTGTCCTACTCAGCCTGTATCCTTTGAGTGTTTGCCTAAGCTGAGTCCAATTGATTTTTGTCATTCTCTATCTCTTCCTTGCTCAGATGTCAGTTGGGTATCTATGGAACATCCCTGTGCTCACAGCATCAGGCTCCTGGGACTAGAGATAGCACCTGAGTCCTGGTCTTGCTCTTTGTAACCTATCGGGCTGCCTCTGTTTTAAGATACGCTGTCCACATTCCAGGAATTTATCCATTCCTTTGTTCCTTTCTTCAAAAGTGCATTGTGTCAATCAATCAGTCAGTTCTCCTCCTGCAGTATGCTAAGCGCTGGGAATTCTAATAGGTACTGATAAGGTGCTATCCTTGCAGTAGTAGCACTGGTGGTGGTGGTCATGTGGCACTAGTAGTAATCATGCCGGTGATGAAGATACACCAATAATAATACTACCAATAATAATAGTGAAAATAATGATAGTTCGAATGTATTATTCATGGTGTTCCAGGCACTTTACATTTGTTATCCCTTTAACTCTTCACAGCCTATGAGGAAATGGGGGTCGTTGAGTAATATATTCAAGTTGGCAAATGAAGGAGTCTTCCCATGGAGTGTATATGAGACACATACTGGTGCTCTGGGCTTTTGCATAATTTAATTTTATTTTAAACTTAAGGGTAACATTTAGAAGCTTTCACGAATGAGAGGACCATCTGCTAATTTGATGTACGTGCTACACATCTGGGTACCTCCCTCCAGTGTACTGTCATTCCCTCCTCTTCCCTGCAGAGAACTCCAAGCTTGGGCTCCAGTTCCTATCCGGGGATCACCCTTTCCCTTTCTGCTCTTCTTGGGATCCAGGTTTATCTGAGGAGCTGGCAAAAGCCTGTGACCCAGAGGGCTTTATTCTTGGTTTGTGATGAGGTAGCAGACAGCTGAGCCCCACAGGGCACCCAGGGCCCTCGTTGCCTCCATCCCTTCTGGTGCTTTCAGAACCCTGCGCTGCAGGAATTCACATTCTTCTGCTCTGAACTGTTTTCTTCCGGTTTTGCCCCCTCCCAGAGCTGGCTGCAGTGGAGGCATACCTACTGCTGGATGCAGGGCATCCGGCGTCCTGTGGAGTTTTTTCTTCCTCCCAAGATGAAATCTTAAAACTAGAGGATTGGCCTGTTCAGGCATTGTGACGACCTCAGGGACTCATTTGGTTATTTTTCTGCTGTTGCAGAGCAGAGACACCCTGGGTTCCAGCCCATAGGAAATCAGATGGGAACCTTAAAAAATGTTGGGTTAAGAGAAAGTTTTCGAACAATAGAATTAAGGGAGGGGGGAGACAATCTAAGTGCCATCTTCCCTGAGCTTGGATCCTTCCTGAAGTATCAGCTCACTGCCCCTGCTCTAGTGGGAAGAAATGGGAAAGTGACTGGCCACGGGGGAGAAGGGATAGCACCGCCCCTGGGGCCAGGAAGGAGACTTGAGCCCAGAAGGAGACCTGAGCCCGGTCTCCGCTCTGCCATTTGCCAGCCCTGTGGCTGGGAGGAAGGCTCTGGGCCCTTCTGCGCCTTGGTTTCCTTCTCTGCAGAGCGGGCTGTTCTGAGGAGCAGCGGACGTTGTCTGTGACCCCTCCAAGACACCAGTGATGCTCTACCAATTGGCACTGAGCTGGAGCATTCACTGGCCATTTGCTGCAGATCTTTGGACCTGATTTCCCTCAGCTAATTGGAAGCAGGGGGCTGGATGGTCGCCACAGTCCCTCCCAGCTTAAGCATGTCACACTGATGCCAAGTCACTTTCAGGCCGATAAAATTGTCTGGAATTTAAAGGAAGTGGTAGAAAGTAGTCATCTCAGAGTAGCAGAAATTGAAGGAGATACTACAGGTGTCTTAATTTTTTACCTGTAATCCTCCCCACTCCCCCCCCACACCCCCGTGCACATCCTCCACACACTTTTTAAAAATGAACTTTGTTTTTAGAAGAGTCTAGATTTACAGAATTGTGAGTACGGTCCAAAATGTTTCCCCTGTTACATCGTGTGGCATGTTTGTTACAATTAATGAACCAATGCTGATACTTTATCATTTCCTGAAGTTCATAATTTTTTTTTAGCATTCCTTAGGTTTTACTTTATGTCCTACTTCTCTTCCAGGCTAACACTCAGGATCCCGCGTTGTGTTTAGTCATTATGTCTCCTTAGACTGCTGTAGGCTGTGGCAGTTTCTTAGACTCTGCTTGTTTGTGATGACCTTGTCAGTTTTCAGGAGTCCCGATTAGGTGTTCTGCAGACTGCCCCTCTGTTAGGATCCGTCTGATTTTTTCTCATCACTAGACTAGGGTTATGGGTGTGGGGGAGGAAGACCACAGAGATAAAGCACCATTTGTATCACTTTATGTCAGAGGTACATGCTGTCACTGAGGATGCTAACTTTGAGCACCTGTCAGTTTTCTCCTCTTTAAAGATACTCTGATTTTTTGTTTGTTTGTTTGTTTTACCCCCGGTTGCATGTTGCACTCATTAGAAGGAAGTCACTTTGCACAGCCCACACTTAACAGGGTGGAAGCTTTGCCCTTCCTTCTTGATGTGTAGAGTCTCTACGTGAACTATTTGGAATTTTTCTTCACCGGAAATTTGTCTCCTCCTGTTTATTTATATCAGTATGGACTCACAGATATTTACTTTATAATTTATCATTTATTGGGGTCATAGTCTAGTATGACTTAATTTTGTTGCTAAAGGTTTTCTAGCTTTGGCTATTGAGAGATCTTTTAGTTAGTTCTTGTGTTCCTTTGACATACTTCCTCATTGTGGGCGGGTTTTTTTCTTTCTTTCTTTTCTTTTCTTTCTTTGAGCACATCCACCCTTTCTGGCATGATAAAATGCTTTGGGCTTATCTTGCATATTTCCTGCCCCATTCCTAGGATCAGCCATTTCTCCAAGGAGCCCTGGTTGTTTTATTGGAGAATGGTGTTAGAAACCAAGATGTGGGTGCTAGATGAGCTCATTGCTACTGGGCTGTCATTTCCTCTGGACCTTCTCAACTGACAGAGCAATGAAATGTATGTGTGCATACTACCCTGTGTGCGTGCACACATGTGTAAATATTTCCATAGGTATCCTTCTTATCTATATTAAGCTAACTATGGATTCATACTGATGTTCCAATCCATTTCCGCATTCCACACACTTTTTAACAGACTTGGTTTTTTGGCTCACATCGGTTGGCAAGGAAAGGTAATGAATGGAGAGGCCAGAAAATCCACATGGGGCAGAGAGCCGTGAGCTGAGAACACTGGACTTTTTCCCTGTGGGCATGTGGCCTTGTTGGACGGAAGTCAAGATGAGTCAGTCACCTTTAGACAGAGACTCTGCACGTGTACTGCCCAGAATGTTTGCAGACTAGGACACCATGTTAGGCTCACAGGCCTTTGCACACGACCCTCCCCTGGGCTCCATGCACCCTTGCCAGCCTCTTGACCTTCCTGTCCTCCTGCTGCCAGCCTTCCTGCTGTCCTCCCCTGCCGTGCCACTCCCACTCCATGCAACCTCTCGCCATACCCACTGCTCCTAGAGCCTCTGGGCTGGCCCTGTCAGAAATGCCCCTGTCTTCCTGAGACCCACGGCACACAGAATGGGAATGAGGAAGTTGACATACAATGTAGAACAACCCACCTGGCTTCCTTCTCAGGCAGGGGTCTCAAACTCAATTGTCTACAGGGCCAAGCAGGCAACAGAAATCAGTGTCATGGGCCTATGGCAGGAGGGAGTGGGGGGATCTTGGAGCACCAGGCCTGATGAGGACCCAGGAGACCTGGTGTGATGTGCTGGCCTGGCTACAGGCCTGGGGTCCATGCCTGACCAGCTACATGTTAGGAAACGTTTTGACTGTCGTCCTCATGCATGACCAGTATAAAGGGAGCAGTGGCTAGTCTGTGGCTGCTGATTGTGGCCCTGAAGGACGACAGACCTGGTTGTTGAAAGGAAACTGGAAGCCGGGGAAGGCAGAGGGCTTGGGGTATGGCTCCCTCTTATTTGCCTCCTGTCCCTGACAGTGTCACCATGTACCAATATTTCTTCACCCTGGCAGCAAGCACTTTGGCCCAGTAGCAATAATTGCTTCTAATTTAAGGGTTGTTTTGTCCCACAGTCCTGGAACCAGCTTCACTGTGCTACTCTCAGTGATGACAGCCCCAGCCTGGGACTCCACAGGGCCCTCTGGGCTTCTCAATTCTGTTAATCCCACCGCACGTCCCATCCCTTAAGGGGTGTACCTGCTTTATGCAGCTACTACCTCTCTCATACCTCTGTGTCCCCCCTGTGCTTTTTCAGTTTTCAACACATGATTCATCCTTTATCTGAAATTCTACCTGTTAAAACAACCGGTATGTTTGCTCTTCTCCTGTTGAACCCTGATGGATACGCAATATGTATTTCTGTATTTCCTACCCTTGCCTCCTTTATTCAGTTGAGCTTGAAGTAGGTTTCCAAGCTGTTGCTCTGAGGCCCCGGGGAGCTGCTGCCCCCACTGCCTTTGTTGTCCCCGCCGCCCACCTGGAGCTCCATGCTGTCTGCCCACAGCCGTGACTGCTCCTGGGGGACCCACCAGTAGCCTGTTTCCATAGCCTGCTATGCATGGAGGTGATGCTTCGGGTTTTCCACGGTGAACAACGGTCCCCAGGGGGGGCAGGGCTCCTTGGTGTCTGCAGGGGTGTGTGACCATGTGGGATGGAAGCAGCCTTGTCAAAATAAACCAGGGGCAGTGCCGATGGGGGAAGTGAGGCTGGCTGAGGGGAAACCTGGGCTGGGTGCTTCTTGGGGGGTTTCCTCTGTGCCGGTGCTCTGCTGATCGACGGCCCCCAGAAGGCTGAGGCTGACACACTTCCTGTGACCCTTTGAGACTCGCCCACGGCCCCCCTGCCAGACCTGAGAATCTCTTGCTCCCTGCTCACCTTGAGGCACTCAGGGAGCGTGGAAGGTTTGCCTAAGGAGCAAATACAATCCTCCCTCCGTGACCTGCCCCTTTGTTCCTGTCTTAGTCTGCACAGGCAGCTGTAACAAAATACCATACACTGGGTGGCTTAGGAACAATAGAAATTTATTTCTCAGTTAGAAGGATTTTATTTAATTCCAGATGGTTATATTTTTACGTTTAAATGGAAAGTTGATATTAAAATGCAGTAAGCATTTTTACTTTTAATCTACCTAATCCTGTAAAATATTCTAGAGCGTATTAGACATAGATCTTGTCCAGGAGTTAACTATTTGGAAAAGGCAGTAGCCTTTTCTGATGGGAATGAAAAGACTTGAATTTTAATTCTTGCCTTGCTACTAAATCCTTATGTGACTTTGGACATCAGCTTTAATATCTCAGAGAACTAGGCGAGATAAAAATATTGAAATCTTTCATATGGAAAGTTGGTTTGGGACAGTGTTATTGCGTCTTTAAAATAAACATATAATGACTTGGAGGGAAAAAATAAAAAGAAATTTATTTCTTACAGTTCTGGAGGCTGGGAAGTCCAAGGTCATCATTGGGCAGACTCAGCGTCTGGTGAGGGCCACTTCCTGTTCATAGATGGCATCCTGGCACTGTGCCGTCACACGGAGGAAAGCGAGGGAGCGCTCGGTGGCCTCTTTGGTCAGGATATCAGTCCCATTCACAAGGACTCCACCCTCATGACCTGATCACGTCCTGAAGGCCCCAACTCCAAATCCCATCACCTTGAGGGCTAGGATTCCAACATACGAATCTGGGGGACACCCATTCAGACCACAGCCGCTCCCCACTGCAATGCTGCTCACCTGAGCTCACCTTCCTGACCAGGCTCGTCGACAATCCTTTTGTCCCTCTAATGCCAAAACTTCATGTTTCTGAGGGTGAAATTTGATTCATTGTAAATCACGACATTCCTCAGGAGTTCTCATTGATCGTGATCATTATGATAATCACCTGTACCTGAAGTTGCCCGTGGGTTACATTTTCCTCACATCACTGTACACTCTTTTCTTATTCAGTGGGGTGTGCAGATTTATTGGGGTGTGTATTAGTTTCCTAGAGCTGCTGTAACAAAGTTCCACCCACTAGGTTGCTCAAAACAAATTTATTCTCTCGTTGCGGAGGCTAGAAGTCTGAAATTGAGGTGGCGTTAGGACTGCGCTCCCTCTGAAGACTCTTGGAAGAGTTTTCTTTTCTCTCTCCTAGGTTGGTGGCTGCTGGCAATCCTTGGCATTCCTTGGCTTGAGGTTGCATCATTCCAGCCTCTTCCTCCATCCTCACATGTCCTTTTGTCCTGTATCCAAATTTCCCTCTTCTTATAATTCAGCCCTCTCTAATCCAGCATGACCTCATCTTAACTTGATTACATCTACAGAGACTTTATTTCCAAATAAGATCACATTGACAGGTAGGTATGGGGGTTTAGGACTTTAATATACCTTTCTGAGGGATGCAGTTTAACCCACAACAGAGTAAAGAAGAAAATGTTACAACTTCTATTTTTGTTTATTTCTATCTTATTTACCTTTGTTTTTTGATATTTTATGATACTAATATAGGCATTCATATGAATAAATTATAAGCAAGTACTTATACACATTTTGGGAGCTATGCTCAAACATGAATTATGAAGACATACTCACAACACACAATAATCAGGCCACTGGTCTGGTTTACAGAGGGGCCCTGTCTTAGTCTGCTTTCTGGGAGGCATAAACAACAGACTTTGTTTTCTAACGGTTTTGGAGGGAAGTCCAAGGTCGAGGTGCTGGCAGGTTCAGGTTCTGGTGCAGGCTCTGTCCTCGGCTTGCAGACGGCTGCCTTTTCCTGTGTCCTCTCGGGGTTGGGGGTGTGGTGGGGGATTGTGGAATTTCTTCTTATAAGAACATGTATCCTTTCAGATTAGGGTTTTACCCTTATGATCTCATTTAACGTTGCTAACCTCCATGAAGGCCCCATCTCCAATATAGTCACATGGGGATTAGGGCTTCAACATATAAATTGGGGTGGTGACACATTTTGGTCCACGGCAGGCCCCATCTTTAAAATTTTGTTCTACAGTAAGATACCCTTGCTTCTTTTGAATTACAGTGAAAAGTAGTGTGTAGAGTGGGTCTGTGCAGTCCAGCCAGCTTTGGTACAGTAGGGGATCCAGAGCCATGAATTCATTGTGTTTATGGGGTGGGGGAGAAAGAAGGGCCTTGGTTGAGGTGCCAGCACTTCTTCACCTTTCTCTGCTTTCATTTATCCCAGAGGTGTGATGAGCAAGCTCTGTTTTGTTCCTCACTGCCCGGAGTGCAGTTAGCATTAACCAAGGTCTTGTAAGCGTGAACCTAGGGGTGGGAGTCCTAAGCCCAGCTCTGATGGGTAGCCTGGTAGCCAGGCCTTGGGAAAAGTCTCAGTTTTCCCTTGCACAAAATGGAGCTAAAGTGCTACCTGCCTCATCAGGTGGCTGTGGAGACGACATGAGATTAGATACATGTACCCTTAGTACCATGGCCCTGCTAAGAAAGAGAGGCCCAGGCCAAGAGGTAGCCTATTCTCCAGTCACCTTAAAGTAGCCCTCCAAATGTCAAATACCTCTCTCACTCTCTAGCTGTGCAGCCCTGGCCAAATGGCCGAGTTACTTCCCCTCTCTGATTTTCCACTCATTGTTACCTAAAAGATAATAATGTCTTTCTGCAAGTTGTTGTGAAATCCACATAAAATGACAGGAAACTACTTGTACAGTACAGCACAAAGGTTGATACTTATTATTAATAAGTTTGATCGAGAGACCTCACTGGTACATTTGTATTGTTTTAGACTTTTAAGGGGCTATGATTAAAGGCTGGAGACTAGGCCAGGTGGGGCAAGTGTAAGCTCTTGAGTCATTCCTAAATAGCAAACTTTCCCAAGAGCATTCAACAGGTATGTTAGAGTCCTGTCGTCTTTCCCCTGGTTGTCTTTTGTACATGTGCCTGCTGTTGCCCACAACTTCTTCTGGATCCCTGACTTCATTAAACCTCAGGACATCCCTCTGTGTCCAGATGCATCCAGCGCTCCCAGTCCATCTGGCTCTCGCTGTACTCACTGCACCTGCCCAGGTGCTGACACAGCCACATCTGGCCTGCTTTGCCCAGCTTTTGATATTCCAGCAGGTTGCAGTGCTTGAGTGCTGGCAAGGGAAGTGGATGCTTGCACACACTGCTGCTGGGGGTGGGTGGTGATGAAGTGGACCAGCCTCTCCAAAGGGAGGGTTGGCAGGGCTTCTCCAAGTTTAGAAAGTGCGCACCCTTTGGCACAGCAATCTCACTTCCAGTAGTCTGTCCTCTCGAAATAGTGAGGGGACTTTCTAAAGCTATTCCTCCTACAGCATTGATAGTGTAGCAGAACCCTGAGCACAGCCTCACTGGTCAACAGCAATGCTCGGCAGTCAGTGAAAAGAATGCGATGTCGTGTCGTCCTCAGTGCATCAGATCAGGAGGTGCACAGTGTCGGTGTGTCCATCACTGGTGGTGCTTATTTCCATTACTTGATTAAGGTGATGTCTGCCAGGCTTCTCTACTTTAAAGTTTCTATTTTTCTCTTTGTAATTAATAAGTATCTTGCAGGGAGATACTTTAGAACTATATAAATGTCTTATTTCTCATACTCTCACCAAACTAATTTTAGCACTCACTCATAATCCTTGCCTGAAACAGTTACTATGATGTTTGTTAGTGACTTTCTATTTCTGTCATTACTTTTACGTTTATCAATTAACACTCTACCATGAGGAAGAGCTTTCTTTTCCATTTAAAAAAAATACAATTGTTTTTATCAGTCTGGACTCATGGATTCATAGTATATTGGCTATCAGCCATGACTATAATAAATTTTTTGCATCAATTTTCTTAGCTTTGACCATTGTCCTTCAAGTTGAGTTCTATGTTGTTTTGACATTTCCCCATCATTTTTTAAGCACTGCCTTACTTTTTGGCACCACAAGATAGTCTCAGCTCATTGTGTACTTTGCCTGCCCTGGAATTAGCCAAAGTTTCTGTGGTATTCTTGCCAGAAGTGCGTAGCCTGAATTTAATGAGGAAGAAGCATCAGACAGACACAAGTTGAATGATATTCTACCAAATGACTGCTCCGTTCTCTTCAAAAGGGAAAGACAAAGAACGAGACATGATTGCAGATTGAAAAAGAGACCGAGGGATATGGCAACTACATGCAATGTGTGACCTTGGATTGGATTCTGTGTTAGAAAAAGATGTTATTGGTGAAATTTGAATATTCTTTAGATTAAGCAGTAGTATTGTACTAAACATAATTTCCTGATACAAGTTGATAATCGTACTGTGGTTATATAACATGTTAATATTGAGAAGTCGCAAGGCTATATGGGAATTCTCTGTATTTTTTAAACTCTTATTTTGTAAGTATGAAATTATTTCAAAATAAAAACCAAAAACGATTATAAAATACAAACTATGATATAGATTTACATGCACCAACAGGGAATGGTGTCCATAATCAATTAACTGAAAAGGACAAGTCGTAGTACCGTTTGTGTTGAATCTGCCCATTTTGTAACGACGATACCGGGCAATATAGTACCTACACATATTTATCTACACATGGGAGAAATTCTGAGAAGGACACTTACTTCCTGTTAACAGACATTTCTGGGAAATGTGATTGGAAGATGTGAGACAGTGGGGACTTTTACTTTCTGATATTTTTTAATATTACAGTGAGAATACAATAAGAATGTGGGTTGTGTGCATGGGTGTGCTTCTGCATACGTAGGTCTAGGTTTGATGCCTTCCCATCCAGTTCATTCTCTGTTGTATTTGCCTGGTACTGTGCACAAAGTCTTGCTCTATGGACACCGACCTGGTTTTCACTCCACTAACCACTTTCCCATATCTAGTCCTTAACAAAGAATGTTATTTGTAGACACATACGCAGCCTGCAGTCCATGCTGGTTGACAGTGACACCAGCTGATTGATCTTACCTTTATCGCAGGATGCTGTTAATTGTTCACCCTTGGAAACTTTAGGGAGAACTTTATTCCTAAGTCTGTATCATTTTGGTCTCCCCAGAGGAGTGTAAATGAGAAGTTTGCCAAGTGAAAGTCATCACATTTGCTCCTTTAACGAGCAATGAATAGTTCGTTAAGTGGTGCCTGGTATCTCCAAACCCAATTAATTAGTGAACTGTCATCAGTTCCTCCCAGGAATTTTTAATGATCACTAGGCTTGTGTAGTTAACATAAAATTTTGCTTAAGGTAGATTTATTTTTAGGTATAGTTTTGTTTTCAGGACAGATGTTCCTCGAGTTAGGAAGGGAGATGTGCAAACAAAAGTGACATCCTTTGAGTGAGGCCTACTGTGTGCTCTGAGCTGTTATCAATGGTGACTCATGTAGCCTTTGATGACCACCAGGTTACATTCCTCCAGGTTACAATGCTACCAGGTAACATTCCTCCAGTTTATCAATGAGGAAACTGATGCACAAAGGTATACCCCACAGGCTCTGGCGTGTTCACTGAGTTAGCTCCAGAAAGAACTGTCCCCTTCTCTTGCCTGTCCCTTACTCCTTGTGGGGCTCATGTCTCCAAAATGGTTTATGCTGCTTTGTTTGGCTGTCTGCTCACTGAAACAGTTGTTGCATTCAGTGAAACTTGGTTGCCTAAAACTGCTGCCATGGAAGCGGGAATAGGAGACAGGGCATAGGTACATATCAGTCACATGGAGGTTTGGTGCAACGTGTGACCTTGGATAGGTCACCTTTTGTAGCTTCTAAATGTTAGCTCCATTTTTGCCTTCTGGCTTCCCCTGCTTTGCTCTGACATGGTGTTTCCATGGATGCATCTTTCGGTAATGCTTATAGTAGTGGAGATGATAGTAAATATAGAATATATGGATGTCTTTATTACCGCCATTATAAACGTTACTGAGAGATGCATCCATGGAGACAGGATGCAGGAACAGGGGCTTCAATGGCCCTTGTCTCCAGGACCACCAATGCCTTTCCTTAACAATGAGCAAGTGGGCCTCTGAGTTCTAGGAAGGAATGTGGCTACCCTTCAGCAAGTACTAACTAGTTACCTGTGATGATAAAGGCAGACTTGGGAGGGGTCTTGGTTTTCACCTGTCATTTTACAAATCACACACACTTAATCTCACTCCTATAGCAGAAAACAAATTAAAGTTCTGTAAAGGCTGATGTGTTTGCTGGCCAGTTTCACTGTAACTTGGTGCTGGTCCAGAGAAGGTACTCAGGAAATAATGAATGGATGGTGATTTCATGATTTTGGTTCAGGAGTTTCAACTTCTATAATAAAAGCTAATCAAAGGGCAGGGCAGGGATACGTTTTCTTCGCCTTGGCCTGTTTGACTCTATTTGTAAACTCCCTGTGGCTCATTCTCTCTTAAGGAGCAGGACCTCTTAAATGTAGATGGTGACAATCTCTAGACTGTAAGTGTCTTGAGGGCAGGTCCTTCAGATCCTCAGCATATATAACCCGTGTTTTGTAGGCATCATGGGTCCTCAGTCAATGTCTGAATAAGATGCACTTCTGTTTTGCAAGAGAAACTTATGGGGGGTTGCTATGAACTGGATTATGTCCCCCACCAGATTCATATGTTGAAACCCTAACCCCCATGTGATGGTATTAGGAGGTAGGGCCTTTGGGAGAAAATTAGGGTTGGATGAAGTCATGAGAGTGGAGCCCTCGTGATGGGATTAGTGTCCTTGTAAGAAGAGACACCAGAGAGCTTGCTCTCCCTCCCTCTCTCTGCCCTGTGAAGACACAGTGAGAAGGCAGCTATCTGCAACCCAAGGAGAGGATCATCAGAAACTGACCATGCTGGAACCTTGATCTTGGACTTTCAGTCTCCAGAACTGTGGGAAAATAGATTTTTGTTATTTAAACCACCCAATTTGTGGTATTGTGTTATGGCAGCCCAAACTGAGAAATACGGGGGAACTAGGAGTTCGGAGGTGGGCGTTCATGATGGTTGTCTCCAAATAGTGAAAGGCTGGGAGGAAGTCAGATATGGTTCATGTGTCCCCAAAGATCAGAATCCAAATGGAGAGGTGGAAACGGCAGACAGACAGAAAGCAACCCAATAAAAGGAAAAGGAACCTGATAGAATGAGCCGTCTCCAACGGTGATCAGGTGCTCGTCACTGGACATACCCACACGGGGACCATATTGGTGCTGAGAGGAGACAGGGCTGGAAGGATCCGAGCATTGCACTGTGAGGTGACCCTGTGAGGTCCCTATAGACCTTGAGATTCTGTGAGCTCATGGTGAATCATTACAAACAGGAACAATTATCTCTCATTTGTAGAGCACATTAAAATTTCTGAAGCATTTTATAGGTGCATTATCTCCTTTGATTTATATCACAACATTAGAGTTGATGCTCTCAATACCAGTTTGCTGAATGAGGGGATGAGGGAAGAGCCACTGCTGTCCCTTGGTTGGCAGAAGAGGGATATGGGGGCAGAGTGATTTCTAGATTTTCTAGTAAAGGCCAAGTCAGGATTGAACCCAGGTCTCTGCTGTACTCCTCCAGTCTACTAAACTTCCTCCAAAGTGGCAATGATAATACTTTCTCTGAGGTTGGTGTTTTTCTGTCTTTTTGTTTTGCGTTTTAGTAAATTCTTCAGCATCCATAGTCCCTTTAATGCTCACAAATGCCCTTTGAACCAGGTATGATCATTCTTATTTTACAAATGAGAATATTGGGGATTTGAGAGTTGAGTGGCTTTTGCAAAATCTCCAGCTCCCACTGGGCAGAGCATTGGGGTTGCAGGCAGTGGGTGTCTTCTCCAAGCAAAGATGAGCCAGTAACCTTGGCCCTGTTGGAGGTACAAGGAGATTTTGGCCACAGGCAGAGTTGAGGGAGACCCTGTTTCGGGTGGAAGTATAGCCAGTTCAGGGAAACAACAGTCAAACTGTCAGTTCATTATTCCACGCACTCTTGCCTAATCCTGAGCAATTTCTCAGCTGCTCCTTCTGCCAAAGCCCCTCTGTACCTGGTAAATATGCCATCTTAGGAGTTCTCAGCCCTGGCTGCCTAGGATAGTTGCCTGGGGACCTGCACGAAATACCAGTACCCACCTCACTACCACCCAACTCCAGAGATTAAGATTTAATTCATCTAGGGAGGGGGAGGGATCTGGGCATCAGTATTTTTTAAAAAATATTTTTAGATAGTCTACAATCACCGAATTGGTGTTGGCGTGGGCGGACTTGTGCACTGAGGTTCACGGATTATTGCCATGAGGCATGAAGGCTAGGAGCTGCTGTGTTCCCAGGGTTTGCCCAGCGCTGTTTGGGTTGCTTTTGATTTTGCAGAAATGACTTCGTTTCTCCTTCCCTCCAACCGTCCTGATGTGAGGTCATGGTCTAGTGGGACGCCACATGAATTTACACCACGACTTCGGTCTTTACACTCTCTGTGACCTCAGACAGGCCACCTTCACTTCTCTCTGCCTGTTTCCATTTCCTCCTTCGTAAAATGGAGACAATGACACTAGTTTCCTTTTAAGGCTGTTGTGAGCATTAACTCCTGAGACTACACCTGGCGAAGTTAGGCTTCCATAAGCCCTACCCTAATGGTTGTTGCTATCACTGCGGGAGCTGCATAATGTGTGTGTGTGTGTGTATAAATGTATATAAAGTATTGATTCTGGTTCTTTCCTGGCAGAGGTAGCCACTTCCTCCTATATGTAAGCGTATCACCACCTTGTATCTCTATTGTGGAGTTATAATGTGTTTTTGTGTCCCTAACCTGTTATATTCATTCTGCAAATGTCTATTGAACACTTGCTGGGTGTGGACAAGACAAGTAACTGTGGCCAAGTTACCTCTGGCCCCAGGGTAACTTGGGGTTTGAAGAGGATAAACAAGAGGAGGTGGACCCTATGGTGAAGCAGGCCAGGATGTTGTGGGAAGTGGAACCTTTCATGCCTCAGAGTTGGGGAAACTACCCTGACAGAGCTAGTTGTTTCTCCTATGTTATTTCTTTACCTTACACATAGGGCATCCTTGAACTTGCTGTAATTACTTACCTGTCTCCCCTCAAAGTTAAGATATAATCATTGCCTTCAGTTTAGGAAATGTGTTTGTTCATCTTTGTAAATGTAGTGCGATTCATTGATTTGACTGGATTCAGTTTAAGCAGCACAGCTTAAGACTCTGTGTTAAATCCCAGAGTGACACAGATGAAAAGTCCTGTATAGAAATCTTCACAGTCCTCTGGAAACTATAGACACACAAATGGGGACAGGTTTGGACCATCTCAGTTGCTGTGATAGCTGTTGATCCAGTGAGGAATGAGGACCCAAGGGTCAGCAGGCCCTTGAAAAATGTGTATGGGCCCGAAACAAACATGTCTGTGTCTCTCATTAAGCCCTGCTTTTTCAGGGTGCGGGACTGTGTCTTTTTTTGCATCTGTTGCCTCCCAGGGTTTAGGTCACTGTTTGACACATAGCAGGTGCACGGTGGATACACACAGAGTGGCTGGACAGACGACAGCTTTCCTCTGAAAGTCTGTCCTCATCTCTAAATGGAACCTTAGCCAATATTTTGAAGCTATCCATCAATGCTCGCATTCTAGAATACTGTGATGGGCGCTGAAACAATTCTCGCTCATTGGAGCTGCCAGAGAAGGTCATTATTTTGTGACGTCCTCAGACTCTCATCATTGCTAGAAGCTGACTAATTATGAGCAGAGAAGTACGGGCCTTGAAATGCCCCTGTCTGCACATCTGGCCTCACTGTCAAATAAAGTACTTATTTCTGATAAGCTCTTTTGGCTTCTGTGAAGCCGCCTGGCCGTGTCTGGCCGTGGGCGGTGCTGATAATGAGCTGAACAGAGAGCACAGACTGGGGGGAAAGTGGGGGCCCAGTGGGTGGAAAGGATGGGCTTTTTAGACCATTTCAAAGTAATGAGACGGCTTAGAGAAAGGTTAGAAATGTCTGCTACCACATTCGTTTTCTCTGTTTCCATTGAAATAAATGGAAGTTCTAGGTGGACTGAACCTGACCAAGAAAGGGAGTGTGGATAGGAAAGCTAATGAGAAATGCAACTCGGTTATTTTTGGAGTCCTTTGTACTTTCAGAGGATTGTACCCTGAACCTTCTTCGTCTAGACTGGATAAGCACCTAAGCACATGGCCACTCTGGACCATTCATATGGTGCTATAATTAATTTATCCCCTTGAGACTATGTAGTGCACATCTGTCTGTGTTATTAAGGGTAGATCTCCATCGTGACAATTATATGTCAGCAGCTGTACATGCTTTTATGGAAGATTATAGACTTTAGAAACTTTCCAAGAAACTGATGGAAATCAACGCCTTACTAACAGTGTATCTTTGTCGAGATGAGGAAACTTTGAGGTTCAGTTTCCTCATCTAACGAAGAAAAAAAAATGTGGACTTTTTAGTTTAACTAACTCTAGATGCTATAAAAATAAACTTCAATGTTTTAGTAGCTCAAAAGATGCCTCTCTCTTACTCATATAATAGTTTAAGAAAGGTGTTCCTGGTCAGTAAGTGGCTTTTCTTCATGCACTGATTTGCAGACCCAGTTCTCCTCTGTGTTGCTGTTCTGCCATTCCTAGGACCTTGATGTCCCTTTAGCTGGCAGAGGGAGCAAGGGACAGGAGAGAAGGCACTCCACTGCTTAAGCACATCTCCCTGGAAGTGGTGTACAATTACTTCACTTCCCAGGAACAAGCTCTAGAAGAGGGATGGTAACCACTCTCTGCTATAAATACCTTTCTTTATAGTGTTGTATAAGAATAGGTGAGGTTGGATTTATGAACATACCCTGGTGTGGTGTTTGCTGTAAACTATGGCTTTTATTATTTGTGGACTATTCGTAGGCACACATGGCCACCCAGGACCATTCATGTGGTCCTGTAATTAATATATCCCCGTGAGACTATGCAGTGGGCATCTTTCTGTGTGGCTAAGGGTAGATCTCCATTGTAAGCATAACGGCTAATGTTTATCTTCTGTAGCTGGATCGTGATTTACATTAACTCATCCCTTGCTGATGTCTTTCAGATTGTCTTTGGTTTTGCTGCTGTTACAAAGGAGACAACATGAATTCTCCTACAGGCTCACCACTCTGCGGGTTCTGGGAGGGAGACAAAGACATGTCATAGCATCTACTACTCTCAAGACACTCACAATTGAATAAGCTACCCAGGACACACGGCGTGCTTACCTGGCCAGAAAGTGATGACTTTCCAAATCGGAGCTCCATGCTGTGGGAGTTTGAAGTGCAGAGGGTCTGACCTCCCACTCCAGGTGAGATCGAGTCCCTTGCCTTTCCTGGGTCACCAGCTTCCACATTCTTCTTGGATTTCAGGGCCATGTAGAATGTCAGAGAGGGGCCCTCAGAGATCATCTGGCCATTATCATTCCACCCGCTTATAGATGGGGAAACAGACTCAGAGAGGTTGGATCACTTACGGAGTGATATGCAAATCCAGCAGACCTCAAATCCAGGTGTCCCTATCTTGAATTAAATTCTCTTGCCCTTGCATCAGGTCCCAGAGTGCTATTTTTCCAAACTTTGCCTCTGGGTGTGTCCATGTCAAAAGGACCTTGTGAGTGTGCTCAAGGTCAGTGGAGGATGGAGGAGAGGTGGCCAGGACAGAACAGATGGGGAGTCTCAAGAGACACCAAAAATCCTGCTGTCTGCTCCATGAGGCAGTAAGAATTGTGTTGTCTGCACAGGTACCAGTCAGCTACATCCCTCTTAATTTTTTTTTAACACAGATTAATAGGACCTGGACAGCCACTGCCTTGTTTATGTTGGTGACCATCACAGCCTGTCCATGCCAGACAAGAACCCAGTCTCTGGGGCTCTCACCTCCCCATGGCAGGATTGATGCCACTTGTGCTGAGCTGCAGGTCACATTCAACTCCTGTGCTCTCCAGGATTGGATGGAATACCAGCACATCTCACCTTCCTGCACCCTGGGAGTTAGTATCAATCTGTCAATAGGTAGATTTGTTTCAGAGATCCTTTTCAGAATCCTGCTGTGCATATGCTGCGGTGATGTTGGCTGCAGTGGTATTTATAACTGTGACAGATCAGAACTAGCTTCAGTCTCACAGAGTAGGGGAGTGTTTGGAGGCACCGTAGCACATACACAGAATTCATCCTTCAGCCATTTAAACATTAAAATGGTGGCTAAAAGTGACTACATCATGGGGAAAAGGGACAGGATGCAAATTGCTCATGATGCAATATGATAAGGAAAGAAAAAGATCCTGCAGAAGGTCAGATAAGGTCACTCCCAGATCAGCAGTCCTGTCACTATTAGCCGCTCTG
The DNA here is from genome assembly GCF_000956105.1 of Propithecus coquereli. Taxonomy (NCBI): domain Eukaryota; kingdom Metazoa; phylum Chordata; class Mammalia; order Primates; family Indriidae; genus Propithecus; species Propithecus coquereli. The sequence goes on along the minus strand of NW_012147886.1, from coordinate 2,155,013 downwards.
TGCCGGGCACCTGGGCTGGAAGTCAGCAGAGGCTCTTTCAAGGAAATGGGCGGCTGCTTTCTGTGTTTGTCTCCACCATGAGGCTCCTAGAAGCTCCCTTCATTACTTCACGTAATTCCTCTGTAGCACTATCTGCAATGCCTTTGTGACTGTGCTAAGCAGTCACAGAGGGAGTCCTGGAGAAATGCCAGGGCGATAGGTACGGAAATGTTCCAGGTGGAAAAATCTCTGCTCCAGGTGGCCACAGCAGAGAAGGCCGGGGTCAAACAGGGAGTGTCTTGTCGGGGGAGCCTCAGCTCATCTATGACCTAGTGTCCAGCCCGCCTCCTGGGGAGAAGCCTGCGCCCCACATCTAAGCACTGTGGGCCAGGACGAGTGTGTCACAGACCCTTACAAATGAGAAAGCCTCGCGTCCTAGGCACAGGCGGTCAGTGTTGCTGTCTGTAGTCCCCCCACGCACCACCGCTTAAAATTCCCTGGATCTGGCAGCAGGAGGGGAAGGGCTGGCCCTGGAGAAGGAGATTGCTCCTTGACAATCCCATTATGATTCGTAATGATTGCAGCAGATGAGCCCTGAGGGCCCTTCCCCAAGGAGCCCTGCCCAGCCTTCCGGGGGGACCTGGCTCTGTACCTGGCCTGCGCTGCCCGGTTCCCAGTCATGCGGTCAACAATGCTGGTTTCCTGACTGTAGGGTGGCGTTTCCCATCTGCCCCCGAACTTCAAGAGCTTCCGCGTCTGGACCAGCTGGAGGCAGCCACTGTGCTCAGGATGCGGCTGCTGCCTCCAAGGAAGCGAGCCTTGAATATGGGCGTTACAGCAGGGTGGGGTCTGCATTACATTCATTCTTTTTTACATCCGAAAGATAATGGAAAAAATTTAAAATTGCTATAATTGTACCAATTTAAAAAATTAATATGAAGAAGAGAGAGTAACCAACACCAGCTTGAAACCCAGCCCGCCCCTTCTTGAGATAATCTCTATTATCAGTTTGGTAATTTACAAAAACCCAGTGGTGAACTGTTAAAACTCTTGGGGTGCGGAGGACAGCTCTGAATTGTAGGTGTGTCGATTTCTGTGGTGAAATCCCACCAGGGCCGATTTTGGACAACCAAAGGTTTAAAAACCAGTTTGCAAAATTCTTGAATATTTAACAGTTGACTTTTGCAAGCCGGTACATACTCAACAAGTTTTTGTTGCTGTTGTTGTTGTCTGTTTTCATTTTTCCTTTTGGGGAATTGGAAACTTATAATTGTACTGGTAAGCATGCCATTTTCATTTACTGTGTTACTGACGTCTTCCCAGACCAGCTCGTGCAGGTTCACTTAGCTCCTTTTGCTTGTGTGGCGGGGTTTCCATGAAGGCGCACCGTGTTGTCTCTGGACCTCTCTTGGAAGGACAGATTGGCCGGCCAGTAGAGGGGAGGTGACAGCAGCTTGGCACTCAGGGGCTGGCTACTGCGATGCTGTCCACATTTGGTTTTCCTTGGAGTTGACCGTAGCTTCTGGCCTCTTCTAAATGTGTTCTTCTAATAACCTGTAGCCTAGTCACCTCTGCAGGTGACATTTCCCTTCACTCTGCTCATTGCCAGATTCCATTAGGGAATCTCATTTTTCTCTTGGGAAACCTCTCTCAATACTTTCCTATTCCCCACACCCCCTCCCTGAGGCTGGGCAATGATTTCTTGGTACCCAGTTCTCCTGCGAGATTTCTCACCACACCTTATTTACTGCGAAACATCTACCTCTTTCCTGTCTGGAAGCAGAGAAGCTCTGGTAGGCAGAATGGTCCCCCTAAAGATGTTCACACCCCAATCCCTGGTGTTATGCCTATGAATATGTCACTTCACATGGCACAAGGGACTTTGCAGATGTAATTAAGGCTCCTCATCAATTGACCCTCAATAAAAAAAAAAAAAGTCCTGCATTATCTGGTGGGCCCAATGCTATCACATGGGCCCTTAAAAGCGGAGACTTTCTCTAACTGTGATCAGAGAGTTGCCATGAAGGATGCCAAGTGTGAGAAGGATTCGATGTGCTGGCTCTGAAATGTGGAGCCCACGTGCAAAGACTGGAGGGGGTTTCTGGTTGCTAAGGGTGGCCCCAGCTGACAGCCAGCCAAGAGGCAGGGACCTCCATCCTAAGGCCGCAGGGAACGGAATTCACAACAACGTGAATAAGCTTGGAAGAGGCCTCCCAGTGGGGGCCCAGCCAGCCAACACCTTGAATTCAGCTTTCTGAATGAAACCTGGAGCAGAGAAGCAGCTGAGCCAACCCACATTCTGACGCACAGAACCACGAGATAATTATGTGTGTGTTGTTTTAAACCGCAGAGTTTGTGGCGATTTGTTACAGCAGCTGTAGAAAATTAATACAGGTTCCTAGGGGTTGGCAACGCAGGTTCTGGGCCCCTCTCTTGACTTCCAAAGCATGTTTGCCCTCTCCCTGGGGAAACCTCAAGTTCCCTGTGGCTGCTTTCCCGTGCCTCACTCTTGCTTCCCCCAGCTCTCCTGAGCTAACAGGTTCTACCATCTTCCAAACACTTCATCTTCCCCGCTCCACCCACCAACAGTCACCACTTGGTAGATTTTACCGCTGAAGCGTGGGCCTCCGTTCCTGATTTCAGCCCCCCTGGGTTGTTACGGTAGCTTCCTTAGGGGGTCTCCCCAACTCCAGGTCCTCTCTCTTCCCAACCATCCTCCAAACTGCTGCCAGATGCATCTTCCTGGAGTGCAGCTTTGCACATGTCTCTCCCCAGCTACGGACATCCTGTGGGTTTCCTGTTCCCACTGAATCCAACACAAATCCCTCAGCCTAGAATTCACAACCTCTAGTCAGAAAAGGAGCATTGCCCCTCCAGTCTGTTTTCCCAGGACTCCCTCTTGTGCATTTTCATGTTCCTGCTGTCCCAGCCGCAGGTCTTTGTTCCACCAGCCCTGTGGGGCCCTGCTCACACACTGTCTCTTCCCTGCAGCCTTCCTGGGATCCCCAGATGCACTGCCGTTTACATGCACAAGACCCGTCTCCCCGCCAGACTTGCTTCCTGCCCCCAGGGGTGTTGTGCAGTGTCGGGAGCATCATGATACATATCGCCTGTGCTCACTCGCTCATCAGGAGATGCCCAGAGTGCAGGAGAAAGGCAACTAGACAGGGAGGGCCTCTCCACCATGTTGGGCACATGCCTACAATCACTCATGAAAATAGCTCTTAAGTGAGGATCTGGTGGGTTCCTTTTGCATTATTTAAAAATGGGTGCCTCCAAGGGCTTGAAAAAATCTCAGAAGTATTTATGGCACACTCTTCTCACAACAGCATTTGTATTTGTAGGGGCTGCATATAGTGAGTTTAAAGATGGCCCACACATTGGTAAATAATATTTTGCTATATTTAACAGTGTTACTATCACAGTTTTGTGAATAGCTGACTCACTGAGCACATATGATCACCATGAATTAGCTCATTTAATCCGTACAACAATGCTATGAGGTTGGGACTATTCGTAACTACATTTTATGGATGAGGAAACTGGGGTACAGAGAGGTTAAGCGATTTAGCCAAGGTTGCACAGCTATTGAGAAGCAGAGCCCAATTTCAAACCCAGGCAGTTTGGCTCTGGAACCAGTGGCCTCAATTCCCCCCGAGTTCTTTCTACTGCTACCATTTTGGTCTGTTTATGAGAGGGAGAAGAACCCTTTGTCCCTGGATGAATGTCATTATCATTAACATTATTGCTGTAGTTCACTGTTTGTTCCTATTTATAACACTTCACACATACACAGGACTTTAAAGTTTTAAAGGCTTTTCTCTTGATTCTCACACTGGACAGCCACAGGGATGTGCCTTCCCTGCCCTGGAATGTGCCTTAGGAAATAGACCATCTCCTTGGCTCCAAATGCACCCTCTGCTGGGAAGCAACATATTTCCCATACCCGATCCTAAACCCGCCCCTAAACCCGCCCCCCACCTTCATTACTTTTAATAATTACACAGGAAGTTATTTTTCCTCCAGTAAAGATGGCCATCCCATTTTTTTTGCCTGGGTGTCAACTTTTTCTTTGAATCCCCAAGAGCCTTGACACAAGCCTATGAGTCACATTTGAGAAGAGGAAAAAGCTTGCACTCTGGATTAGACAAGGTTGAAGTTCAGATACAGGACTGGGCCTCAGACTGGCTGTGTGGCCCTGAGCAAGTTCCTTCACCTCTCTGAGGCTTCTTCAGCGCCTCCTGAGAAGTCCCAGCAAGTCCGTGGGGACTGAAGGAAGGCACGCTGCTCACCTGGGTGCGTACAGTAGGCTGAGGGGACAGCTGCCTTTCTCATGGCAGCCCGCCTGGATGGCGGCCTGGCAGAAAGGGCGGTACAAGCTGGAGGGAGGAAGTGGGAGGAGAAAATGGGAGGTAATGTGACTAAGCCATTTCCCATTCAAAAGGCATCGGAAAAAATAAGTAAGGATCTCAGCAGCTTTGCCCTGAGATACTGGGGCCAGGTATCAAGTTTACAAACTTGACTCCCATCTTTTTAAGGACACTATAGGATAGGCTCCAGTTTCTGGGGGCAAGCAGCACCCTCAGGCAGAATTAATGCTGTCACTTAAGAACCTGGGATCTGGGGTCAGAATGTCTGCAAATGCATCTGGGCTCCACAGCTTCCTAGCTCTGAGATGTTGGACATTTCAACTTCTCTGTGCCTTATGTTTCTTACCTAAAAAATGGCAATGGAAGATCTCTGTCTCCCAAAGTTATTGTGAGGCTCAGATGAAGTGTACAGAGAGCTTAAAACAGTGCTTGGTGTTTTAAGTATGAAGTATTTGCTAGTTACTGTTATCACAGACCTTTTTTCCTTTTCTGCATGTGTGAGTGTGTATGTGTGCATGCACGCATGCGCATTCATGTGTGCCTGTTTCCCCACCAGAAGGTGAACACTCTACAGCTCTGGGCATGCACAATCTCTGCATCCCTTCATCCATCTTGGGGAGATCTGAAGAACCCTTGTATCAGAGTCACCTGGCGCGGGGGCTTATTGAAAATGTCAGCTCCTGGGCCCAAGCCCAGAACCACTAAATCAGATGCTGGGTGTCAGCTCTGAGCCCTGCTTGGCCCTTTCTTTCACATGTCAACCCAGTGGAGCTGCAGACCCTGTGTGGAGGTGGGTTACAATGTGCTCTCTTTATCCCCAGTAAAACCGGGACATTTGGGGATGGGGAGAGGGTAGAAGTGAATCAGTTAATACAGAGTCTTTGGTTGACCTTTAGCCTGGATTTATGGAGCTTAGAAATACAAGGAAAATTGCATTCCTTTCTAGGGAACTGCTTAATTCATACTCACTCTCCCAAACAGGGCTGCTGGTTGATTGTAGCTATTTAACTCTATGCTATCTGCTTTCATTCTGTATTGGGTACAGGGAGATTTTGTTGGCCAGAGCTCCTACTGGCTCTCCACCTGGGCCAGGTAGGTGTCTCCCTGTGCTCTCTAAGGCCATCCACACCTAAGACACACTGAAGAATTCCCTGGCAGGGCCCAAATCCAGTATTGGGATCACTCTGTTGGTGTTGCAGCTGATGCTATAATGGCAAAAGCACAGGGCTTGGTTCAGTCCAAATAGCCCAATTTCAAATCCTGACTCAGACACCAAGCTCTGTAACTTTGTACAGGTAACATAATTATATGGACTCTCCCTCCTTCCATCTATAAAATGAAGTGGTGACGTGATTACAGGAAGGACTCCGGCTCTTCACCCATTCCCTGCATCTTACGCTGGACCTGATTATGGGAGCTGTTAGCAGACATGGTGCAAGCTGAGCTTTGAAAAACTGCTTCCATTTCCACTGCTGAACCTTTCTTATCACCATGAAAAGGATGTTTCAGGCTAGTCCTCTGGTTCCAGGAGAAGGATGAGAGATACAGAGAACATAACCCAGGTGCTCGAGTGCTCGACTCAGCTTAGTTGAGACCAGCCTGGACCAGCTGACAGCCAGCCAACTCCCGGACCTCTGAGTAAGTCCAGCCTAGATCATCAAAGCCACCTGCTTGACCACCCAGATTCATGAACACTTAGTGCTTATGCCACTGAACTTTTGTTATCATGCAGCATTGTTTTAGTGCTAAATACGACGGGCATATCAGTAATAACTATTGGATGACTTGAATTCTGTAAGCACAGGGGTTAGCTGGTACCACATGCATTGCCTGACACATCAAATCCTTGCTGTATGATTGATCTTATAGGGATAAATTAGGTAACCCTCTGCAGACCTGTCTACCTCTGCATGTCCCCTGTTTACTCAGAATATCTCTAATTGGCTGGGATCACTACCATTCTCCCATTCACTTGGTAACCTGCAAGAGTAGAGATGCCATTTACTCAACGGGGAGAGAGAAAGAGAGAGTTGCCGGGTGGTGGTGGGGTTGGGGGGGGAGGGTGGAGTAGCTGTGGTCCTAGTTTTACATAAGCAACTGAAGGGTAAATAAGTCCCTCTTGATCCACTGAGCATTTTGGGTCCCCAACCCCAGGGCAAGCCTGTAATATTCCTCAAGGAGAAAACAGTTTGACAGAGATTCAGTTTGAGAGCATACCATGAGTGAGCTGGAGAAACGGCAGTTCCCGTGTTTTGGGCGCTTGCTCTCCACCAGGTCCTTCTTGCCCATCCTCATTTGACTCTGCGGGAAGGAACACTCTGCTGATGTTTGAAGGGGACGAAATTCAGCTCAGAGACATAATACGAATGACCGGAGAGCACACAGCTAAGGTGGCAGCATGAGCTTCTAGGTCCAGGGCTACCTGAGAGCCAAGGACAGCTTCTTCTAAGCCCCACCACGGTCTGCAGGCCGGAGCAGGCATCCAGCCAAACCCGCATTTTATCAATGAGGGAATTCCACCCAGCGAAGGGGAACAGCTTGCTCAAGGCTACGCAGTAGTCCGTGTCACCAGGTTACCTGACACCCGTTCTAGGGCCATTGGTATGACTTGTTGATATCTCACGGGTCATTGGGCATCACTGAAATGCCAGGATAAAAGTTTCCTGTGAAGGTATTATTAGTTTCCGGGTCTCCAAGTGAGCGCCTTAAAAGACACACTATAGAACACGTGAGTCGCTCCTGGGCTCTCGTGCTCCCTTCAGGGAAGCCAGTCAACGTGAGGGGGTTACTTGTGGGGGGAGGCATGAGGGCCAGCTAGCTGCAGGTGTGCCTGTTCCAGGTGACCCCTCCAAGCAGCTGAGACGGAAGTACCCCTCCTGCGCCCCCCCATCTACCTGTCCTCCCTCCTGCCTGCCAGCTCAGAGAGTGGAAACGGTGCCAAGGAGGTTCCTGGGCCTCCTCTTGGGCTGGCTGTGGCCGGGCAGAAGCCCTCCTTGGCCGGCAGCCCTGGGCACCTGCCACCCTCGTGTGTTTGCTCAGTGGGTCGGGGCACGGAAGCAGGATGCTGTCTGTTGGACCTTGGGCGTTCCAGGCCTCGGGGGCCAGCTGCCGGCCTGGCAAGTTCTCAGAGGAGCTGTCTCTTGCCCTTTCTGTACCTCTTTTTCTCTCAGCTACCTGACAAGCAGTTGATAATCTTCTCATCTCTTAATGTAACCCAGACAAGGCAGGAGTGCCAGCTAGCGTGCACGGAACAAACACTGGCAAGGTGCCCAAGAGCTCTGCACCGGGAACCTTCAGTCCTCTGAAGGAGAGATGTGTCCCTCCAGCACACTTCAGGCCCCCTTCTCCAAATGCCCTGTCTTGCACCATCCCCAGACCATTTTGGCTCTGCCAGAAAGAATTTGCTGGAATTCTGGCGAGAACAGGCACCACACTGCCTGCCTTTGATTAGACATTAGGAGCTATTTAAATTCATCCAGAATCTCAATACAGCTCCATTCCTGTTAGAATCATGCAAGAGATTGGTTCCAATATCATTTCTTACACGAGGATTCTGCCTTGGTAAGACAGAGCATTGCAGTAATTAACGTGTTGAAAGCTTCGTGGTTTGTTTGCAAAGCATTTTTGTATACATCAGCTCCCTTAGAGTCTCCCAAACCCTGGGAATGGAGCATTCTTATTAGCCCCACTTTACAGGTGAGGCAGCTACGGCCGAGGGAGGATGAGTACCTTGCCCAGTCCCTTACAGGTAGAATAAGCATCAGAGCAGAGACAGGAGCCCAGGTCTTCCCTCTGAAACTCCAGCCTTCTTTCTGATTCACTCTTTTGTGGTCGTGGACATTTAAGAAGACATGGGTTTTCTATGCAAAGGACTTGTGCTCAAATAAGGTCAGAGTAGAGAGAAAGGAATTCATGTTTTACTGTGCAGTGTCTCATTTAATCTCTCCAGCAACCGTTAGCATCGGGTATTACTGTCCCCTATATTTACACTTGAGGAAGCTGAGGCTCACAGAGGTGAAACATCTTCCCCCAAGTCCACGTCAAGCAGGGGTAGAAGGTGGACCCAAGTGTCTCTGGCCTCCATGTCCATGGCCCCTACTGAGACCAGCCGTGCAGGGCAGGCTGCAGGGTGAGGAGGCTGGCTCCACTCCAGAGAGGGCAGGGCGGGGCGGCACCCAGAGCAGCTCACTCCACTGGTCCTGCTCCAGGGGCTGGAAAAGTTCAGACGTCAGCCTTCTCCTTGCAGCCTCCTACCTGCCCTCCATCTGGAACTGTGGTGCTGGCATGTACAAAGAAGGACCTTGTGGATCCTCTGCTCTGGTACTCTCAGGTAACCAAACAAAAAGCAGCTCCACAGGGGATGTGACTGGCCCTGTTCCATGGGAGGCATGACAGAGCCTGCAGTGGCATCTGACTCTCATGCCTGTGCTCGGGGGTTCATCTCTTGTCCTGTCAGCCCCTCCCTCTGCTGTCTTTGATTACTTTGAGCTCTCTACTGGGCCACCTGTTTGACCCTTGATTACAGCTGCTGTACACAGTCCCTCCAGTTCCACATATGTGTGACTCTCATCCTAGGAAGAACATAGAGATCTCAGAGTCAGGGGCCGGGTTGTCATCTTCTCTTCGGAGCTGACTTCAAGTTGAGGAATGAGCTGGGCTATGAGTCCGTTGGCACTGAGTTCTGACCCTGACCTTGTGGCTGCTTGTTGTCTCCAAAGTCAGGTGACTCCTCCCCCTGTTGTGTTCTCCTGCAATAATAACAGCAGCTCCTCTGGGTGGGCACCTAGAAGGTGCCAGGCGCTGTGCTGAGTACTTCATTGTTTGTGGTCTCTGTAGAGTGGAGTCTCTCAGGCCCATGGTGGTGATTCTCCTGGGAGCAGGCAGGATGCAGGTAGAAGACAATTTAGCTGGGGACAGGGACCCACGTCTTGGGCTCATCCCTGCCCACCAGCGTGCTGATGTGGTTAACTGTCCAGCTGACACTCACGGAGCACGTAGTGCTGCCGGCACTGAGGCATAGGGCTGAAGTCACAGGCTCCTGGTCCCAGGGTCAGTGACGGCACCAGGAGGGCAGCCCAGCATTTCATCTAAGTTTTGTGCTGTGTGACAAGGTCCTAGAGAGACCTTGGGTTCCCACCTCCCTGGGCCTGTGGGAGATGCCACCATCAAGCTGGCCGGGGCAGGGGCCCTGTTGTTCTGGCTCCCAGCAGGGTCCTCAGCACCACTGAGTATCTGGCTCATGGTCAGGGTTCAGCCAATATTGGATGAATGGAGAAACGGGAGAGTGACTTCCCTGAAATGCGCAGACACCTCACCGTGTCCCTTGCATTCCTCACCGGCACAAGGGTTTGCCCTCCTGGCTACCACCTGTGGAGGCATGGCCTTCCCATACCTCAGTTTCCTCGTAGGGGAGCTGCGCCTGTGGCCTCCTGCTGGTGTTCTGTCCCCTCCTGCAGGTGCAGGCTGCCTGGGGATGAACACACCTGCATCTCTCCCCAGCCCTCCCCCTGCTGTCTCCAGCTTCCCGCCCTGGCCCGCCACGGGCTCCCGCCAAACCAGCCCACACGGACTCCTTTTGTTCAGCCATCTCAGTTTCAGGCAGACTCGTCCAGCCTGGTCCTCCAGCCCGCTTCACATACCCCTTTGAAGCCTTGACAGGCAGCCAACCGAGCTGGCCCGAGCACACAGAGTGGGGTGCCGGTGCCAGCGCCCTGGCAGCCACTTCCCGCCTTGCTGGCTCCTGGGACCTGGCTGCTCCGGGGCCCATTCACACGGGGACAGCAATGCCCGGATGTTCGCCTCCGCTGGCATGGACACTCCATCCGGGGCTGCCGGCTGGGGCTGTTCCCACAGCTGAGATTCCTTTCTCAGGCTTCCCTCCCCCATAGTGAAGCCCTCTGGTTCCTCCCAGGCCGTGCAGCCACAGCCTCTGTCCCCACAGAGGACAACTGGCAACGGGAACAGTCTGGCTGGATTCTGAGCTCTCTAAAGAGAGGCAGTATGGGGCAGAGAGCAGGAGCACAGGTGTCGAGAGCCTCACTGCCATCTTTAGCTGGGGACATAGGTGCTCCATGACTCAGTTTCCTCTCTGTATGTGGGGAGAATAGAAGGCCCAGTTCACTGAATAGTGAGGGGTGACGAAGTCCTGCAGGTTAGCACATTGTAAGCATGCCAACAACAGCTGCTGCGAGGATGTTGTCATAATGTGGGGATCGTCACTTGTTCTTGAAGAGCATCTGAGTCTTACTGTCCTATGTGAGAAAGAGGGTCTTCTGTGCTTATATTTTAATTTTACAACTAATATATGCTTACTGCACGATTTAGGAAGTTCAGATAAGCAAAAGGAAAACTAAAGAGTATTTGTTTTCCTTCCAATATGTATAGCGAGATGTGCATCTAAGCACATACTCATACACATACACCTACACATACACTAGACTAGCTGGTTAATAACCCCTACATATGATAGTTCATATGTGTATAACATTAACAGTTCATATATATTATCTCCTATATACTAGTCATATTATATACATTTCATTTTATATACACATTTATATGTTATATCCATATTCTTGCATTTATGAATATTTGAAAAAAGTAAAGAATGGCTCCTCTGGTTTTTGTAGCCAGCTTTTACCATTTACCATAAAGTGAACTTTTTTCTGTTAGGAAATTTTTCTATAGGGAAATATTTCAAGGCCACATTGTATGTTTACAGATGAACAAGTTGAAGCACTGAGAAGCAAAATAAGTTCTCCAAGATTACCCAGCCGCTAGAGGCACAGCCAACGTCAAGAAACTTCTCCGTGGAAGTCTTCGCGGCGCCCTGAGGCAGATTCAGAAAGAATCTAAGTTCCTTCCATGAGAACAGGGACTGTCTGCCTCACTCGCCATTGTCGCCTCAGCACCTGCCGCAAGGTGGGCATTCTGTTACTAGTTGAGTGAGTGAATGCAGGAAGTTAAATCTCCTTCTTTTTTTGATGCCATTTCTTGCTCAAAGCTCATCATAGAATTTTATATGTCTTCCTACATGGCCCCTCACCAGCCTGTGTGCTTCTCAAGGCTGGGACCATCCAAGGCCTGCCCTAGAGCAGGTGTTCAGTAAATGAGTGCAGAATCGTGGAAGCAAGGATCTTTCCATTCTGGGTTTGAGGCAGTGCCCTCCCCACAAAGCTTTTCTGAACTTTTTCATCACATGCAGAAGTTAAGTTCCCCGAAACATCAAGTAGCCAGCAATCTGCTTGCCATCATTGGTCCAGGAGCAACTTGGACATCAGCCCTTGCCTGTCACACCTGGTGTTGGCACACGTGGCCTGTTCCGGGACAGGTCTCATGGCTGAGGGTTAAGTAACACCTGGAGTGGTTATGCGGCTGGGCACCTCCTTCTTGTGAATCCCCTGGGCTGCAAGGCTGGTGGCGGGTGGCTGGCAGGGAGGAACCCTTGGCACTGCCCCTGCTTTCTATCTGCTGCCAGCGGGGCCTTTGATGCCCACAGAGTTTACCCGCCCAGCCAAGTGCATTGTAGGACACAAAAGCTGCAGAAAGCAGCACAAATAAAATGAAAATGACCCAGGAACTGCCAGGGAGCTTATCAGCCTATTTCCTGGTTTCAGGTGTGGGGGATGGGAAGGCTTGGGACATAGTTCTGGGTTGTGTGATGTCCTGCATGTTGTCCAGGCCCCCTGGTATTGCGGACAAAGCATTAACCTCGAAGCTAGACAATGCCCTTCATCTCCTGAGCTTCGGCTTTCTTATATGTACAACTGATTTCATGAGTCCAAACTCCTAGAGTCCATGTGAGGATTAGATGAGTTGATATACTTAAAGTGCTTATTGTGTGTGTGTTTGTGTGTGTGTGTGTGTCTAATAGTGATAACAACAACAGCAGTAAGAACAGTAGCAGTTCATACTTATGGAGCATTTAGTGTGTGCCAAACACTGTTTCAATTGCTTTATGTATGTATTAACTCATTTAATCTTCATAATGACAGTATGAGGTAGGTAGTACTATTATTTCCATTTTGTAGATGAGAATACTAAAGCTCAGAGATGTTAAGCAATTTCTAAAAAGTCTCACAGTGCATTAGAAGCCAGTCCAGAATGCACACCTGGCACTGTGGTTATGGAGCAAGGCCTATAACCACCTTGCTCCCTGTTTCTTTCTCCTGCTCTTTTGAGTATTAAGCTTTCCTGTTTATGATGATGGTGACAACAACCGTGATAATGATAATGATGATGATGATGGTGATGGTGATGGAGGAAGACATGCCTTCATTTTGTATATCCATCTGCTTCTTGCTGAGCTTTCAATTCATTTTACAGATGATCCTCAGAGCAAGCCTGGGAGTGGCAATAATGTTGAACTCTGAGGAAACTGGGCCTTAAGAAGCAGCTGAACAAGACCACTGCTTTGCGAGCAAGGTCTTTGCAAGCTCCTGCTGGCCTCTCATTTGCTAGCACCCCATTGGCTGACGCAGGTGGCACAGCCTCTCTCAGTGTCAGAGTCGGAGGGTGCTGCAGAGTTACGCGGTGGAGGGCGAGGATGCAGGGAGGGGTGAAGAATCAGGACCCTGTTAGCAATTGATCACAGATGATGTCATCTCAAGTGTCCCTCCATCTTTTCTGTGCTTTGCCGTCCTTTCTTAAAAATAATTGCACCATTATGAAGAGGAAGGAGACTAGCAGGCACCTAGCAGCGACTGAATGCCTGGCAATTCACTTAAGGAGGTCAGTGGCATGACTCCCTGAGGCTTGTGGGACCAGGGGGCTGTCTCCAGGTTGCCCCGAGATGTGGCTCAGCCAGTATTGGAATGTCGCCTGCCTGTTTTCTGTGTGTGCATGTGTGTGTGTGCGTGCACGCTCACTCAGACCTGGGCCCAGGTCAGACCTATGGGAATCCTACAGCCAATTCTCCCACACAGTGTTGCGCGGAGGCTGGAAAGAAAATAAGCTTTAGGACAGAAAAACGGTGACCTCCTTTTACATGGGTTGGTAGAGCCAATGGTTTCCCACAAACTTCCCTCTGGGTGGCCACCCTACAGGCTAGAACATAGCAGAAGATTTCTCTTGAAACCCTGGGAGTCTTTACAAAAAGATCTTCTGAGATGTGTCATGGAGAAATGAGGCCCTTTAGCCATAAATTAGCCACAGCGTGCTGGCTGGGGCCTCGCCAGTTAAGAGAAATTTCCAGCCTTGAGGACTGAGATCAAGTTGGGGCTCTGATTTTGAAAGTGGACTCAAAGCAATTCATTCCTCCTTGTACGGTTGGAGCTATTTCCCCTACGCCTTTGCCTCTCTTCACCATGGCAGAGCCCCAAGCAGTACAAATGCCAAATTAAGTCTTTGACCCACATCTTGGAGGCCGTTCCCTTAGGAACACTGTTCTCTTCTCGCTTGCCTGGGGCCCCACTCCACACTTTTGCTTGCTTTCCCATGTCAAGAAGACACTTCTGAATCTGATTCCTGGATGGCCAGCGCCAAAGACTGGGCAGCCATCTGCTTTGCAGCCCCCCTCCTCAACCCTGCTGAGCGAAAATCTTAAAGGTGGTCTCACCTGCACCTCTTTTTGCCCTGACCTTTAGCCTGATAAAAGCAAAGTGCAGAGCCTTGAATGGGCAAGATAGAAACAAGTTGTTCTCTTTCTCCTTCTTTTCCTCCTCCTCTCTACAATTATTCTGTGACAAACATCAACCCAGGTGTTTATTTTTCCCAGTGAACTAACGGTTTATAGAGAAGATACCTTTGCCTCTGCAAGGATAGTATTCTTTTCCTCCTGCAAAACTCCTATTCATCCCCTGTACCTGGTAGAAGAACCCCCTTTCCCACAAGACTGTATTCCCGCCAGCAGGAGTTGCTGACTCTCCGTTTTGGACACCACATCTCCAGGGCTTTGTTCCTGTCCAGTCAAGGTTGCACTCCCTGTGTTGCCCTGGCTCATCTGTGTGTGTGTGTTCACTGAGCCGTTTGAGGGCAATGACTGTGGCTCCTTTGTTTACCGCTTTGTCCCCAGTGCCTGCTGCCGTGCCAAGCACAGCATGGAAGCAAAAACTTGTGTGTGCAAAATGGGTGAATGTAGGTGCAAATGGGGACACCCTTAGTTCCGCACAGGGCTTGGGCTCCAGATCGCTCCGCTCTGGCTTGGAGCTGAAACACCTGACTCTGTCACACAGACCGGGCCTGTGGCTCTGTACATGCAGTTTATCCCTCACACTTGGCAAATATGTGTCAAAGCAGAAAGAACCCAACCTTAGAGTTTGACAGACTCAGTTTTGAATCATCGCTCTGCCTTTTCCCGGCTGGTGACTCTAAGTTTTTTTACTGCTACCTGTGCCTCAGTCTAGTCTCTCCATCTTAAAATGAACACAGAAACATTTGCTTCCTCTGATTTGTTGAAAAGAATAGAGATGATGCTTGCAAAGCCCCAGTATGAGCAGTAGCTCTTATGGCAATTTTCTTTTTTCCAAAAAGGAACCGTTCTTATTGTTCCTGTGGGGGCAATAAAAATGTTTGTGGCAAGAGTCCAGCTATTTGGAGGTATCTCTTCTGTCTGTTTACTCTCTTGCAGGAAAAGCGCCTTCACCAGGATGCGTGGTAAACCTGCTGGCTACTCCACCTCTGCCTGATTCCCAGGAAATCAGCACAGTAGCCACCTGCTGCTTGCTGGCCTGCTGTTTAGGCCGCAGTCCTAGGCTGTGGGAACACACAGGGACAGTACAACAAACACATGACTCACTGAGGACTTCCATCCTCGAGCCAATGAGGTGCTGGCACCTTGTGATTTGTAAGGGTTCCCAATAGATATGCATGTATCTTCTCAGTCCCCCTTGAAGTTGAGCCTGTCTTTGCTCTTGTACTCTGTGGGGGGCTTGGGGGTGGGTTAATGTATGACCTTTAGGACTGTGTTTGCACCCTTCTTCCCTCCTGCATTTCTTGGTGGGCATCTTGCTGGGTGCTGGGGACATGGTGATGAGTAAGATGTGGTGCAGGGGACAGACAGGTCAACACATGTGGTCACCTGGATCACAGCCCCCCAGAGATGACCACATCCTAATTCCTGGAACCTTCGACTGTAGCCTCACATGGCAAAAGGACTTCGCAGGTGTGATTAAGTTAAGGATCTTGAGATGGGAGGAGGATGCTGGATTATCTAGGTGGACCCAGTGTGATCACAGGTGTCCTTAAAAGAGGGGAACAGAGGAAGATTTGAGTATCCAAGATGAGAAGGTAATGTGACTAGAGAAGCAGAGATTGGAATGATGCAGCCAGGAGCCAAGGAATGCTGGCAGCCTCTAGAAGTGGAAGACAAGGGCAGGTTTTCCTTTGGAGCCTCCAGAAGGAACCGTCCCTGCTAACACCTTGCTGTTAGATCCTTAAGACTTATTTTGGACTTCTGACCTCCAGAACTGTAAGAGAATGTTGTTTTCAGTGCCAAGTTTGTGATAATTTGTTACAGCAACAAGAGAAAACTAATACAGTGTGTCAGTGCAATATTGTAAGTGTTAACGCCATTCTTCCCTAGTGAGGAAGGAGCCCGAATGGCTCAGTGGTTCCCAGCTAGAGCCCCGGCGTCCCCATGCCTTGGTTCAAGTTCACAGTCACCTTTTACTAGTTAAGGGGCCTTTTGCCATTTTACTCCCCGAAGCCCCAGGTTCGTCTGTCATCTGTAAAATAAGGGTAACGGTCATTTCCATGTCACGGTGGTGGTGAGGACTGAGCAGTGAAATGCACATGAAGGTCCCAGTCTGGAGCGCAGTATGTGCCCAGCACCTTTGTCCTGCGCCCGGCAGGGAAGCACTGGATGCTGTAGAACCATTTGGCAGGGATGCGAAATGCAGGGCAATGTCTGCAGAGGTCTCCTGGGCTGAGGCTTTTGGATAGGAGGATTGACAGGACGCAGTTTTCGATTTTTTTGAAACAGTCATTTGCTCCTCACTCTCCTGGGTACTGCCATTCACAGGAAGTCCCAGTTTCTCCTCCGTGAGCCACTCATGAACTCCTGTAGTAAACAGGTGTCTCGCCCCTGTCATGTGCTTGCCAGGCACCTCAGGAGTGGCGGAGTGGGTGGGAACTACCGCAGGGCCACTGCTTCCGAGCTTCGCCGGAAGGGCACCAGAAGGCTGTCACAGCAGCTGATGGAGCGTCTCATGCAGCAAGTGCAGTAGTCCAGCCAGTGACTGTTAGAGAAACCTGAGGCTGCTTTCGGGCCAGGCCGTTGCCTCGGGCTGCAGTTCAGTTTCTGTCTGCCCCTGTTGCGTGGAGGGTGCTGCATTCAGGCCTACCTTGGTTTTGCCGCTTCCCTGGAACATTTAGAAAGAAGCCTGATGGCTTTGATACTGTCTGGTTTGTCAGTTTCAGACTTGCTCTTGGGATTCTCACCTAATAGGCTGCCTGGCCCCTTTCCCCCTGACCGGTCAGCTGTGGCCACTGCCAGAGGTCCAGAGACGGGCGGTGGAGGAGGCAGGGTTGCTTGAGACTCAGAACTTCCGGGAGGCCGGGCACTGGGGTGGTGCATCAGGACCTGTGGTCACCATGCCCCTGAAGGTTGGGAGCTCTCATGCCCGTGACAGTCTGCCCAACTGCCTGTTGGCTGGTTACTGGACATAACACCTATTCCCTCTTTTAATCCCGCACATACATTTGGAGAGGAATGATCATTATCACTGCTTCACATATGGGGAACTGAGGAACAGAGAGAGGCTGGCTTACTCATGGTCACACAAGGAGTAAGAGGTGATCCCGGATAAGGTTCTGGAATGCATGTTTTTTTGTTTGATAATAGATAGGGAGTTGCTTTGGTTTGCTATAGGGTATTTTCTTTTCCCCAACTGGAAATGCCTTTGTTATTGTTATTGTGTTGTGGCAATCTGTTTGCATTCCTGAAACCATGTCAGCAAAAGGTTTGCAGAGGGAGGTGGGCAACCTTGAAGCATCTGGGCTGTAAGAAGAGCATGCAGAGGGTGGACCTCCATGCATTTTTAGCATAAATGCATGCTGGGCTGGTTGCACCGATGGACAGAGGAAGCCCCCTGCCACCCCGATTTTCTGCCCTGTCTGGGAAGCCTGTGCTCCAAACCACATACCTCAGTGGGGCTCGGAGCCACTCAGGGGCACGAGAGGCTCAGTCCCAGTCTCCTTCCAGGTAACAGCAAACACCGCTCGTGTTCCAGGTTAGAGCCCAGCCCTACAGTACGATTCCCGGTGTTAGCCATAGGACAAGATGCGGTGCAGCACTCTTGGGTGAGGAGGTGGCACTGGACGGTGAAATCGGGGGCTGCAGTGAGAGTGTGTTGGCTGGTGGAAGAGGGGTGCCGTCTGCAACAAGCGCAGAGGAAACACCATGGATTTCACCGCACGTTCACTCTGTCCTATGTTGTTCCAGGTGTTTCCAGATAGATCATCTCGTAAAGCTCTGCCTCCCGTTTTGAGTAGACATTATTACTCCCTTCCTCAGATGAGGCAACTCCAGTCTGGGATGCTCAGTATTTGCCCAACTACGGGCTGGAGGAGCCGGGATTGCAATCGGATCTTCCTCCTTCCCAAGCCCTCCTCTTTGCACTCTGGCACCTCCTGTAAGCAGCTTGCTGATGTCATGGGAGGCAGTACGGATGCTTACAGGAAAATGGAAGAAACGTAAAGTATGTGAATCTTACCTATTTACACTGATTAAAGGAGGAAAAAGTGGAAGGCTGGCCATCCATCGCTGCAGTGAGGCTGGGGGACAGCAGGTACAGGCATGGGCTGCCGGCGGCGATCAGCAGAGTCCTTGGAATGGGTTTCCTTAGCCTAGCATGCCATATAGTGTTGATAGTGTCTGCATATTTTCACTCCGTTATCTCATGTCTCAGGGTTATCCCAAGGGGATAATTCAAAGGAAGAAAACAATTATTTTGTGAAAATGCCTATTCAATTGTGATTTTTTCTTTTACTTTGGGTTATGGAAAAATTCAAATACCCAGGAAAGTAGAAAGAATAGTATAATGAACACCCATATACCCATTACTTGATTTGAATAATTCTGAACATTTGTCTTATTGACTTCACCCTCTTTTTTTCTAAAATATTTTCAAGTAAATTTTAGACATCGTGATATTTCACTCCCAGATATTTAAAGGTAGCTTTAGTTATGATAAAAAGTTGAAAGCAAACCTAAATGGAGAATGGTTAAATAAACTATGATGTATCCACCTGGCACAATATTATGAAACCTTTAAAGTTATCGTTTTGAAGTTCCCATTCATTATTGAATTAATGTCTGTTTCCCTACTAGTTTGGTGGGGACAGTGTTCATTTTGCACACCACTCTGTCTCTGCTTCCTAGCATGGTGCCCTGGCATATAGCAGGTACACAGTAAACAGTGGTTGACTAAATGGTGAGTAAGCATTTCTAGATCCTTGAATAACCTGCTGAGTGACCCAAGCAAGGCACATAATTTCATATGAGCACCATGTGAAAATACCTGTACATACGGATGATTCCTAGAAGGTGCCATTGGGAATTTCAAGCTTTTATGTTAGCATAACGGGAAGAATGGGTAAGCTTTTCTTCTTGCTTTATTTCTTTCATGTTGTGGTCATGTGGCTGTAACAGCCAATGTGTCTGTCACCACCATTGTGGAGGCAGCTGACACATGCTTTCTGCTTGCTTTGTACAGTTCAGTAGAAAAGGAACACTGGGATTGGAGCGGGAAGACTTGGTTTTGAAGCTATCCCTCCCCTTTGCATGCTGTGTGATCCTGAGCAATCTCTGAACCTCTCTGAGCTTAGTTTCTTCAACTGGAAAATGTGATCATGGTACTTGCCCCTCTGCATTTCCACAACTGAATGAAATAATCATTGAATCATGGATGTGAAAGTGCACTGCAAAATTGTCCAGAGCTAGCTGTTCTCTTCTCTGCCAAGATGCACCCAACCCTCCGGTACCCAGCAGAGCCCTGATACCCTCTGGGTGGAGAGCGAACAAGCAGGAGGCACTCAATGCAATCAGGGCTTCCTTAGATGGCTCATCGGAAAACTCTCTGCTGCTGATGAACCAAGACATGATGGCTAATTCAATCAGAGCGCTCCACTGCGCTCACCCCTCTTACTAATTGATTGATCCGTTCTTGGGCGAGTCGGTCTGGTGGTTAAGAGGAGCTAGAGGAAAGATTTCTGCCTTGGGCACTGTTATGGGTTAAATTGTGTTCCCACCAAAAATCACATTTTCCAATTGTACAGACAGAGGACTTATTTTTCATGTGGGACCTGGAAAGGGCCCTTTGCATTCATTACCCTTTTGATTCTACAGTATCCCTATCGTGCATTCATTCCTGCATTCAGAAAATACGCACTGGGCACCTGTTCCAAGCCCAGACCTGTGCCTGGCTCTGGAATATAGTGGCGTAAAAGTCCAACATGGCCTTTGCACTGAGGGCACTTACAGTCTGTAGTGAAGGGGAGAGGCAGATAAAGGGGAAAAATTAATTACGGCTTCTCATAAGGAGCCAAACTGGGTGCTGGGAACCAGAACACTAGGCTCAGCTTCTCACCAGAGGGGGCCATTCCATGGACCCCTTGAAGAGCAAGGAGCCAGGCGTGTGAGCAAGAGTACAGTGTGTCTCCTGCAGCAGGGCGGCCTGAAGACTCCCATGGAGGGGTCCCGAGACCCAGATTGGAATCACTGCTGTAAACTTTCATTTTGCTATTTAAAACTAAGAATTTGGCTCAAATGTCCTTTGGAAAGTTCCTTTGAGCTCCAGTTTCTCCAGGAGTCTCCATCCAGTCTTCTCCCCACTTGGCCTGAGCAGCGTTATTATTCAGCCTTTGCCACGTGCCTGGCACCTCTCTGAGTGCAAGGATGCTGCTGTGAGCAGCAGATGCAGCCACGGCACTCACGGGGCCCGAAGCCAAGTGGGGGAGGCTGGGAAGAAAGAATGTCATTTCCTGCAGTGGTGGAAAGTGCCCAGAGGGAGGCACGTTATGTTAATGGGCTTGAGGGTGACAGTCTCTGGAGTAACAGGCCTCTGTAAATAAGCAAGTCACCCATTTACGGTCCCCTGCCCTCCTGCGCAGTCATCACTCAGCCCCTTCAGGGTCATTCCACGGATTCATTGACAGGGCCCAGTTCCCGTTAGCTGCCTCCTTGGGGACAAAAAGATTTGTCCTTTATTGCTTGCAAAAACATGCTCTGCAATAGGCAATGTCCTGCTAATTGAGAGGTGTTCTGGGAAGTGGTGTGCCCAGTCTCACTAGATTCACTGAGACGAGGCCCTATAGAGACCTTGAACCCTGCCCAGTTGACGAAGCTCCCTGCTGGAGCCGAGCGGGTTCCCAGAAGGAAGCTTAATGTTTTGCGGTGGGAATGATGGTCGTTCCTCTCTCCTCCCCACGTGTCTTTAGCCAAGGCCACAGAACACAGAGGGGACCTTGGAGCCAGTGTGTCTTTGTGCTCAGATCCTGTCTGAGGGAGGAGAAGGGAGACAGGAGGTTGGGGGGTGTGAGCTCCACTTGCCAAGCCAACCTGCTCAGCACGGGTGCCCCTCCTCTTGGCCACTGGAAGGCTTTCTTCCTCCTGGCCACAATCAAACACCGTTTCTTCTCTCTGCCTTTGTTCCCTGTGATTCCTCTGACCGTTCGTGTGTGAAATCACAGCCACTTGGCAGCAGAGTTCATGGAGGTGGCGGAGCACCTGCCTGGGTTCTTGCCTCTCCTTCTTCCCCCCTTCCTCCCTCCTCCCACCTTTCCTTACCTGCCACCTAATTCTTCTCTTTGTAAATGGAGTTCAGAGAACAAGCCACATCGGCTGCCTTAGGGAATCTTCCAAACACACAAATCCCAGCTGTGCCCTCCTCTCCTCTAGTTAACACTTCTCAGCTTCCCTCCCTCTTCTGTTGTCTTCAAGTTAATGCCCTCAGGTCCTTGTGGCCATTGTTCTGCTTGTAAGGCCCAAGGTGGGCACTGCTTCCTCTCCCAGCTGGGTGGGCTTCAGGAAACGCCCAGTCTGGGTACCGAGAGATGGGCAGAACTGGGCCAGGGAGATGTTCAAGCCACAAAAAGCAGAAAAGATTCAGGGATGAGATGGCTCAGAGGGATCACGGTACAGGCGTTGCCTTTCTCTGTTGAGATGGGGCCATCGGAGACCTTTAAGCACATTCTGCCTTGCATTTCGACCAGATCCTTGGCTGCTGTATTGAAAATGGGCCAAAAGTGGCAAAAGTAGAAAGATAGACCAGTTAGGGGGCTATTACTGCAATCCAGGGTATTGCAGTAATTCAAGAAGAGGTGACGTGCCTGGCTGGGTGAAAGCAGAGGAGACTGTGAGGCGTGATCAGATTCTGGATGTATCTCAAAGGTAGAATTTGCTGGTGTATTGGATACGGGGTGGCCAGAAGAAAGATGATCCCAAGGCTTTTATCTTGCACAACTAGAGAATGAAGTTTCCACATACTGATATGGGGGAATTGTGAGGGGAGCGGGAGATGGGTGTTTATTTTGTGGGTAGAGGTGGAATTGTTGTTTGAGATATGGGTCAGACATCCATGTGGAGATATTGAAGAAGCAGCTTCACATATCAATCTGGAGTGTCAAGTTAGCTAGGCCATGGTACCCAGAGCCTTGATCAAACACCAGTTTAGATGTCATCATGAAGGTATTTTTTTGGATGCGATTAACATTTAAATCAGTGGACTTTGAGTAAAGCACATTACCCTCCGTAATGTGGGTGGGCCTCATCCAATCAGTTGAAGGCTTTCAGCGAAAAAGACCGAGGTCTCCTGCGAAAGTGGAAAGTGGGGATTCTGGCTCTGGGCTTTGCACTCGGGCTGCAACATCAGCCCTTCCTTGGGTCCCCAGTTTGCTGCCATGCCCTGGAGATTCTGGTCTTGCCCGTCCCCGTAATTGGCCTATTGCTTGAGTTTCTCTGGAAAATCCTCAGTAATACATGCAGTAAAGGAATAAACTTAGATACCCAGAATTTATACAAACAGCGTGTGTTTGGATTCATATATGGAAGTCAAACCATTTAAGCCTCGAGGCTGGGGGTGATCCCAAACGGGCAAGTATGGACAGAGAGGAGCAAATTCATTGGGCTGCACAGCACAGGTGAGGAGATTCAGAAGCCGTGTGTGTGTGTGCGTGTGTGTGCGCACACGCGTGCGTGTGTGTTTACTCCGCCTCTTCCTAAAACCAGAGCCATCTATCTCCGTATTTTTTCTGGAAGTTTGGGAAGTCGTCCTGATGGGGCCACGTGTTTATTTGACGGTTGCTTTGCGATTCCTGTGCCACAGCCCCTCCAGTGCTCTGGGCAGCAGAATGGCATCCAGCCGTCCCTTCTCCTGTGCCAGAAATTGGTTATTCCGGCATCTTCCTTCCGAGCCATTTTCAGTTCCCCTAACCACCAGTCTCTTGAAGCCATTTAGCGCCTCTTGGTACTGCGTAATCCCATTTATTAAAGCGTGTGGAGCTTCCTTACTGGCAAGTGTTGGTAAAAATAGTTCTGCAGCCCCAAGGGACAGGGTCATTTGAACTTAGTGACTTGAAAAACATTTGGTGTGAATAATGAGAAGTGTAGGACCACGGAGATGAATTTCCCTCTCCCTCTTTGTTCCTTGTTTTCTTTGTAAGGCATAATGTTTAACCCATATTTTCCAAGAACTGTGTGTAGGTGGGTTGCCGGGGACAATTGATTTTTTAGAGAAGTATTGTTCCTCTGGATGTGGAAACCAAGAAGCAAAGAATAGTATTGAGCAAGAGATGTCCTGGTGACCAGGCCTGGGCTAATTATGGTGACAGTGTTGCAATGTGTTTGGGCCATCGTGTAGTGTAAGAGCATCACTTCTCTCTGAGTCGGATTGTGCTCTGCATCCAGGGTAATCCTCGGGGCCATGTTCTTCTAGCCCACTGTCAAGTGGATGATCTGCTTTCTAAGGCTGTGATTAGCTCTAAACGAGGAGTTGCAGCCTGGCAGGTTGAAGGGACACAGGTCTTCATGTGAAGGTTACGGAGTTGTGGCTATGGTACTGCCCCTGGCTTGCTGCGTGACCCTGGGCATGTCTTCGCCCCTCTCTGAGCAGTAGGGCCTTCACCTGTGAGGAGTTTGAACTAGGTGGTCTCTGAGGGGTGGGAAACTGGTCATGGGAGGTTGCATGCCCTGCCGGGGGAAGCCCTCCCTCAGCATCCAGCTGGCTTTTGCATTGTGGGAGGGTGGATCTGGTGCTGCCAGATTAATTTTTGGACCTTATGATATAATGAAATTTTCTGAATTTTGGATGTAAGCACTGAATCCAAAAATATTTTAAACATCCTGTGAGTGAAACATATTGCCAGATAAAGCCCCTGGATCTTCAGTCTGGAACTCGGTTTCATGCATTGCTCTTCGTGGGTTATCATGGGCTGGGGGCCAGGAGGCGAAGGAAACTCTTTTGACTTATTTTGTTTTGAAATCAGCATGAGTATTTCAAGAACTAGAGGAGCAATACCAGAGTGGAAGCCGGGTCACGAGATGCTGTCGCCTGGAGACCTATACAGAGGGCATGGCCCTGCTTTCCTCCAGATGGAATAAATGGCCTGAGACAGGGGCCCCAGAGCTGAACTCCTTGGGATTTATCCCAAGATCCAGCCTCCACCTCTGTTTCTAGCTCTGTGGACATCATGGCATTTAGAGCCGGGGGGAATCAAATATTTCAACATTTTTTCATTTTTCACTCAATAATGTATCTTGGAGATCCCCTATGTGTATGTATGTGGGATGTGTACACATACCTCATTCTTTTTTAACTGCAGCACAGTATCCCATAGATTCTTTTCCAACTCTGTTCTATTAATGAACATTTGTTTTTATTCATTTTCCTCTTTTATTTCTGTTTCTCCTGATGTCATGTCATAGGGTCCTATAATTTTTCTTTACTCACCCTACACTCCACACCTTCCTACTTTCCCTCCTGTCTCCCTTCTTCCCTTCCTCCTTCCCTGCATCCTCCCCTCATCCATTCATCAAACATGCTAACCCTATGGAAGCTGGGGGATGGGGCACAAAGGCCTTGCTTGCAAGAGCTCTAATCCAGTGGGCTCCTAGAGAGGAAGCACGTGACGGTGATTCCTGGAAGCAGGTTCCTCGGCAGGCTTCTTATTAAAGGAGCTCTTCCTGGCCTTTGGAATGTGTAAGAATCTCTGAGGCAGGGTCTCAGTGGTCAGCCACCGGACCAACATTACCACATCTGCCTTCCTGGGACCTTCTAGGACCTTCCCTGGCTGCATCCCCCACCCCGCCCCTTCCTATTGCTGGAGTCTGTGGCTTGAGCAGAAAACCACCATAGTGGGCTCTGGAGTGATGGCCTTGAGAAGGGACAAGCTGACCCTCATGGGCCTGGTTGGGACAGCTTTTTTTCTTTGGAGTGAGAGAGAGCAGAACCTTGAACAAATTTGCAAATCAAAAGCCAGCTTTAAAATGGATACAGAACCTCTCATCTTTTTCATTCCAAAAAATTCAGTAGAGATGACTAAAGGGGTTGAAGGTGGTCTCCTTATTGAGATAGGTGCGGAGAGAGGGAGGGGAGTCTGCGGTCAGTGTTCCTTTATTATCCAAATGGGTTTAAAACACACCCTGTGCCTGCGTGTCCCTCTGCTCTCATCCTCTGCACTCTTTGCTTCTTTTCTTGTGGGTGTTGTTACAGTCATCACAGTAAAGATCTTCAGAGCATCACACTCGAGCGAAGCCCTCGTGTGCAGCAGTTCACAGTCTGGGCTGCCGAGCCCGACAGCCTGCTCAGTCTTCACCACTTCCGTCCCTGGAGCCAGTCATTTAAGCTCTGTGTGTCTCCACTTTGTCCTGTGTGCAATGGGACATGTGTCACTGTCTTCCTTCTTGGGATGTCAGGGAGAGTAAGATGGGTTATTCTGTGTGAAACACCTAACTTAACCCTAGAATGGTGCCCAGCACATAGGAGGTGCTCAGTAGATCTCCCTCTCTCTCTCTCTGTCTCTCTCTCTCTGTCTCTCTGTCTCTCTGTCTCTCTCTCTCTCTCTCTCTCTTTCTCTCTCACACACACACACACACACACACACACGCGGAGCTCAAAGGTCTTCTTATTGGACAGGCCTTTATTGGCCACTCTATGCAGACAGCACCACCTCACACCCCCCTCTTCCTTTTCTTTTCTGTCTTTATTGATCTCCACAGAACTTACTGTCATCCGACCCACCATGTATTTACCTGTTTATTTGTTTGTCGACTCTCTGCCACCCCATCCCTTCATGAGCCCCAAGAATGCAGAGATTTTTGTTAGTTTTATTAAATGCTTTATTCCCTGGCATATGGTAGGTGCCTAGTAAATATCTGTCAAATGGATGAGTCTCTATTTTAGCAATGACCTCTGGGCCTAGACTCAGGCACAGAGAGGTAAAGTAACTACTCAAGGTCACCCAGCCACTGGCAGACGAATCTGGGCCCAGAGCCCCTGCTCTAATCTAAATGATCACTACCTTCTGCTGGTAACAAACAAACAAACAAACCAAGGAAAACTCAGCACAGTGCCTGCAACACAGTAGGGACCGAGTCAGTGCTAAATAAAGATACTCATGCTTACAACAACCGTCACTGCCCCACACAGATCCTTACTTTGAGGGGACAGCAAGGATTTGAGATGTTCAATACAAAACACCAAACATGGTGTCTGGTGCCTGGCCTGCCATCAATGAGTGGTGGATTTTTCCTGTTAAACTTGTTATTCTTACTGCATTTTAGCACATTGTGCTGTACTTGAATGTTACTTGCTTGCCCTACTTATCTTTGTCCCTCCTGAGGGTGCAGAGTGAGCCTTAGTCATCCCGGCATCCCCACCTTCCACCACAATTCTTGGTACGTGGTGACATACGCTAATGTACACGAGCGAGCGGATAAACGAACAAACAGTGGGCCCGGGCTTTGTTGGGGCCACTCTGGCCAGATGTTTGGGGACGTGTTTCCTGGAGCCTTATCCTCCCTTGTCAGATTCAGGTCTAGGACAACGGTAAGGTTGCTCCATTGTTCCCGGATAACATGTCCTATCTTAACGTCTCTGAGGGGCAGCCCTTGGACACACCCAGGCGCCTGCCCTATCACTAGCCGCACCTGGGCCTTTTGCAGGCAGCAGTACAGCCTGCCCTGAAGAGAACTTTCCTGTGTCCCACCCTACTCCTTGATGCCTCCCTTCTCCTGGTGAAAAAAAAATTGTTTAAGGGGGCATTTCTCTCTCTTGAACTTCTCATGTTGCAGTAAAGACCTAGAAAACATTCTAGATAAAAATGCTTTACCTTTGCCTGAGTCTTCATAATGTGACCTGTATGTTCCAGCTTGTATCTCACCAACATCTTGTCGGATGGGTGAGCCTGTCCTTATCCCTGTAAGAAACTGAAATTTTCTTAAAATCGTATGAATCTTAAAAATTATATGACTTTTAGGTCACATAGCATTGGAGAGAGAGCCTCGGCCAGAGCCAGCTGTCTGCTAGCAATGGAGTGCTTTCTCCGAAGAGTTTCCTGCAATGGCTGTATTTGTTGGTGTTCGCTCTCCTTACCTGCTTCCAGAAAAGAGCTGAGGGGTGCGTTATACATTTCATGAGCCGGGGCAGCTTTCAAGGCTGTTAGCTCCATGTGAGAGCTGAGCTGCCTTGTAAGGCATAATGAGGGTAGACGTCGTAATGAGCTGACATGGATTCTGGAGACGGCACAGCTCAGGGGTGGGAACACTTTCCTCCTGCCAAACGTGCCTTTCCTGTTGGATTTGACTCCTCCATCAGCTGATCTCGGACTGAGTTGAATGTTGGAATCACCGGGGAAATTTAAAAATCCTGAAGCCAGTGTCCCACCTGCAAAAGTTCTGATTTTGCCTGGAATGGGGTCTGGGCTTTGGGATTTTACAACATCTTCTCCTCAGGTGATTCTGTTGTGCAGCAAAGTTTGAGAACCACTCCCTCAACTAAGAAGAAGCGGGCAATCCCCAAACACTATTTCAGATAGTAGTTCCAGCCCTCCTACAGCAAGCCTTGACTCAGACCTGCTCACCTTTGCTCAGATTTGTGGCAGCTCACGTTTCAGAACAAAAGACAATGCTGAAAGAGGAAGCCGAGGGACCAGGGAGATGGGCATGATCCCAACAGCTGTCGTGTGCTATGTCCATCCTGCATGCCAGGGACTGTTCTGAACACTTTATATGCATTAACTCATCCAGTTTACAGTCCACACATAGCCGTAAGCGGCCCCTGCTGGTGTCATCTCCATTCCACTGTTGAGCAAACAACATGGAGCCCATAGGGAACTTATTCAAGCTGGTAGTGGCAGGGGATGTGAATGGGATTGGAAGACAGGGAGCCTGGCTCTGGAGGCTGCTGTTTTAATCGCTACCGCTATTGCCTTGCAGGACGTTCTTGGAATTGTGGTGTACTCATTCCCACATATCCGAGGATTTTCTCTCAGCAATTTATCCTCCATGGTGATGCTGAGGCTTCGTTCTGATTTGTCACTCTCGTGCTCAGGGGCCTACACAGCTTCTAGTGCATCTGTAGGGGGAAGCCAAGCTCCTCAGCACAGCCTATGAGGTATGCCCTATGCATCCTGACCCCTGGCTGACCATTCTCTCACTATCCATGTTATCCATTCTGGTAATACCACCTAGAAGTCCCCTCCCCTTTCTCTGCCTGTGAACCCCTACTCTTCAATACCTAGCTAAAATATCCTCTTCTCTAACATGCCCAGGAAGAGTGAATGAGGCATTTCTCTTTGTTCCTGAAGGTTTTGGTCCCTTTATCTGTGATCACATAGATGACAGCCTTTTTCCTCAATCCCCTCCAGTTTTCAGCTTAAGCAAATAAATTACCCTGCTCCTCAGTCCCCTCCAGCACCCCTCAGTGGGTTCCTTGCAGAGTGGGGCTCTGCCTTACTGGTGCTTGTTGTCCATCAGTGCCCTCCACAGCACCTCCAGCAGATGGCCAGCCCCTCACACATAGGATGCCCTCCTTCACCTTAAGTTCTACTTTGTTTTAGTCAGAGAGATACAGTCTCTGTATCTTTTGACCACCTGAAGGCTTTCTGGCTGTGACCAATGCCTTCCTCCGAGACACCTTAGCTTCAAATTGCACAATTGACATATGCTGAGCTTTTCTAGGCTGAGCTGTGGTTTTAGGTGAATCCTGAGCTCTCGTGGAGGTTTGCTTCTGTCTAGCCTTGGGCTTTCTGCATTCTTGAATATCTCAGGGCCCAAAAGTAAAAGAAAACCAACCACCTCTGGGAACAGTATAGAGACTTTGCTACTGCTGCAGTGAAGAGAAAAGGAAAAGGCAAGTCTAAGAGACATTAGGTGAATTCTAAAAATTTTAAGAATTTTTCTGCAGAAGCATGCATGATGTGAATAGAATCTTCATCACGACATTGTTTGAAATAGAAAAAATGAGATTCAATTTAAAAGTTCATCAGTTGGGGATTGGTTGATTAAATTGTGATACCTCCATAAAATGGAATACAATATAGCCGTTTTAAAAAATACTAAAAACACATGGTGCACATGTTAATTAGCTCGATTTATCCATTCCACAATGTATACGTATTTCAAAACATCATGTTGTACACCATAAATATTTACAATTTTTGTTTTTCAATTACAAAAATTAATGTAAAAATCAATTGGTGGCTTTACGAATGAATAGGGAACATTCTTTGAAGCTATATTAACTATCAAAGAGCAATGTAAACCTTAACAATGTTTTTTTAAAAAAACAGCTGGGCATAGAACAATGTGGAGTGTGAGCATGCTAATAGCTACGCACTAATGCACCAACCCCGGGTAAGCTACCTGAACTTCTGCATCTGCAGGTGCGATTAATGCTCGGTTGTTATTGCCTCTTTACTGACCTGTCAGTCAGTCCTGGGAGAGAACACTCCATAGAGCAGGTGCACCGGAGGCTTTGCATCAGTATTTGTGAATGAATGAATGAATGGAGAGAGGAGTTTTCTCTTTACAATTTCCTTCGGCTTGCTACTCCTTGAACATGAGAGGCTGGCAGCTGAGCCCTGAGGTCTCTTCTCCCTCTCCTGGTTACTTCCCCGGCCTCCTCTCCTTGCCCTTCAGAGTTGTACTCTGCAAGCCTTTTTCATTATCCCCCAGGTTACAGAGAAACAAGGAAAGAGGAGAGGTTTGAAGCAGGCCTTCGAGATTACAGTGTGTAGCTGACATTGTCAGTTGAGTCGGGCAGATCTGACTTTGTTGAGTAATTTAGTTGCATGGGCTGAGCCGACCCAGGGCTGAGCTCAACCTCTCCATCTGACGGTGCACCAGTGAGTCAGACCTGTTGGGGTTTGAGTCCTCGCTCCAGCGTGGCTGCCCGTGTGACCTTGGCCACTTTACTTTAACCTTGCTGAATCTCAATTTCCTGATCTGTAAAAGCAGGCTAAAAATGCTTCTCTTGAGGTTGTAGTGAGGATTAAATGTGATAACATAAGTGAAAGTGCCCTTTGAAGAAAGAGGAAGGTGAAAGTGCTCACCTTGTCGGGAGGAATGTGTGGAGGGCCCCCTGTTGTTCTCAGGTGCCTCCTCCTTCCCAGGGAAGAATCCCAATGGCACGTCAGAAGAGGTTATAATTTGGCTCTTACTCTTTTATTCAGGGCACTTCTCTTGGCCGCCCAGGGTTTTCAGCTTAAGCAAATAAATTACTCTGCTCCGCCAGGCTCCATGTTCTGTAGCCAGCCATATGTTTGAGCCTGATAGAGATTCTTATCTGGCCGGGTAATATTACCCAGCAAGGGATGACATTTCTTATCAGAGGCCTTGCGGAATCAGAGAAAGGAGCCCTTTCTTTTTTCTCGGCCGCCAGGCCTCCATGAGCAGGGCTGGCAGGGGGCTGGCAGGGAGGCTGGGAGGGGCAGCTCGGGCTGTCGTGGGCATCAGCTGACCCTCCTCTCTTGAGATAATCTTCCTTGAGGAAGTGGGCCATTTTGAGATTTTTGCATTTTGCAGCCACTGATAGAGGCAGGGCAGGGGAGTGTGAATGAGGAAGGAAGAAGGGAGCGTGGTGATTGCTGCCCAGCTTTGGGAGGAGGGCCCTGCCCTTCTGCTGAGAGGCCTGGGGACTCAGTGGCTCTGTAGGGCACAGACAGCTGAGGCCCTGATACCCACCAAGGGCTGGGCTGTCTGAGTGGTGAAGTGCTGGGGAGCTTCCATGTGCCCCTCCAGGTCCACTCCTTGTCCTGCTCTGCCTTGTTCTGTGCCCGAGAGGCCCACCTATGCAGATGCATCAGCAGGATGGATCAACCCTGGGCTCTGGTACCCTCTGGCTTCTGTCTGGGAGGCACTGGCAGGATAGGAGGGCAGGAAGGGAGTGAGACTAAGGTGTTTATTTTTTTACCGCCTCCCTGCTGGGTCCCCGACTGATTCAGGTAAAGTCCACACAGAGGGCCCTGGGTTTGAATCTTGATTCTGGCGTGCATTTGCTGTGTGGTAGTAGGTAAGTTGTTGAAGCTCTCTGTGCCTCGGATTCTTTATTTATAGTATGGGGGTGATGCCACTTTTCTTGACATCTGTCACTTGCTTTGGGGTCTGGTTGATCTCTGAGCCTCATTTGCCCTGAATACTGGAGAAAGAGGCACGCCACATGCCCTGAGGGCTGTCTGAGACCAAAGCTCACTGGAGCGAGGGCTCTAGGGTAGGAAGAGCGGGTCAAGTGGACCATGTGATTGGGAGCTGCGGCCTCTGTCGGGGACACAGGCTCAGGGTCCTTCCCCTCCTGAGTTTCGGGAAGTCCTGTCTCATGCAGCCCTGCTCCCAAGTACGAATCTTGCTGTCATCAGAAAGGGAAGGAGAAGTGGTTTTCCCTCTCCGTGGACCCGTTCCAGCCAGCAGTTCCTGCCTCTGCTTCCTTCCTGCTGGCGCCCACATCTCTGTTTCCTTCCATCTCTCCTCCCCAACTCCACCTCTCCCATCCCGGGCCTCATATTGGGCACCTTGAGTTTTCCTGTCTTACTGAGTTTCCTGTCTCTCACCTCTTCTCCCAAAGGTCATGTCCAAATTCTGAAAGCACAGCTCTGATCATGTCCCTGGACAGCTCAGAAACAGCCAGCAGCTCCCTGTCACCTGCAGGCTTGAAGTCAGACCTCTCAGCAAGACATTTAAGTCCCACCTCAGCATCACTCCAGCCTCTGAATCCAGTCTGATCCATCACCTTAAGTCTCTCAAGTGGGGAATTGGTCCCGGTAAGCAGATCTCACTTCCTGTCTTTTAAACCTACTGCTTTCTTTCTTTGACTTCTGTGCTTTGATCCCGTTGTTTCTTCTCCTTGGATGCCTGAGCGATCCGTGGCTTCTGGCTTTGGAAAGTGTTGGGTTCAGACCTCAGCTCCACCAGTTGCTGGCTTTGCAACCATGGGCATATCACCTCATCACTCTGAGCCTCAGTATTCTGGACAGTGACATGAGCTGACAGCTCCTGCCTGCAGAGCCACTGTGAGAGGAACCTGTCTGAGGGCTCCGACTGGGGCTTCACTCATTGTAGGTTCTCCGTGAGTGGGGGCTTCCCTCTCCCTCTAATTGGCCGTCCATCTGATTATCCACATCCCACATGTCTTGAAGTTCCATTCTACCATTTGCTTTCCCTCTGGGTTCTTCTACCTGGAAGTCACCATCCTCTGTTTTAAAAACTCTGAGTTCCTCATGTCTGGGTAGTAGGAATGGACTTTGTCTCTTTCTGTCTGTGTCTGACTTCCCAGCACAGTCTGAATAGCTTCAGGACATTTACTATAGTGTAAGGTTCTCAGCTTGGCCACAGGAACCACTGATTGAGTGACTGAGCCATCAACTCTAAGGGACTGGAAGAGAGTCATCTGTTTATTCATTGAACAAATTTGATTGAGTATACATGGTATATTATGTCTGGGCTTGACAGTTGCAAGGAAGCATAAGATGGAGACTGTGTCCTCACGGAGCCCATCATCCAGGGAGGAGGTCGCCCTACTGAGAATCTATGTCAGGCCTGGACTGCAGATGTGGGTGGGACATGGGCCCCTGCTCATAGGTAGCTCAGAAGCTGCTACTGGTTGGGGGTGGATGGGGGGAGTTATGTGCCCAAGGAGAGGATGCTTCCCTTGAGATGGATGCCCCCATCCCCCGAGATCTAAGAGGATGGGATGCCCTCTC
Organism: Propithecus coquereli; assembly: GCF_000956105.1. NCBI lineage: Eukaryota > Metazoa > Chordata > Mammalia > Primates > Indriidae > Propithecus > Propithecus coquereli. Next base: position 2,122,533 of record NW_012147886.1, on the reverse strand, counting down.
AAGATGCCATTAGTGCCTTGTGGGAGTGTGGAATGTCCAATTCACAGATGGCTCCCACCGCCCCTGCTCTGGCTTCCTGTCCTGCCACGTGGTGTAGCCTTTGTGGTTGCCAGCACAAGGCTTTGTTAGGTAAGTGCTCCAAGAAGGAAGTGGTAGGACATTTCAACAGGCTGATCATGATGGCGCTTTGACCACTCGTGTCAACGTGTCCATACCCAGGACAGTGGGTGAGAGCCAGCCAGCTGACAGTCCTGACCCTCTGTGGACTCTCCCCTCGTGGGCCTCAGGTGTCTGGGGCTTTGGTTGAGTTTATTTTCCACCAACACTTATCCAAGTCACCCTCGTGTCTCACCTAGACCACGGCAGTGGCCTCCAAATTTGACTCCCTAAATCTAATCTTAATCCTCTGCAACCCGTATCCTTCTGGAGCACGATCTCTCTGAAGTGTGAATTTAATCGTGTCTTCCCCAACAAACATACCCAGACCTTCACATTTCTGCTCTTGGGATGAAGACCAAAATCCCTTTGGGGCTTTGTGTTAGGCTGCCTCGCTGGCTTTTCTCCTCACTCCCTATTTTTCAGCCACGCTGACCTCTGCTGAGTGATAAAAAGCTACCCTGTTCTTCGCATGTGTTATTTCTCTGCTTGGCATGCTCATTCTCTCATTTATGCCTGGTGAGTGCTTTTGTGCTCTTCAGCTGCTCCTGTTGTTTTCTCCCATTGCACTCAACTTTTCCTTCCCAGCGTGATTGACTGATTGATTTTCCAGCTTTATTGAGATATAATTGACAAATAAAAATTGTATATAGTAAGTGTACAATGTGATGTTTTGATATATGTACATACACTGGGAAATGATTACCCTAATCAAGCTAACTAGCATATCAATTACCTCATATAGTTCTAATTCCTTAAGGTATAAAGTTAGGTCATTTATTGGAGAGCTTTCTCTTTTTTTAACATTTTTAATTTCTTTTAGAAGCAGGCTCTCTCTCTGCCATCCTGGCTACAGTGCAGCGGCTCAGTCATAGCTCATTGTAACTTCAAATTCCTGGGCTCGAGCAATCCTCCTGCCTCAACCTCCCAAAGTGCTGGCATTATAGGTATGAGCCACCACACCTGGCTGAGATCACTCTTTTTAATATATGTGTTTATCACTATAAACTTTCCTCTTTAAATTGCTTTTACTGCATCCCTTAATTTTAGTGTATTATGTTTCCATTTTCATCTGTCTCAAGACAACATTTGATTCCCTCTTGATTTCTTCTTTGTTTAGGAATGTGTTATTTATTTTCCACATATTCGTGAATTTTCCAATATTCCTCCTATTATTGATTCTATTTTCATACCACTGTGGTCAGAGAAGATACTTGATATGATTTCAGTCATCTTAAATTTGTTAAGACTTGTTTTGTGACCTAACATTTGATCTATCCTGGGCAATGTTCTGTGTGCAGTTGAGAAGAACGTGTATTCTGGTGTTGTTGGATTAAATGCAGGCAGTCCCTGGGTTACAGATGAGACACATTCCTGAGAATCTCTGTAGGTTGGATTTGTGTATAACTCAGATCCCTGATAAACAGCACATATATGGTAATAACAATAATAATAACAATACTATAATGTCTCATGTGTGATAATAATAATACAGTTTAATACTGTAATAGTAATAATAATACCCCTGTACTCTAATAGTAAGCTACAGAAACTATTGTGCTCTTTCTTTTAATTCAAACAAACAGAACATAAAAACAGACTCATATGAAAAGTTTACATAGGAGACAGGAGAAATTTCAAAAACGAATATTAGAAGTTAACATACACTTAATGTTGCCTCAATACTAGGCTAATAAGAATGTTACACTTATTTTGATCTCCTAATCAAATCAATAACAACCTTCCCATTTCAATAATTAATCCACTATGCTGCTTGGTAATAATCGATACTTTCATTGGAGCACTGCCTTTCACATGTTCCATTATTCTCACTTTATCCTTTATAGTTGTTTCAGTTGTCTAGCTTAATGCTTTTCCAATAAATAATGGTGTCTGGCCTTTCTCCAAATGCTTAATTATTTCTACTTTCATTTCCATCGTAATCACCTTTCTGTTCACTGCAGGCTTGCCTGGGCTTGCCATGGACTTTAGCTTTGGAGGTGTTGTCATAAGGGTAAACATAGACTCAAAGGCAAATAAAAAAGTTAAGATGAAAGTGATGCTGTGTGTAAGTGACTGTATAAACAGTGAAACTAACCACTAGCATAAAGATGCTGTGCCAACAAATCGCTTACGCCTACAGGTTTGTTTACATGTGTGGAAGAAACATTATTAATGTTATTATTTAATTATAAATTATCTTTGTGGGCAACCTTAGGAGCCCATTCGTAAGTATAGAACACTGTAAATCAGGTTGTCTGTAACCTGAGGACTGCCTGTAATGTTCTGTATATATATGTCTGTTGGGTCCATTTGAGCTATAATGTTGTTGAAGTTTGTTGTTGCCTAATTGATTTTCTGTCTGGATGATTTATCATTGTTGAAAGTGGGGCATTGAAGTCTCCTACTATTATTGTATTGATATCTATTTCTCCCTTCTTTTAATATTTGTTTTATCTATTTGGGTGCTCCATTTTTGGATGTATATGTATTTACAATTATTATATCCTCTTAATGAATTGGTCCCTTTATCATTATATAATGACCTTTTTTGTCTCTTGTGACTGTTTTTGAGGAAATCCATTTTGTCTTTTGGTTACTATTTACATGGATATCTTTTCCAATTTCTTCACTTTCAGCCTATATATTTTCTTAAAGCTAAGTGAGTCTCTTATAAGCAGCATATGGTGGAATCTTGAGTATTTGTTTGCTTGTTTAATTCAGCTACTCTGAATGTCTTTTGATTGAGTGAGTGTCTTTGATTGCAAATTTTAATCTATTTAAATTTAAAGTAACTATTGTTAGGTAAGGACTTATTACAATTTTGTCAACTGTTTTCTGATGTTTTGTAGTTTGTTCCTTTCTCTCTTGCTCTCTTCCTTTGTGATTTGATTTTTTCTTTTTCTTTTTCCTTCTTTTTTTTTTTTTTTTTTTTGTAGTGGTATGCTTTTGATTCCTTTATCTCTTGTGTATCTACTATAAGTTTTTTCTTTGTGGTTACCATAAAGTTTACATAAAACATCTTATAGTTTTAATAGTCTCTTTTAAGCTGTTGACAACTTCAACTGCATAAAAAAGACTCTACAATTGAATTTCTCTTTTTTATGTCACTGATATCACAGTTTGTACCAGTTTGCACTATTGTGTATCCATTAAGAAATTATTGTGGCTATAGTTATTTTTAATACTTTTTTCTTTTAACTTTTATACTAGAGTTAAAGGTGATTTATGCACCACCATTACAGTATTAAAGTATTCTAAATTTGATTGTATTGTTACTTTTACATTGAGTTTTATAGTTTATATATGTTAATGTTGTTAATTAGTGTCTTTTTCTTTCACCTTGAAGGACTCACTTTAGCACTTCTCGTAAGACAGGTCTAGTGGTGATGAACTCTATCAGCTTTTGTTTGTCTGAGAAAGTCTTTCTCTCTTCATTTCTGAAGGACGACTTTGCCAGATATCATATTCTTAGTTGGAAGAGTTTTTCCCCCCACCGCTTTGAATATATCATTGCACTCTCTCCTGGACTGCAAGGTTTCTGCTAGAAATCCAATAATAGTCTTTTGAGAGTTCCCTTGTATGTGACAAGTTGCTGTCTCTGTTTGTCTTTGAATTTTGTGAATTCGATTTTAATGTGTGTCAGTGAAGATCTCTTTATGTTTAATTAAGTTGGGGTTCTTTGAGCTTCATGGATCTGGATGTTTATTTCCCTCTCCAGATTTGGGAAGTTTTCTGTTATTTTTCTTCTTTAAATAAGCTTTCTGTCACATTCTTTACTGCCTTTCTCCTCTAGGACTCTTATAATGCATGTATTGCTACTTGATAGTGTCCCGTAGTCCCGTAGGCTTTCATCATTCTATATCGTTCTTTTTTCTTCTTTTTCCTCTACTGAATAATTTCACATAATCTATCTTTGACCTCATTCTTTCTTCTGGTCGATCTAGTCTGATGTTGAGGCTTCCTATGGAATTTTTCATTTCAGTCCTTGAGTTTCAGTGCCAGAATTTCTCTTCATTTCTTTTTTATGATTTCTCTTTCTTTACTGAACTTCTGCTTTTGTTCATGTATTGTTTTCCTGGTTTCATTTAGTCGTCTGTGTTCTCTTGTAGTTCACTGAGCTTCTTCAGGACAACTATTTTGAATTCTTTGTCAGGCAATTTGTAGACCCCCATTTCTTTTTTTTTTTTTTATTTCGGGGTATTATGAGGGTACACACATTA
>NW_012147886.1:2077858-2117214 GCF_000956105.1 Propithecus coquereli | reverse complement strand
TGGGCCTGTGGGGCGGGACTGGAGCCTGGGTTCATGGGAGCTAACATGGTGCCAGGATTCACTGGGGTGGGCCTGATGCCAGGGTTTGTGTCAAAGTCAGGTGCTTGCTTCACTCTTCTTCTTCCATGTGGAGGGTATCTCTGTCTATGCTGCACTGCACTGGCTTAGGAGAGGGGTGATATGGGTAATGTGACACTGTCTTTTCCACCCTCTTCAATGCATCTTTTCTCATTTCTATGTTCCACTCAGTACTGTGATTTCTCACCTGGATTCCTTAGGTCTTGTGAAAGTATTTTTGTGCATGGATGGTTGTTCAAATTGATGTTTCTGTGTGAAACAAGAACTAGAAACCCTATTCTGTTATCTTGCTGAAATCGCTCCTCCCTCCATAGCATGATTTGTTGTGATACATTTATTTGTGTTTGTTTCACATCTGTTTTCCTCCACTGGATTGGAACTCTGTAAGGGCAAGAATGAAGTCAATTTAGTTTACCACAGTCATAACAATAGCAAACAGTGCGGTTATCATACTGCCTATGTGCTGGGCACTGTTCTAAGTTTTTCATTTTTACCAAATCATTTCATCCTCATAAGACTTTACTGAAGTGTAGATAAACTGAGGCACAGAGATGTTAAATAATGTGGTCCAGCAGACCCATCTCGATGGTAGAGGGTAAAACCAGGATTTGAAACCTCATAGTGGCTCCAGGGTCTGTGCTCGTAACTACTTTGGCTGTCTCTTCCGTGCTTCCTTCTCGTGACCACCCTAAGGATAGTGCTCAGCAAACGGGCAATGCATGAATCAAAGTCCACTATCCTATTTCTCAGAGAGGTTCTCCCAGCAGTTTACATACCAAGTACAGAGTTGGCAGAATGGTAAAGAGGAAGGGACTTGGACTTAGGGATCCAGCATAGAAGGATTGACGTCTGGGCTCACTATTCACTACCTGGATGACTGACAAACTATTTAGCTGTCTTTGGGCCTTGGTTTTCTTAGGTCAAAATGGGAGTAATGCTATTTATCTCACATTAATAGTAAAGGAAAATCTGTGAGGTGAACTGATAGGTTATACTATGTGCTCAGAGAGTGTCATCTGTCTTTTTGGAGAGGTTCTCATTTGTAGGTTGGGTGACATCACACCCCCTTTCACCTAAAAGTAGCTGGAAGGAAGGAGATTGTCCAGAAGGAGCTGGCTTTAGCTTGGGTTGGCAGGGAGAAGGAGCAGGGGTCTGTCTGCTGCTGTAGGAAAAGGAGGGGTTGTGCTCACCTTTTTTCTAGGCTTAGCATGTCACTGTCCTAAGTTGTAGTTTCCACTCACTTCCATTTCAGGGTCAAGTGTGTGGAGACTTTGGTGACCCCCTGCCCATGCCATGTCATTGAAGGCCCCAGTTACTCTTTGGCTCTCTGAACATCCCGAGTCTCTGCACCGGCTGCTTTCTCACGGTGAAGTTCTGCTGCCTCTTGCCCCTGGCCTTCGTGCCCTGTGACCTTCCTAAGGAGGCCCCACGCAGGCCCAGAATCATTGCTTTGGCTTTCTGACCCTTTCCAGGAAATCCCCAGGAGGTGCCTGGGAATAAAATTTCCCTGCAGTGTTTAGTTCTGAGCATTACTTCACTCTAATCCTCTTTCCTTCTTGCATCCTCTCTCCAGTAGTCCTGCCTTGCCCTGCTTTCTTTTCTTCCATGTTTTGTGCATATTGTTTTCTTTCTGAATTTTCTATCACCCCCTTACCTCCTTGTGGCCTGTAGACAAACAGCGTCCACTTCTCAAAGGAACAGAAGTGCTGGCTTCTTGTAAACCAGCCTACCCTAGAAGGAGATGCAGGCCCCGAAGGCAGGGGGAAGACACTTGGCCTTGTGACAGCCGTTCACAGGTGACTCATCCTGGATGCTGGACTGGCCAAATACTAGTCCCTGGAAAGTCACCAAGGCTTCCTGGACCAGAGAGCAGGGCCTCACTAATGAGAGGAACAGTTTGTCGTGTCTGTGTTTTTGACTGGTGACATCCCTCTCCTGGTGTCTTTCTCATACTTCTGGAATCACTGCAGCCCCTGAGTGCCATCCCCTCCCAGAGATAGTGGTGTTTAGTGTCATAGAGACTTAGCTTCACCATTTAGTAGATGCAAGTCCGTAACCAACATTCTGAAGCCAGACCATTTGACTTCCGATCCTGGCTCCCTTACTTACTAGCAGTGTGATCACGGACAAGGTTCTTACTCTTCATGCCTCTGTCTTGGTTTCCTCATCAGTAAAATGGGACACTGAAAGTGGTGTTTGCCTGTGGGAGACTGAACTGTGGGTTCCAGTTCTTTACTCCTCCGTAATAAAATTATACCTTCATACTTTTGTCCCAAGGTGGGTAACCTGTATTCGCTCACCCCTTGGCTTTGATCTTGGCCATGTGACTTGCTTTGGTTCATGGGATATCATTAGCAGCACAACCCACGTGGAGGATGGAACATGTAGAAGCTTTCTGGCGTACCTTTTGTGGTGACAACATGCCTTTGGTGGCCTCTGATCCACAGCGGATGAGAGGCGTGGAGCAGAATTAACCCCCAGCATGGAGCCAGCCTTAGACAAACTCTGCTTGCATCAGCCAAGCCATAGCCGACTAGCAGACGTGAGAGTGAGACATAAATGCTTTTCATTGTATGCCACTGAATGTGGGGCTGTGCTATTAGGCAACATTTTTGTTGCCATAGTGGACTAAGATACCACCTTGTAGGATTGTCACAAGAACTGAGTGGGTTCAGGTATTAATTTTCTGTTGCTGCTGTAGCAAATTACCACAAACTCAGTGGCTTTTACAACACAAATTTATTATTTCACAGTTCCTTAGGTTAGAAATCCGACATGAGTCCACTGGGCTGCAATCAAGGAACACAGGACAGTGTTCCTTGCTGGAGGCTCTGGGAGAATCTGCTCCTACCTTCGCCGGCTCTGGAGGCTGCCCACACTCCTTGGCTCGTGGCTTCTCCTTGTCTTCATAGCCAGCAACGTAACATCACTCTGTGCTTTTCTTCCATAGTAACATCTCTGATTGGCTCTCTCTTCTGCTTCGCTCTTCCATTTTTAAGGATTCTTCTAATTATGTTGAGCCCACAGAAATAATCTAAAATAATTTCCCTATTTAAGGTCCTCAAACTGGCAACTTTACTTCCATTTGCAACCTTAATTTCCCATCATCATGTACTCTAACATATTCACAGCTGTCAGGGATTAGGGAATGGCCATCCTTGGCGGCCATTATTCTGCCCACCATGGCCCATGTCAGGCATTTAGAATGGGGCCTTACTTACACTAAATACTGTATATGTATTGGCATCATCGTCAGCTTCAGCTTTGTCATCTGTGAGAGGAGAGCGAGATGTAGTCCTGCCTGAAACCCACACAGGCTCCTCAGAAGGGTTTGCCTCACTGGAGAGCTTTCCTCCTGGAGACAGGTTCCATCCCTCGCCCCTGCTGTGCTGGAGACGGTGGGTTCATGACACAGAATGGGATGTGAGTGATGTGCATTTTCTAGCTGGCTTTGAACCAGACCAGAGATCCTTCAGGGTGATGACAATGCTCCTGCTTGATTATCACTGTGAGTCTCCTGTTGCTGTCACTGTCGCCAGTAGGTATGGCTGTACCAGCACAACAGACTGGCTGAGCACCCAGAAGGGCTGGGGCCAGGCCCGGCCAGGGCAGCCAGCTTGTATCTCCACGTGCCCAGCTGGTTCCGTCCTTGCATCTGACAGGGCCCTCTGATCTTCTCACATACAATGGACTACAGGGAAAAAGAAACTTCCTGGCCTGACTGATACCAATTTAAAGGAAACAGCTGGCTTTAGTGGGGGCAAGGAAACAAACTTCAGTGGGAGTGATAAGCTCTCGCCAGTCTGAGTTCTGGGTTGAGTAGCTGCTGGCGACTGTAGGATACAGTCAGAGGTGGGCAGTGGGAGAGATGTGAATTCCTACAGATGCTACTCTGGTATCCATTGTGTGAGAACAGGCTGAGAACCTCCTATTGGTTCTCCTAACCAGTAGGAGAAGGAGAGCCTGGGCTTTCGGGGGGCCACTGTTTTTGAGTTTCTTCTCTGACTTGCTGTTTTGCCACCAGGAGGAGAATGACTTACTCTGGACCCCACTTTCTTTGCAGTGGCCTAGTGGAGTCTGCTGGACTTTTCCCACTGTGGAAAGGAGGTTGCTATGGCAATGACCTGTGCCTGAGATGAAGTTGAAGTGGAATCATAGGAAGAACTTGACAATTCTTTGCAGATCAGCACACTTACGTAGAGAACTGAGGCTCAGAGAGGTGAGGTGTGGCCCAATGTCACACAGCTAGTTGAGGGTAAAGCTGGCTTCTGGAACCAGCCACAGCCTCCTGACTGTTGCCTCCATCCTCAATTCCTGTCACCTGTTGATTGAAGCACAGTTGGTCCTTTCCAGCCGGGCCAGTTCTCCTTGTCTTCAGTGCTCATTCCTTGATGGCTTCGGTGTGGCTAGTAGCCTCTTGCCGTGTACTTTGGATGCCCCACAATTTAATTTGACAGACTGACCACGAGTCTTGTTTATTTTGTTAATTATGCGAATCATGACTGTGACTGGGAATGCGAGGTCCAGGTTTGCAGGGACATGTGCCACAGAGTGGGAGAAATGTGTGACGGTTAATTTCATGGGTCAACCTGGCTAGACCATGGTACCTGCAATACCCTGGTTTTGGTTAAACACCAGTCCAGATGTCACTGGAGGTATTTTTTAGATGAGAATAGCATTTAAATCAGCAAACTTTGAGTAAAGCACATTACCCTTCATAATGTGGGTGAGTCTCAACCAATCAGTTGATGGTTCCCTAAGATGTAGGAAGTAGGAATTCTGCCTCCAGCCTGCCGGCATGCACTGCAGAGTTAAGAATTCCAGCCCTCACCATTGTGTGAGCAATGTCCTTAAAACCTCTCTCTTTTTTTCTCTCTCTCTACACACACACACGCGCGCACACACACACATATCCTAGTGGCTCTTTTTCTCTGGAGAACTCTGATTAATACAGGCTTTTGAATGAGAAGATTTAGGTACGAATCCAAGAACTGCCAATATCTAGAGTAAGTTATTTAACTTGCTTAAGCTTCAGTTTCGTCATCAATAAAATGGAAATAATATCAATGTCTCCTACATGGGTGGCAGTAAAGACTAAACAGGACAGTGAATGTAATGTACTTAATCACTGCCTGGCACAGTGCTCAAAAAATAATGTTGGTGATTACAGAATTTATACTTGTCTGCAAGCCACATAGGTGCATGAATCAGTTACCTATTTGCTGCACCACAAACCGTGCCAAGATGTAGTGGCTTAAACCAGCAGGTTATTTTTCTCATAGTTCTATAGGTTGGCTGAGCTCTGCCGGGCGGTTCTGCTCCACATGGAGGCATTTGGAGTCTTGTGTGGCTCCATTCAGTGGAGTCTGGAGCTTCTGCTGAGGTGGCTGGCGTGGCTGGTGGCCTCTTGCTCTTTCCATGAGGTCTCTCATCATGAGTAGTCTAGCCCAATCTTCCTTAAGGTATGGGGGCTGGATCCCAAGTGGTAAAAGTGAAAGCTGCTGGGCCTCCTAAGGGCTAGGCACAGACCTAGCATGGTATCATTTTCATCACCTGCCTCTGGTTAAAGCAGTCACACACCAGCCCAGATCTAAGGCAAGAAACCAACTCCACCTCTTGATGGGAAAAACAACATGCATGTGCACAAATGGGAGGGATTCTTGGCAAACATTACTGGGCACAGTCTACCCCTGGACGCAATTGCTTTCAGGTTTATGACTCTCAGTTTCTACTCTGCTTAACCTTGTGGGTCATTTTGTCATAATGTAGTGACTGATCTGGAGCCAGGCTGCCTTTTTCAAATACTGCCTGTGCCACTGACTAGCTATATGACCTTAGGCAAGTTTCTTATTTCCTCCATGCCTCAGTTTCCTCATCAGGAAATGGAGATAATATTAGTACTAAAATAGAGCTTGTGCGAGAATTAACTGAGATAGGTGTGTGTGTATTCATGCCTATATGCATATGCATGCCTGTACACATGTGTGCATGTATCTGCATATGAACATGCATGCGTGTATACTCATATGCATGTATACATGTGTTGCATGTGCACATACATGTCTGTATGTGTATGTATACATGTATATATATAAACAATATATATTTATGGTGTGCGTTTGTATACAAAATTTAGTTGATAGCTCTCAAGGATATTTCCCTCTTTATACATACATTTACAACCTGCAGAGAAGTCCCAGGCTGCCCTACCCTGGGCCCAGCCTTGGTGTTCTCTGTTAAAATTTTAACATTGGGCCTAAGAGTTGGCCCTCAGCTGGGTCTCGAACTGGGGCCTGCCAAGGCCAACACCTAGTGCCTTCTCCACCACATGCATAGGTCCCAAGCCTGCCTTTGGGAAGCATCGGAGGTCTATCTGTAGGTCTTGGTAAAAATGGATTGCTCCTGGGCCCCTCAGGCCTGCTGGATCTGAGAGAGTGACCTAGAATCTGATTATTTCCCAGTTGCTCTGGGGTGATTCTGATGCAAGCCACACCATGCTGCTTCTGTTCGTGGCTTGTCCCTAGCTGCCTATGTTTTGTGTTTCTTGCAGCATTGCCTTCTTCACTCTCTGGTTAATTCCTTTTCCTTTCCAGAAAAATTGGATGCATTCTACTCAGGCACAACCATGATCTCAGAGGGGCACAAAGCACAGGGCTGGTTTCATGGGTGGATTTTCAGTCTCATTAGCATTCCTGCATCACTGAGAAGGACGAGGTATCCTCGCCTCACCTTTCCAGGCAGGGCTGAGGTCAGGTTTCGCTCTGGGGTAGCCAGACCACGCTGGGCCTCCCTCCCTTTCATAAGGAGCTGATTTCCTCAGAGGTACAGCTTCTGGGTGACTGTGACCCCATTGCTTTGTTTGTTCCCTGAGGCTTTTCCACTAAGAAAAAAACAACTGCCATCTATCGAGCATCTGTACTGTAGACGCACGTTGCTCTCATTATTGCTTACCCTGCAGGAAAGATATTATTATCCTGAAGCTAGGAGATAAATAACTTACAAAAGGGTACAGAGCCAGGATTCAAACCCTATGACCCAACTGGAAATCCCTTTCTCTTTCTACTCTACCAGAGGCCAGATATGTAAGATTTGTTTTCAAGGCTGTAGGTCCTAAATACTTCCTAAACTTCACATACTTCTTTAACCTATATGAACAAAATCTTGCAGAGAAATTTTATCCAATTTCAGTTGTACAGATTGTCCTTGGGTTTGCAAACAAATGCCGGGAAGTCAGAAGCCACCTTGGCACGTAATCAGGCAGGTGTCCCTCTGAGGCGCGGTGACCTGGAATCCCGCTGCTCACTGCCTGTCTGTGTTCGGTCTTTCGATTTGTAAACATGTTTTCTTCCCTGCACTTTGGCATCTGTCGTGATTTAAATTCCAAGTTGTCAACCCGTGTAGAATGGGGTTCAGATCTCAGCATTAAATCTCCCCTGTGGTGTGTGCCATTCGCAGAACGTTTTCTGAGCCTTAGTTTATCCTGACAGCTGCGAGAGGTTACCTGGTTTGTGGGTGAGGAAAACAGGAGCTCATGCGGTGGGATCATTGGCCTACCTTTAAGTCCACCCACCAGTCTCATCACAGATACCAAGAGGCCTTCTGTTAAATTGATCATTAGCTGAGTGTGAAGTGTAATCCGAGCCTGCAGTCAAATCAGGGGAAGAGACTGGCGGAGCTGGCGGTCCCCTCCGCAAGTAGCTTTGTACATCTGCACCACTGAGTGAGTGGATGCGTTTACCTGACCTGCTCCCCACGAAACAGGGAATTCGCTCTGTCTCGTCTCCCTGGATTCTCCGGTACATAACCCAGTCCCTGGTTTGCAACGGATCCTTCCCAAGGCTGTATTGCATAAATTAATAAATAGCGATTCCACTTTAGCGGTCAAATCACTTTGGGAGTATTGAACTCTTTTCTGGGCACCAGTTTTACTGCATGTCTTATTATAAAGCAGTAAGTACCTCTTCCAGAAAAAGCAAAAAACACTTATGTTATTATTCAGAGGTGACTACTAAATGAGCCAATGCGCGCGTGCGTGTGTGTATGCATAATAGCATGGTAGTGTACACATTTGTTTGTAAGTAGCTCTTTATATACACGATAAATATCTTTTGACGTCAACACGCGCACTTCTGCTCCATCACCATTTGATTGCTTGAACCCCCATCTTCACCCTTCTTCAGGGCTAGGTGGCAAAACCCTTCAAATTTTTCCAATTTTTCTAAGTCTGGGGCAGACACAAGATGAATTTAACTGGCACCATTATAAACAATGCTTCAGTGAATATTCTTATATATAAACCTTTGTAGATATTAATATATTTCCTAGTTTATTAGGACATATTCCCATAAAATAGAATATCTGACTCAAGGGTTGTTTAGGCTATTAAGGTTGCCAAGTTCCCTTTGGGAAGTTGGGACCAGTGTCTCCTTCCACCGCCAGCACAAGAGACGACCACCTCCTCAACCCCTCCACAGCAGGGACCCAGGATGGACTCGCCTTTCCCGTGGCATCTCTTTGGCACTCGGCACAATACCAGACACACAGCTGTTCTCAGCCCACAGGTCCCCTCTTCAGAGAGTCTCCCCCACTGCTCACTGTACAGTGCTCTCTTATCCCTGCTCAGCCCTTGCTTTCTATAACACACCTCTCGAGTTAACGGAATCATGATTTGTGTTGTTTGGGGTTGAGCCTGAGTGAGTTGGTTTCCTGTTGTGTCCTGGTGGCCGGCACAGTATTTTATAATGGTTAGAAGCAAGAGCTCACGTCACACAGACCTGGATTTACTGTGGCTCTGCCGCTGCGCTCACCTGAGTCTTCCCTTTCCCGTCTGAGAATCCACGTTGCACAATCATGATGAGGTTTAAATGAGATATGGCATAGCACGGGGTGAACCATCAGGCATTGTTGCCGGGGGTATACAGGGTATAGCTAGAGGGCAGTGGTGCTGACTATGTGCTGGGCGCGGCTCTAAGCGCTTTGCATGAGGGGTTGGCAAACGGCAGCTTAGGACCAAATCTGGCCCCCCACCTTTTTTTTTATAGCCCACTAGCTAAAAATGATTTTTACATTTTTAAATGGTTGAAAAAAATCAAAAGAATATTTTGTGATGCATGAAACTTCCATGAAACGGAAATTTCTATGTCCATAAATACAGTTTTGTTGAAACCAAGCATGCCCTTTTTCTTAACCTATTGCCTGCGGTGGCTTTTATGCTACAGTGGTAGATGTGAGTAGTTGCAACAAGAGTACATGGCACAGCTAGGCTTGGTAGTGTGCACCTCTAGTCCAGCTACTCGGGAGGTTGAGATGGGAGAATTGCTTGAGGTCAGGAGTTCAAGACCAGCTTGGGTGATACACCCAGACCTCATCTCAAAAGAAGAAAAAAAAACAAAGACTACATGACCCACAGTGCCCAAGATATTTACTGTCTGACCCTTTACAGGAAGAGTTTGCTGACCCTGGGTTACATGAGTAAGCTCGTCTACTCCTACACAGTGCAGGCTGTTTTTGTGCCATTCCCATTTTACACGTGGGGACGTGAGGTGCAGAGAGGTGAGGACACTGCCTGAAGTCACACGCAATGTGGAAGTGGTAGAGCCAGGGTTTGGTTCCCAGAGCTGGGGGTCCTCATGGTTTGGCCGAAGGGCAGGTTGTTGGTCTTTGCAGGTGAAGAATGTGAGGCACGAAAAGGAGTGATCATGCACTAATGAGTGGTAGAATCCGGACTTAAAAGCAGGTCCATCGGTCCTCAAAGTTCTCATCTTTCCTCTCATACTGAGCTCTTCCCGCCACTCTAGTCTCCTCTCCTGGGATCACCTGCTAACCACAGGGCCAAACACGCGGAGGCATCAGTGTATCCTTACAAAGGCAGCCACTTGAGAGCAGGGAGACAATGTCAGGACTAGGTGTGGTTAACGTGCTTTCTATTAAACATAAGCTTAATAAACGTTTTTGGCATGAATGAATGAATCTGATGAATAGTTCTGGACTGTAAGCGTTTAGAGGGCAGGGACCCCCGGGAAAAGCAGCAAGCCCCAGAACCTTCTCATGGGAAGGAAGCCTTCTTGGACACCAGGTAGGCTCCCCAGGGGGCATGGGGTTCTTGGGCCACAAAGCCAAACGCTTGCGATTAAAGTTCCACTGAAAGAAAACTGCTGCGTCTTCCACACCCATGTCAACTATCTTCACTTTCGTTGACTCTGAATTTTTTTTTTTAAATGCTTTGTTGAGATACAGTTCACATACCATACAATTACCAACCTTAGAACATTTTCATCTCCTCAAAACAAAGTCTAATCCTTTAGCGATCACCTCCCAATCTCCCTCCTACCCGTGTCCTGGGCAACCTTTAATCTACTTTCTGTCATTATCGATTTGCCCACTGCAGACGTTTCGTATAAGTGGAACCATGCGGTATGTGGTCTGTTGTGACCGACTTATTTCACTTAGCATAATGTTTTCGAGGTTCATCCATGTCCTAACACTTCTTTTTTATATTCCATTGTATGGATATACGCCATGTTATTTGTTTATTCCTCAGTTGATGGACATTGAATTGTTTCCTTTCTTTTGGCTGCTCTGAAGGTTTCCATACAAGTCTTTTGTGTGGATGTGTTTTCATTTGTCTTGGGTATGTGTATATCTAGGAGTAGAATTGTTGGGTCATATGGTAACTCTATGTGTAACCTTTTGAGCAACTGCTAGACTGTTTTCCAGAGTTCTACACTGTTTTACATTCCCACTAGAAGCTGCTTGTTCTTGCTTATTATTCATGCTCATCTTTTAAACATATAGCATGATTCCATTTATATGATAGTGCTAGAAATTATTGCAGTGGTTGCCTCAGGAGGAGAGCAGAGACGACTGGGAAAGACACAGGGACACCTTCTGCGTGAGGGCAGTGTTCTGTGTCTTGGTGGTTTGGTGCATTTGAATACATGCATTTGTCAAAACTCATCAAATTGTTAATTTAAGAATTGGGCACTTTACTGTGTATAAATTATACCTAAATTTTCTTTATATATATATATATATATATATATATATATATGTTTTATTTCAGAACATTATAGGGGTACAAATGTTGTGGTTACATAAATTGCTTTTGTACCATTTGAGTCAAAGTTATAAGTGTGTCCACCACCCGGATAGTGTGCACTGTAGCTGTTAAGTGTGAATTTACCCATCCCCTCCTCCCCCTCCCACCTGCTGGATTTCTGATGAATGTTATTTCCATATGTGCACATAAATATGTACTACTAAATTTTCTTTTAAAAAATATATGAAAAAACATAGGTGGAGGGGAAAAGAAAAAATATATATTTTAATTATCTCATGACATGACTGGCCACTTATCTCACGGGCCTGCCCAGGGACACAGGGCCAGTGCCAGGCAAGGCCAAGTGTAAAAAGGCTCTTAATTGATGTGATTAACTACATTTCAATAGGGAGCCTCATTAACACCAGAGGGGAGGGAAAGAGGCTATTTTTCACTCTCCCAACTAGTGGAGGCTTAGAAGGGGCCACTCCCTGTGGTGGGGGAAGGGGGCCCTGAGCAGGCCTGTCCAAGGCCCTCTGTTTGATAGAGCTGCATTTCCCTTGGGCATTAAGATAATTTTTTAAAAATCATTTTTTCTCAGTTGCTGCAAAACCTATTCTTCATTTTCATCTATGGGGAGGAGGAAAACAACTTGATTTTTGTTTAGTGTTTTTCAAGGCCACGTCATCTGCCAGAACACAACATTTAGATAGAAACATTCTTTAACTCTTCCTAAATGCATTAGTGGCAGAGGAACAGTCAACAACAGGAAACAAACAAATAAAAAAGAAGGGAAAGCTTTTCTCCCTCCCACTTATAATCTGCAGAGAAATGTAGGGATCAACATAAATTCACAGAAGATTAGGGCTAGGCAATCATCACTAATTATCCATGTTTTAAAAAGTCAATGTTGTCTAATTTTTTATAAAATTGCAAAAATTATATCATGTTGTTTGTAGGCTAGAAAAACACATGGAAGTATAAAAACACCATCATTTTGGAAAGGATGTGATCGTATGCAATTTTTTCCTTATTGCTTACCTATGATTTATTTTTTCCAATGACCACTTATTGGTTGTGAATAAAACTGTTAAGGAATTACTTTGGTGATTCTCTGTGATTGGAGTGATCAATTTCCTTAGCCCCCCCCACCCCACCCCCCAGAACAGACTCCCTCCTCCCATTCCCTCATGCTTAAAGCTTGGGAACTTTGAGGCAGTACCGAGTTGGGGCATTGAACATGGACCTTGGGGTTAGCTAGGTCAGGGTTTGATCTTGTAAGATCTTAGGCAAGTCACAGATTTTTTCTGAATCTTGTTTTCCTCATTAAAAGAATGGGACAGATAATACTCTCCCCAATGGATCGACATGAGACACACATGGGCAACCCCTAGCCCTGTACTTGGCCTTTTGTATCAGTGCACTCCTTCTTTTCCAACCAACCCTCTTTAGCCTGAAACCTTTCTGGTACCTTCCGAAAACCAGCACTCAGTACGGTCTGGATGCCTTCTGATTTCTGCATCTCTGATAGCTGCAGAAGCTTAAATACACACGCACATGTTTGGTATGTGTGTATGTGTGCATATGCATGTACAATGCACACATGCAACACTTTTGCCTATGGGGCTCAAACCAGGCACAGAAAGACCAATACTGCATGATCTCAGTTACAATGTGGAATATAAAAAAGTGGGTCACATAGAAGCAGAGAGAATGGTGGTTATTATCAGGGTCTGGGGTGGTTGGGGAGATAGTTGGGGAGATGTTGGCCAAAGGATATAAAATTAAGGTGGATAGGAGGAATAAGTTCAGGAGATCTGTTGTATGACGTAGTGACTATTAATAATACATTGCATTCTTGAACAATGCTAAGAGAGTAGATGTAAAGTGTTCTCACCACAAAAGTGATAACCATGTAAGTTAATGCGCATGTTAATTAGCTAGATTTAGTCATTCCTCAGTGCTTATACTGTATACTTCAAAACAACATGTTGTACACAGTAAATACTTAAAATTTTATCTGTCAATTAATAAAAAAGATTAAACAAAACCTCCATCCCTGTGGATTTGTTGAGACCCCTCACTGATGGAGGTAGTATCTGCCACCAACCAGAGGCAGAGCTCATGGGGCAGACATTTGGGTGGGTGACAGCACTATTGATGGTCCTTCCTGCAGTAATGGTCCCTGGCAGTGAAGGCTTTAGTCTCCAGGCAGTGTGCTCAATGGCATGAAATGTTAACTTCTCTTGCAAATTACAGTAGTGAATGGGGTCCCAGGTGGAGTCTGAGTATCGTTTTCCGGGGCTGGAGGAGGGGATCAGCAGAGGGGGAGTCACGGTTTTGCAAAGCATGTTTACTCTTGCGGAACCTAAGGGCTCACTGCTGGGCACATGTGCATTTGCATATATACAAAAGGCCAGCCACAACACACTGGCTTCTGTTGGCCCCCTTCTTTGGTCACCTGTGTAACCCTCCTTCCTCCTATATTGCCTCCCTCAGCCCCTTTCCTCACCCTCTTATGGCTGTGGTTTTCAAACTTCAGTTTGCAAATGATCATCTGGGAAACATGCTAAAATGGAGATTCCTGGGCTTCCCCAACCACACTTCCAATTCAGTCTGTGGGGTCTGTGGTGAAGCCCCGCAAATGACATTTTTAGGTAGGTCCATTTGACCAGTTAAACATAGTGTCTGCAACCCGTCAGTATTTCAAGGACCCCTCAACAAGTTTGAAAATGAACCTCGAAAATTATTGGTTGAAAAGTATGAAAACAAAATGAAAAAAAAAAGGCAAAAGAAAGAATAAAAAAGTATGAAAACAAAACTGCAAAATGAAAATAGTTGTACTGTACATATTATAGAATGTTATGTCAACTTGTCAAGTGCAGCTCAACTTTTGCAGTTACATAGCAATTATATTTTAATATAGGCTACGGGTAAATTTAATATATTTGATATGTTATGTGTGAAGCCTCCAAAAGCCTTGACAAAGCCCTAACCTTATGGACCTGGCTCTGAGAATTATGGCCCTAGATGATTTCTTGTTCCTAGCATTTTAGATACAGAAGGAGTCTTAGAAATGTCCTTCTTCAATGTCCAGATTTTACGTCAGGGAAACTTAGTCCTAGAGGGGGAGTGACTGGCCTAAGATCACACAGCAAATTCCCGAAGGGGCCAGACTGGAGTGTAACATTTGCAGCTCACATGCGTGTGCATGAGTGTGTGAGGGCTGGTTGCATCTGCCTCCGAAGTCTCTGAATCTTCCTTTTACTTTGGCTTCTTTCCCCTTTGCTCCCTGTGTTCTCAGGCCTGTCTGACATCAGGTACTAAGCCCTGAGGGTGGGGGAGAAACATAGTGGGAGGTCTCAGGGTTGAAATCACCAATTAAAAGGCATTGCATATGACAAGGCCAGCCTTCAGCTTAAGTGTCTGCAGAGGAAAAAGTGCTGAGTCACTCACTTCAAGCGGAGGTGTGAAAAACTGGCCAACTTCTCAGCAGCCGACCCAGTTCCGACCATGTGCTGGGCATTGTGCTCTAAATAAAGCTGAGGAAGCCCCTGCTGTCGCGGCACTTGTTCATTCATCCGCTCATTTAGCAAATACTTGTTGAGCACCCTGCCATGTACCCCGCACTCCCAATAAGGCAGATGTGGAGCTTAGAACCTGGTCTGTGAGACAGGCAATAAAAGATGACAGATCCCTAGACAATTAAGACATTCCGATAGTGCCACGTGCTATGAGGAAAGCAGAAGAAGATAATGAGAAAGAACGTGGCAGAGTGCAGAGCATGCCATTTTAAAATAAATTTTTGCTGGTTGAATGAGTGAATAGAAAATTCCATATGCCCTGAAAGGTGATGTACATAGGCCATTTAGTTTTTCTGACTCCCCACCTTCTGGAGAGTAGAATTGACCAGTTCTGCCCAAGGAAAAGTGAGCAGAAGTGGTATGTTATTTTTGTCCTTTGTGTTGGGATGCTAGGAGAAGAGTCTCTGGAGGTCTGTCTTTCTCTTCTGCCCTGCTGCCTGGCAGTGCTGTGTGCAGAGGCTGCCCCATCAGCCCGGTCTCAGTGGTGCTGACACTGAGCACAATCTCGGCTGACCTGTGATGAACAGGCAGCCTGAAGGAGAGATTAATCTTTGCTGCTTTAAGCCACTGAGACTTGAAGATACATGTTAGTGCAGCAGAACATCACCACCCTGACTCATTGACTGCAAGGCAGATAGGTTTGAACTGTCACCCTGGATGGACTGATAGGGGCTGCCTGGAGCCCTGAGTGGGAAGGAATTCTGAGGTCCCATCTGGGCTCTGCAGGAAAGTGTGCTCTGACGCATTGATGATGACTGCCATGCTCATAGGTAGGACGTGGCGGCTCTGGTCCCACATGCCTCTCTCCCTGCTTTAATGTTCAGAGAGATTTCCTAACTGGTTCTTTCTCTAATCTGTCCCAGGAACTGCCCACAAACTCATCTCCCCACAAAGGACTCTGGTCAGCTACACTGCTTTATGCCCTCTCGGCCCTCTCGTTTCCAGCACAGACTCTTCTGTCTGGCCCTCAAGGTCCTTCAAAATTTTGGCCCTAACACATCCTTCCAGAACTCCTAGGTCTTTTTTTTTTTTTTCCTGTTCTAGCCTCAAAGGGCCCCTTACTGGCCACTGAGCATGCAATACCCATTCCCTGCTCCAGGCCTTGATCACTGGATGCTATTTCTCCCCACCCTCCTTCCTATCCTATGGGCATCCTTCAAACCAGGCGCTCAGAGCACTTCCCTTTGCAGCCACAATGACCCTGCTCTCCTGAACCCACACCTTGCAGTGCCCACACTCAATTAATCTTTGACAGTCTTGTTTTTTATCTCACACTTCATTCCTGCGTGGTTATCTAGCATTCCTCGTGTTGGAGTCCTGACTCCCTGACTAGGTTAGACACTCAAGGAATGGCCTCAGTTTTGCAATTCCTCACGGCAGTGTCTTGGTGATAACAGGCACTTGAGAAATCCGTTTTTACAGGTTGGTGGTGCAGGCTGTGGAGTAGAAGGGGGAAATGGAAGCGATGTCATCTCAGAGCCGTTGTCCGGCCCATGCTGCCTCTCCTGCCTCCCAGGCCAGTCCTTCCTTCTGTGACCGGCAGAATTCAATTGTTCTGTCTGCTCCCTGAAACGTTCAGACCTCTCATCAAGGAATAGCTATTGAAGCAGCCAGCACGAGCCATTTCAATGGCAAACTGTGGGGTAGCGAACTCATGGGATGTCTTGACAGGATGGGACCTGGCACTGATTCTGCTCCAGGGAGCAGGGGAGGCTTCCAGGGGAACTGATGTTTAGTCCGAGACCAGAAGGAAGTGTGCGAATTGGCCCGACAGGGGCCAGGAGTGGTCAGTGGAGGTCCCAGCCCCACCTAAAGGCCCAGGGGCGAGCTGGAGCTACCCGGGACCAGCCGTGGGGCTGGAGAAGTGACCTGGGGCCTCCTCACTGGTAGGAAGGAGCTTGACCTCATCTTCAGCCCCAGGGGTTTTAAGGACAAAAGGGACTGATCATATTGCCCTCAGATGCCTGCTTCATTTTCTGCCTTTCCTTTTCTGACATTGCTTTTATTTTTCTATTCTCTAACTCTATTATTTGTATTTTTTGTTCATTTTATTTGAAAATCAATGTAAGACATTTGTTAAAAAAATATGAAAGAATGCCCAAATCCCAGAGCCACAGTCCCACCCAGAATAACTCTAGTCTTCTTTCCGGCATGTCTCTCGCCCTCCGTCCCGTGTGTGCCCACATTTTATATAGACGTGTTCTCAGTGGGTGCGGGATTTCCTTTTCTTTTCTTTTCTTTTTATAGTTTTTCACACAAACGTTCCCATTTATTATTCCTCTGCTTTTCCTTCTTTCTTGGGAGGCTTTAGGCTACCTCTCTCCCCTCCCGGACTTTCTCAGTGTCCCACCCTCCACTCCACTCCTCAGACCTGCCTGTGTGAAAGGGTCTGTATCATAGAGACCTCGTTACAAGATGTGGGGGCTCTTAAACAGACAGATCCCATAAAAGGAAAATAGTGCATCAGTGAACCTGGGATCCCTGGAGTCACAGTGATTCTCGCCAGAATGAGGCAACCATGGTGTCTCTCTCCCATCCAGTTGCAAAAATTAGAATAATAGGTTGTGGAGTTTGTTCTAAGAATTTGTAGGAGCCTGGCATATGCCCCCATTGCCGTTGGCAGCGTAAATTGGTCTGTTGGAGCAAGAATTTGTCAGGAGGTACGAAAGCCTCACTTTGACCGCGTATCCCTAATGGGGGAATTTGTTTAGAAGACATACTCCAGAAAAAAAGAAGCCTTCGTGCATGAAGGGGTTTCTTGTGCCTGGATGCATTTAGGGGTGGAATTAGAAATGAAATGGACCCCAGGGATATGTGGTCATTCTGGTCCACAATTTTTTTCCCCAGACATCTGAAGGGTCATTGAGGAGAAGAGGTAGCACCTTAAGAGTGGTGACAATCTGTGATATGACAGTTAGAGAAGGCATCACCTCCTTCTTGGAATTATGGAAAATATGTATAGAGAAACCAGCTCTTCATTAGAAAAATGAAAGTTTTACCTATTTGGGGCAATAGGAGTATGACAGTTTCTTCTTTTCTCTTTTGCCTTCTCATCTCTTCCCCTTTTTGTAACCCACCTTATTCAGTCAAAAATTAGTCATTGCCACACGAGAAAAGGAAATATATCTGTGAATGTGTAGGGCCCATGTGCCCCCAGACTGGTGTCACCAAAGGACAGCCTGAACCCCCACTGCCCTACCAGGCATGTGCACAGGACATCACTGTCACACAGGGGTGTGGGAGAGTGGTGCTTCCAGGTGTCATGACCCTGCTTTGTGTCCCGCATGGGTCACGTCTCATTTAAACCTCACCATGATCGTGCTGGGTAGGTAATGCAATAATCCCCATTCTACAGAGGAGAAGGCTGAGTCCTTAAGGCTCATGGCAGTTGCCATCCAGGAAGCCCCTGCTGTGTTCCACACACAGAATCCTCTCTCGTGATCTCCTTGGATGCTCACACAATGGCTCTGCAGGGCTGCTCTTCATACCTGCTTTTCACGATGGGGAAACTGAGGCTCTGTTAACTTTCCAAAGAGCCACAGCCAGTAAGAATCATGGGAACATTCACACCTGGGTTTTCTGACTCCAAATCTGGTTGTGTTTTCTTTTTTGAATTTTATTCTGAATGCCCCCTCTGTTCTAGGCACATCGCCGTTGTTCTCTGCAGTGCCCTACCTGCCCCGCTTCCTTTGCTGCCCTCCTCACTCCCACCCCTCCCTTCGTAGGCACCACTCCACCGTGTTTGCTACAGGCCCTGCGTGTCTCGACTCCTGTCTTGTCTGATTGGGTATCTGTTTTTAATTTAGATAAATGGGATTCTGCCATAGATTTCGATCTGGTTTTTCTTCTTACTCAACACTATCTTTTTTTAGATCTAGTCTTGGTGCTCTGTGGACACCTGGTTCATCTCCCTGTCCTTTGTCGTAGGTCCTGCCCTGTTTAAGTCTCCTGTGCCCTGCTGGGGGACACTACATAACCTCAGCCTGGCTCTGTGTTGAACCCCTCACACCTGTGCTGTGGGACTGTGGGAGAGTTTCTTTGGTGTGGACCCAGCCCTGATATGAATGAGTCATAGAGCCCACTCATATTAATTTCACAAGTACTGCCAGATTGTTTTCCAGAATGACTGTACCAATTTACACTTCCACCAGCAGTGCTCAGGAGTTTCTGTTTCCCTTCATCCTCTCCAGCATCTGGTATTAGCAGATACATCAGAAAGGATGCATTTGACAGCCCAACCCCAGCAGGGCACTGGATCAGCATCTCTGTGATGGGCTCTTTTTCTACAGACATCACTTTGTCATAACAGCATTTTGAGCAGGAAGAAGCATCAGGAGGGAAAAGGAGGCCTCTTTATTGCAACTATCTCCTATTAAGGGAAAAGGTTTTCCCCAGAAATCCCTTCTCCTTATGTCTCACTGGCCAGACTAGGCAAGGCATCCTCCTAGCCAGTGCCTGAGAGAGATAACAAAATTGCCATTGCTGTTTCTGGCCAGGGCCAATTCTTCTCCCCGCCATGGACTTCTTTTGAGCACGTTGCTATTTGCCTTGTACCTAAACAGAACTGGGAATATTTTAATAAAGAAGAAGAGAGCAGTGGCTGTTTGGTCACCCAGCGGCCAGGAGAGTGTTCCACACCAGAATTCTGATTCTGCCAATTTTTTAAGTGCATTCTGCCTCTTCTATACAAGGAACCTACCCCCAAAGCTGTTTGATTAACCATTTGCAGAGAATTTCAGAAGCAGTGAGTCAACTCATACATGCCCATTCCCTTGAGAATTAGGTTTGTCCAACTCATTTTGGAAACAGTCCTTCGTGCCAGGCAGAAGTCAGGTCCAGCTGCCTCCACTGAGGTTTCTGAGCTGACTTCCCAGTAGAGAGGTCAATTGAAAGAGTCAAAGGGCAGAGCGCCAAAGTTCCTGCCCTGCGCCGTGGTTCCAAGGCAACATGCCCGCTAAGGGTGGGTGTAATGAACACCTGTTGAGCAGTTGTGCTTCCACAGACACTGACTTTCCCGTCTCCTTAGCACGTGGAAGCTGTAGTACCTGTGTGCTTCTGGCTAACCAAAGAAATTGATTTTTAAATGACACCTAACAATTATAATTTTTTGAGCCCTTACTTTTTGCCAGGTGGCCTGGGAAACACTTTATCTCTCTGCTTCCTAGGAATCTCCTGACAGCCCTCCGAGAGCATTTCTGCTTTGTCGTTCCAACACAGTCTCCAGTCAGATCGCCTATAGAATCCTGGTTCTGACGTTTATTAGCTGTGTGGCCTTGGTTAAGTAACTTCATTTTATTTTATTTTATTTTTGTGCCTTAGCTTCTCATTTGTGCACCAAGAAAAATGGTATATTACAAATGCTCAATGAGTTAACAAACATAAAGTGCTTAAAATGACACTTGATACATATTAGCTCTGGTGCCATTTTTAAAAATGAAGAAACCAGGTTGCTCAGAGGGGTCAGTTTACCAAATATATCAGACAGTTCTGAGAAGCAGGGCCATGGCTCGAACCCAAGAGTTTCTGACTGTGAAGCTGGGCTCTCGCCTATCCAACGAAGCCTCATTGGTCATAGCCACAGTGGCCCAAGAAGGCACTGTCATCACTCCCCGCATCAGTAGACTAAAATTTTCAGCTGAAGACTCGGTGATACTTTTTGTAAAGAAAGAGTCTCCAACCGCCAACCACAAAGACACAGTACGATGCTTCCCAGATCATTTCTGGAAGGTGGCTGGGGACGCGGGGATCCGAAGCTGGGCAGATGGGGCGCACACACGGCAGAAAACCACAGCGTTCAGTTCCTGATTCCACCGCTGAGCCTGGCTGAGCCTCCACCTCCTTTGTCTTTAAAATCTGGTTTTTATTATATATCCTCCCAGTAAGGATTTTAAAAGTGCCTTATACTCTGAGCATAGTCAGTGCTTCTTATTTGAAAAGCGGGTTTCATAAATGTGAGAGTCATGTCCTCTAACTCCATTTTGGTCATTGGAAGGCTCAGGAAATTAGGGTTTCAGAATCTTCTGGAAGAGATGTTTCCTTTCTTAAGTGAGCTAAATGGACTGGAGGCAGGCACCACTGGGGTTTTTAGAAGGTCGGTTAACTGTAGTGTCTACTGACTTTGGGGGAAGTAAACAGGGTATCTTCCTGTCACAGGAGACCATTTGTCCATCTGAGCCTTTTCAGACAAGGGCCGGGTATTGGGTAGGAGAGACCACGTGCTCAGTCTGCTTGAAGGATCACAAGCTAAGTGGCTTTAAGCAAAAAAGATGACCTCAAGGCCTAGATTTCCTGGGGAGGGCTTTTGAACTTAACCCTGCATAGCAAATGACTCAATAATCTCTTATTAAAAATTTTGTTATTTTAATTCAAATGGGCTTCTCCTCCCTCCCTCCCTCCCTTCTTTCCTTCCTTCTCACTTTCTCTTAACATGAGTCACCCCACATAGAATCACACACCTGAAAGATGGCCCAGGCCAGCGAGCCTCAAATCTGAGCCACATGTAATACAGATCTCCAGAAGCACTTGTTAAATGCAGATTCTTGATCAATTTTTCTGTGTGATGCTGAGCTTCTGCACTAGTCATGGGCTTCCCGGTGATGCTGATTCTGCAGGTCCACACGCCGAGACAAGGAAGGATCTGGTCGTCCGCCCCTCCCCTCCTCGCCCTGCATGCAGCACCACCTGTCTAGAGCACCAGGCTGATCACGCATATATTTAATCTTCCTGACCATACGGGAGGTGTGGGAATGACAATCCTTTTATTTTTTCTTTCAAGATGAGAAAACTGCTACTCAGAAATGTTAAGTAACTCAGCACAGCTGACAAGAAGCACCAATGAAAGTCCAAGTGCAGAAGGCAGTTCCAGGTCACCGTAGCCCCCTCCGTGAGCTGATGGATGAATGTGGTCTTCCTAGAATGAAACATGTCCCTGTGCTGGTAATGAGCAGATTGGAAAGCAAGTGTCATTTTCTCTTCTCTTCTCTGCTTTATCTCTGAGATTTTGATCCCAGCTTCTTCTTTTCAGGAGACTGCGATGCTCGGGAGATCGCCCCAGCAGTAGCACTGATGCAGAGAGAATTGAATACTTTTTCCAAGAGGACAGAAGACACATGCCGCTGGAAAAAGGAGCCCTGAAAATCGCCACATTTCCCCCATATAGGGGAGCACATCCCCCTCCCCCTTTTGTCCCCTTTCTCCCATAATGCATAATACAGAATACATTTCACCAGTAATTTGGCCACTGCTGAGCCATCTTCATTTAATGTGGTTTTGACAGAATAGTCGGTCTGGAAATTTTATTTTCAATTAAACTTACTTGTAGAACTGCGTTGGTTTTGAAAAGATTCCATTAGGGTGGCTAATTATACAGCAGTTGCTACAAGGAGATACTCGTACTCAATTTCAGCTCTTAGGTAATTCAAATCGAATGCTTCAGATTTTCCTCCCTGGAGCTGTGTGCGACCATCTTCTCCTCACACTGCAGGCTTCCCATGCGTTATTTTTAGAAATCCAAATCAAAACAGCAGCTTTTGGCGGAGGCCATTTCTAGCCTAGTAGAGTGAACCATATGTACTGATAAAAGCAGCAAAAGAATCAGTGCCTTTAAAAAGCAACAAAACCATCTCTCTCTGTTTGTGGGGGGGGTTACATGTTTGTAAACTACAAACTATCCTTTGTACTATTGTATTCATTTATGAACTTCAGCTGAAGTCAAAGACCATGGATATTCCTTTAAAATTACGGAAGTTTTGTCCATTGCAATAGTTTATTGTATAATCATTTTGTCTCAACATGGCAGGCCTTGGCAGAATTTACTGGGGACTTTGTTTTGGATCTCCTGTGAAATATGCAGATTCCTTTCTTTATTTTCCTACTCCACTCTGTTTTCTTCTTTCATCTGAGTACTTGTGACATACCTCATTATGCTTACCAAACAGGTAAACCTCTCCTCCCCTTGCATTAGAACATAATGCTTGTGATCAGAGTTAGATTTTTCATCTTGTTTCATGCCTGGCACATAATAGATGCTCAAATAGTGCCTGAACAGATAGAGGAATCATTAAAATCCTATTGCTATTTTCTCTTTAAAAGATTAACACATTGCCATACTAGAAAAAAAAGTGTTTTTCCTTGGGGCCACGGTGTTTTATTATGAAAATAGAAGAAAAACTTCAAAAACAAAACGATCCTTTCTAATTTAATGACCAATTTGTTATTTTTTATTGTTTTCTGTGCGTGAGTTATACACAATTAAATTGTCAGTATTAATTGTAACAGTAATTGTAACAAGAACACAACAAGTAAGATTTTCATGGACCAACTGCAGGGTTTTGCCCAGGGGACCACCCTTCAGGTAACATGTATGCTACAGCACGGCAGCGTGAGTTGCCTGCGCACCACTCAGCTCCCAAGGGAAAGAGATGCCTGAGTTACACATGCTTCACGAGGCCCCGGGGCTCAAAACTAGTGTGAGTTAAATAGAACTCACGTAGCAGTTAATGTGTTAATCTTTGATTACATAGCTATTAAATAGGTTCATTCATTTTGGAAAAATAAATAATTTCCCAAACAAGGTCCAAGTCCTTTTAGTTCACTGTCCTCAGTTTCTGCCTCCTCATTAACTCTGCTTAGGTCACATCTGTCATTTTGGATCACATCCTTGCAGCCCTTTCTAATGTGTTTGTGTACACACACGCACACACACACAGTACTGTTTTGTAGACCTGTGATAAAGTATTTTGCAGTTTACCTTTTTTCGCTCAGCAATATATCAAGGAGTGCTATCCATGTTAGCACCTTGTTCTTTTTAACTGTTCCATAGTTTTATTACACTGGGTGGATATATCACCTTTTATTTGGTCCAAATACATAAATTATTTTTCTACTTTCCCGTTCACTATACTTCCAGAACGCTTCCGATGTGTAAGTTGAAAAACTCACCATGTCCGCAGCTATCTTTTGGGAGCCACAACGGATTTATCAAAATCAGCCACCTGCCTTGGAGATTCTGCCATGTCACTAGACAGAATTATGTAAAATTCTAAGGGTTGCCAGAGGGACCAAAATTCCCTTGTCCTTACAATCTAGGGAAGCGCACTGTGCTCTGGGGACTCTGCAGGACTGGAGAGTAAGTGATGTTGGCTTTAGCGTCAGCGCTGCCCACAGCCAGCTGGGTTTCCTTGGGCAGGTCATTTCCTCTTCCTGGACCTTATTTTTTTCATCTGTACAATGGACTCAGTGAACCTCTTCGAACTCTTAGACTCTAAATAACAGTGCCACCGGGATTTACTTAAAGAACGTATTGCTAGCTCACCCTCCACTCTGCTGGGGTGGGAAAAGGCAATTCCTGACGATATCACAAAGAGCCCATGACTGGCCTGGAATGTCTGGCCTTTGGATTTAGATCCACCGCCCTATTCCTTTGCCATCCAGTTGAATTTATTTATTTATTTGTTTATGCATTCATTTATTTATTTATTTTTGCATAGTTTAGTCTTTTTGTTCTAAGCAAGGCAGTTGATAATGAGGAAAGAAATTATAGACTCCGAGTTTTCCTTCCAAGTTTAACTTCAGCCGTGTGTTCTTACACAAGTCACCATCTCTGGGCTTCCCTCTATTAACATCATGATTTCAAATTAGCCAGGTATCCCCTGAAACGACATTAAAAAGTTGAGGACCACACCCACCTATGAGTGCTTTATATGGCATTTCTGAGCCTTGTCACCTGCAGATAGGTCATCTCATAATTTAATGAGGCATCCCAAGAGACCAGCGAAACCCATGAAATCTTGTTTCACAGAATTGTGCAGCTGTCCCAGCTCCTGGTGACACATGCCAAGGCCTTCAGAGAGTTCTCAGAGAGGCCCAGAGAAGGTTCTGAGCAGCCGTGATTCATAGGTGAAGTTTTCTCCCGTGAGCCCCGAGGCTGTGTGGTGGAGTCCGGGGCAAAGGGGATTCCCCTGCTTTGGGAGGCTCAGGACCACAAGGGTCACCTGATCTGACTCAGATGCTGGTGAGTTTTGCTGAGGGTCCCAGTCAGCCTTTCCCACGGGGCAAGAGTTCTGGCCTCTTGTCTTGGTGTTGCACATTGGTCTGGAGACACAGCAGAGTTCTGCAGGTGAAAGGTCAGCACGAATGGGTGTGAAGCTGTGTGAGAGTCACAGCCCGGCAAAGTCTCTAGCGGTTGGCTTTCCTGGTCCCAGCACTTTGGTTTGTGCCCCTACTGTGAGCTTCCATTCCTGAACACCCCTTTGGTTAAATGTTTTCTTGCTGAGCAGATTTGTACAGAAGGATCCCAAAGCCTCTGGTGGTGTTCTGCCGCCAAGCTCCTTGGGGCAGGTGGCTCAACCTCTCCCAGCCTATGCTTCCTGCCCTGCTGAGGATTCAGGGGGTGAAATGAGACTCTATAGTAAATGCTCAACCCAAGTTTCCTTCCTTCTTCTTTCCCTTTTTAATATTGAAAACACCATAATTTTATAGGCTTTGAATCTTTAACTGAACTTCTTTTGTAAGCCCATCATCCGTATTTTTCACATTAACCAAAATAAGACAAAAAGCAGTACCGTGAGTGGACAGAATATCTTTAGCAAGATACACGTGGTAAATCAGTTTAACAAAAACGGAAATGGTGTGTCTTTTTCATTTACCAACCCTCTCTCACTGCAAATTTTTTAGCATCTGCCTTCCCCATTGTAATAAAATCCTTGCCGATCGGGTTTGCATTGTTGCAGACAAATGTAAACCAAGTCGCATTGTCTTTCCCTGTATTTGATCATCCTCCAAACCATCAATACTGTTTTCATTCACAACCTGGAAACTTTAAGAAATGAGTCAACCTGACCTATGATTCACAGATACTTGATCTGAAATACTTGGTGTTGTGGGGGTGAGGTGAGGGTAGAGTCAGAAATAAATTTCCTGACCCAGAAAGTCAGTTTAAGTGAACTAAAGGGGGCAGAGAGGGCTTGTGGGGATGGTTCCTGCCCTTGAGGAGCGGCGCTGTGGAGGGCACTTAGGGTGACCGCATGCCTGGGGTTGCTGGCAGAGTTCCAGTTCATGCCTGTGGTCCCAGTCTCTTCTTTTACAGGCAGCGTGCCTTCGCACGATCAGAAATGTCACAGATTGGAAGATAGAGGGTTCTGAGTGAATGAGACTGGGAGATCTTAAAGACCAGAGATTTCATTTTATTCATATGTGCATCTCCAGTGCTTGCTGTCACGTAAGGAATTAGTAAATAAATGCTTGCTGGGTGAGTGAATGAGTGAGTAGTTCTTAACTTCCTTTCCTGCTCTTTGAATTTATATTTCCCATTTATGCTTTTAGCACCTCTGGTGACTCTGCCGTGCTCTCAATAAGTATATTTTGAATAAGCCATGGCTTCAGAGGGCAGTCGCTTTGGTTGCATGTAGGTAACCCTCTTGCCATCTAGCTTTGTGGTTCTCAGTGAGTTACCCAAATGAGTTAGAACTTGAAGAAGTACTAAGAAAAGTGGTTTCCATGTAGAAAGCTCCTAAGAAATGGTGGTGGAGGAGGTGGAGGTATTATTATTGTTATTAGCTATCTGGCTTTACTACCCGTTCTTGTCTCTTCTCCCCTAGCTATAGGATTCATAGACCCTTGATATTTATATTTAATATTTAATATTTTATATATATAACATATATTTTTGGGAGCTTATATAGCATTTGACAAAATCCAGGCCCTTTCATGATAAAAACTCTCAACAAACTAGGCATAGAAAGAACATATCTCAGAATTATAAAAGCCATATATTACTATGACAAATCCACAGCCAACATCATACTGAATGGGGAAAATTTGGAAGCATTCCACCTAAGAAGTAGAACAAGACAAGGATGCCCATTGTCTATGCCCACTGCGTCTATTCAACATAGTGCTGGAAGTCCTAGACAGAGCAATCAGGCAAGAGAAAGAAATAAAGGATATACAAATCAGGAAAAAGGAGGTCAAACTATTGCTCTGCTGACAATATGATTTTGTATCTAGAAAACCCCAAAGACTCCACCAAGAGTCTCCTGGAATTGATAAATAAATTCAGCAAAGTTTCAGATACAACATCAATGTACATAAATCAGTAGCATTTCTATATACCAATAACAGTAAGCCAAGAGCCAAATCAAAGACTCAATACCATTCACAATAGATACAAAGAAAATAAAACACCTGGAAATGTACTTAACCAAGGAGTTGAAAGATCTCTGCAAAGAGAACCACAAAACTCTAAGGAAAGAAATCACAGGGGATACAAACAAATGGAAAAACATGTGCTCATGGATAGGTAGAATCAATGTTGCTAAAATGTCAATACTATCCAAAATGATTTATAAATTCAATGCGATCCCTATTAAATTATCAACATCATTTTTCACTGATCTAGAAAAAATAATTCTATACTTTGTTTGGAACTAGAAAAGAGCCCAAATTGCCAAAGCAATCTTAAGCAAAAAGAACAAATTTGGAGGCATCACATTACCAGACTTTATACTACAAGGATAGAGTAACTCAAAACAGTGTGGTATTGGTACAAAAATGAGACATAAACCAATGGAATAGAATATAGAACCCAGAAATAAAACCATATACCTATAACCAACTGATCTTTAACAAAGCAGACAGCAACATACACTGGGGAAGAGAAGCCCTATTCAATAAATGGTGCTGGGAAAATTGGATAGCCACATGCAGAAGAATGAAACAGGACCCCTACCTCTCACCACTCACAAAAATTAATTCAAGATGGATAAAAGACTTAAATCTAAGGCATGAAACCATAAGAATTCTAGAGGAAAATATAGGAAAAACTGCTCTAGATATTGGCCTAGGCAAAGAATTTATGACTAAGACCCCAGTAGCAATCATGGCCATAACAAAAATTAATAAATGGGGTGGGATTTGATCAAACTAAAAAGCATCTGTAAGCCAAGGAAGTAATTAGCCCAGCAAATAGACAACCTACAGAATGGGAGAAAGTATTCACAAGCTATACATCCAATAAAGGGCTAATATCCAGAATTTACAAGGAACTCAAGCAAATCAGCCATAAAAAAGTAAATACTTTTAAAAATTGGGCAAAAGACATGAACAGAAGCTTCTCAAAAGAAGAAAGACAAATGGCCAATAAACATATGAAAAAATGCTCAATGTCACTAATTATCAGGGAAATGCAAATGAAAGCCACAGTAAGATATCATCTTACCTGAGTTAAAATGGCTTTTATTAAAAGTCCAAAAATAACAGATGCTGGTATGGATACAGAGAGAAAGGAATGCTTATACACTGTTCTTGGAACTGCAAATTAGTATAACCTCTATGGAAAACAGTATGGAGATTCCTCAAAGTACTAAAAGTAGACTTATCATTTGATCCAGCAATCCCACTACTGGGTATTTACCCAAAGGAAAATAAGTCATTTTTATCAAAAAGACACCTGCACTCAAATGTTTATTACGGCGCAATTCACAATTCCAATGATGTAGTATGAACCCAAGTGCCCATCAATTCATGAGTGGATTAATAAAATGTGATATATGTATATCACGGAGTACTACTCACCCATAAAAAAGATGAATTAATACCTTTTGCAATAATCTCGATGGAACAGGAGACCATTCTCCTAAGTAAAGTATCTCAAGAATGGAAAAACAAACACCACGTGTACTCACTATTAAATTGGAACTAACCGATGAGCACACTTGTACATAGAGCCAAGTAAAACTGAGTGGAAATTAACTGGGGAAAAGGGGGTAGGAGAAGAGGGGCAAAAACCTACCTAATGGGTACAGTGAATACTATTTGGGTGATGGGCACACCTATAGCCAGGACTCAAGCATTACAAAAGCAATCCATGTAACCTAAAACATCTGTACACCTTAATATTTTGAAATGAAAAACATTATTGAAAATATACATATATTTGAGATGATATATCAAAAATATAAGAAATTGAAAAAAGAATAAAAAGTTAACAATAATTTCATGACTCTAGATAACATATCAATTATGATTATCAATGTGCTATAACCCACTTGCCTTATTTTATATAATTTTTTGTGCATAGTTGCTATCATAAGGTGCTTTCCAATTATTTTCCATTTGCTTTTTTTCCACAGGCATCGTCCATGTTATTCTATAATGTTTTATACTACCATTTAGAAATTTACTTTTATTTACGTGGTTGTTAGAGATGAACTACTGATTGTTAACTTTTTTCACCTTCTGTAAATAAAGTTTTCCTTCTAGTACATCGTGTACTCAAGAGAATCCCAGAAGTGGAATGGTTGGATCAAAGGATATGAATGTTGCTAAGAAATATATAATCTAATTTTTTATAGTTTACAAAAAAATTGAGTCAAAAGTAGAATGCCATGTACTCTCTTCTTCCTCCATGTCTCCTTTTACTAGCATCTTGCATTAATGTGGTACATTTGTTACAATTTATGAGACAATACTGATATATTCTGAGTAATTGAAGTCCGTAGTTTACATTAAGCTTCACTCTTTGTGTTGTACAGTTCTGTGGGTTTTGATAAATACATACTGTTGTGTATTCAGTGTATCCACTATTACAGTATCACACAGAGTAGTTTTACTGCCCTAAAAATCCCCCATGCTCTGCCTATTCATCCCTCCCTCCTCCAACCTCTGGTAACCACCAATCTTTTTACTGTCTCTATGGTTTTGTCTGTTCCAGAATGTCACATAGTTGGAATCATACAGTATGTAGCTTTATCAGATTGATTCTTTCACTTTAGTAATATGCATTTAAGGTTTCTCTAAGTCTTTTCATGGCTTGAGAGCTCACTTCTTTTATTGCTGAATAATATTTCATTGTCTGATGTACCACAATGTATTTACTCAGTCACCTACTGAAAGGCATCTTGGTTGCTTCCAAGTTTTGGCAATTATGAATAAAGCTGCAGTAAACATCTGTGTGCAGGTTTTTGTGTGGATATAAGTTTTCAACTTGTTTGGGTAAATATCAAAGAGTGTAGTTGCTGGATATTATGGAAAGTGTATGCTTAGTTTTCTAAGAAACTGCCAAACTTTTCCAAAGTGGTTAAATAATTTTACATTCCCACCAGCAATGAATGAGAGTTCCTGTTACTCCAAATCCTCATCAGTATTTGGTGTCAATGTTTTGGATTTTGGTTATCCTCATAGTTGTGCAGTGGTATCTCGTTGTTTTAATTTGCGTTTTCCCAAGGACGTATAATGTTTACTTTATTTACGATCTGTATATATTCTTCGGTGAGGCGTCTGTTCAGGTATTTTGCCCATTTTTTAATTAGGTTATTCATTACCTTATTCCTGAGTCTTAAGAGTTCTTTGCACATTTTGGGTAGCATTCTTTTAACTGACATGTCTTTTGCAAATACCTTTTCCCAGTAAGTGGTTTGTCTTTTCATTCTCTTAACAGTGTCTTTGCAGATCAGAAATTTTTAATTTTAATGAAGTTTAGCTTATTTGTTGGTTCTTTCATGGATCATGCTTTTTGGTGTTGTATCTAAAAAGTTATTGTCATACCCAAGGTCATCTAGGAGTTTCTCCTTTGTTATCTTCTGAGAGTTTTATAGTTTTGCATTTTACTTATAGGTCTATGATCCATTTTGAGGTAATTTTTGTGAAGTGTTCAAGGTCTGTGTTTAGATTCATTTTTTTGCACATAGATGTCCGGTTGTTGCAGTGCCATTTGTTGAAAAGATTATCTTTGCTCCACTGTAATGCCCGTGTTCCTTTGTCAAAGATCAATTGACTGTATTTGGGTCTATTTCTGGGCTTTCTGTTCTGTTCCATTGATCTAGTTGTTTACTCTTTTGCCAATACCATGCCATCTTGATAACCATAGCTTTATAGCAAGTGTTGAAATCAGGTAGTATTAGTCCTCTGACTTTGTTCTCTTTCCATAGTATGTCGGCTGTTCTGGGCATTTTTCCTCCCCATATAAACTTTAGAATCAGTTTATTGATATCTGTAAAATAACATGCTGGGATTTGGATATACCATAGTTTATCTGTTCACTTATTGAAGGACATCTTAGTTGCTGCCTGTTCTTGGCAATTATGAATAAAGCTGCTATAGACATTGTATGTAGGTTTTTGTGGGAACATAAGTTTTCAACTCATTTGGGAGACACCAAGGAGGGCAATTATTGGATCACATGGTATGACTATGTTTAGCTTTGTAAGAAACTGCCAAAGCTTTATGTTTTTTGCATTTATTCAGAGATTGTTAGTTATAACGTCACTAACGTGGCTAATCCTCAAAATAAACCTCTGGATTGGGAGTTACTAGCCTTGCCTTCTGACTAATGTCATCAAAATTTACTGCTGAAAGGAACCATGAAGATCCCTAAGTCTCCAAGCTTCTTGAGTGCAAGATATGCCTCACTCATCACTGTACCTCCAGGGTTTCCATGGCACAGTGCATATAATAGGTGCTCAGTTAATGTTAATTACATATTGAGTATTGATGAAGGGAAAATCACTTCTCTGTACAGATGAGAACAGATAGATCCAAAAAGAAGTGAGCTGCTTTTGGCCAAACAGCATTTTGTAATACTAATAGCAGAACCAAGACTAAAATCAAACTATTGTGCCTTGTAGATCCGTGGGCCTATTTCGAGCCACCAGTCCTTGGATCACTAAATTCAAGCAAGACAAGCTTTAGGACTCTTGAATCCATAGTTAGTGCTATATTCAACACCCTCTCCTCAATTTCAAACTTACTCACCACTTAATACCACTACCAGTCACCCAAAGATTCCCAAAATGGTGGTCTCATCTGAGTACAAGGCCATTGTGGCTACAAAGTCTCATAGTATAAAAACAGTGATAATAATAGTGACAACAAAAATAATAATAGCCAAGGATTTGACTGTTTAGTATTATCAGGCACTTTACATATACCATTTCATTTCATGCTCACAGTGACCTCTTGCTTAAGTGCCACTACCAGCCACAATTTAGAGATAAGTACATTGAGCCTTGGGGAAATTAAGTAACTTGCCCAAGGCCCTACAACTCTTATTGGTAAAGCCAAATGTCAGTCTGCCCATTCTTGACTCCACTTAGCAATGTACTGCACCACAGTTAAGATCGTGAGAGTTGGTGTCAGACGGACCTGGGTTAGCATCCTAGAGCTACCACAGCTGTATGATCTTAACCTTGTGACTTCTAGCTGCAGTGTTCCCATCATGGTGATGGTAATACCTACCCTTGGTAGATGCTGTCTTTTGTCATCTCAAAAGCCATTTGTCTCCTACTGTACAGAACCTTTATATGGGCCAGGCGCGGTGGCTCACGCCTGTAATCCTAGCTCTCTGGGAGGCCGAGGCGGGCGGATTGTTTGAGCTCAGGAGTTCGAGACCAGCCTGGGCAAGAGCGAGACCCCGTCTCTACTAAAAATAGAAAGAAATTAATTGGACAACTAAAATATATAGAAAAAATTAGCCGGGCAAGGTGGTGCATGCCTGTAGTCCCATCTACTTGGGAAGCTGAGGCAGGAGGATCACTTGAGCCCAGGAGTTTGAGGTTGCTGTGAGCGAGGATGACGCCACGGCACTCTAGCCTGGGCAACACAGTGAGACTCTGTCTCAAAAAAAAGAAAAAAGAAAGAACCTTTATATGTTCAAGTGGTGAGGAGGAGGCCCCAGATGTCAGGGAAGCCAGGCCCCTATCCCAACCTCATGAGATGATTTGTGTTTGGTTCAAAGTAGATATGGTAATGGTGGGCATGTTATCCAGTCTTGTTAGTGGAAGTATGCTGGGGAGGAAGTCTCTTCCCAAATAAAAAGACAAAGCCCCTCATAGAGGAAGCTCATTACTCTTATCTTTTCTTCCTGCCTGGATCTTGGATATGATACCTGAAGGTGCAGCAGCTGTCTTGTAAGCATAGGGTGACAAACCAACAGACTGAGATAGTGGAGCAGAAAAGATGGAAACAGACTGGACCTTCCATAGCATCGTTGAGCCGTTCCATCAGTCCAAGACAGAAGACTACCTCCAGTCTTCTTGTTATGTGAAACAAGGCCTATTGTTTAAGTCACTCTAAATTTGGCTGTGTCTTATTTGAAGCTGAAAGTATTTTTAATAGATAACACAAATTTCCAGCAAAGCACAGTGTTGGGTAGCTTAGCATGGCACTTAAGAGCCCAAATTCTAGAGCCAGAGTTTCTGGGTTCTAATCTTGGCCCTGCTGTGTGAATTTGGGCAAGTCACTTAGCTTCTCTCTGACTCACTTTCCTTATCTGTAAAAAGCTCAGTAAATGTGTGTTGAATACTAATGAAGAAGAATAGTAGTACCAAACTAATATGACTGTTCGTATCTTTAAATGAGTAAACATTTTATGAATGATTAGAACACTGCCTGTGACATAGTAAGTGGCTGCAGATGTGTTTGTGAAAATAAAATTAAAAGAAAAGTAGGCACTATTATAGGCTTGGGTTTGCATCTTGGTCCCATCATTGGGCCACTTGTGGTATTTAAGCAGAACCTTGACCCTTTCACTTCTGAGACTCATGGAGCATGAAACCCCCCCTAAAATATGTCTCAAAGTAGCCACAGTGATAGTTTCTTTTTGACAAAAAAGGCTCTTTAGAGAATGTTGGCTTGCAAAGAAGGAGGGGCTGTGACTACCAAGTCGTGTCACCAAGTAAATGACCAAAATACCCAAACTTGCCCATGCAAATGGTCTTGGGTCTCTCCTGGCAACCCCTTTAGAAGGTTCTAGATTTATTTTTGAACTCCTTTTTGAAAGGGTCTTTCCAGCCAGTGGCTAATTCTTTTGAATCTCCTCACATCTTTCTTGCCAGGAGTTGAGTGTGGGAGAGACAGGGCTAGTGCCCATGTTCCTGCCCTTTCCACGCAGAGGGGGACAAGATCCCCAGCTCGTGTGAGGGAGCTGCTGTGACCTGGGTCTCTCTCACTTTCTACTACCCAAATTGCCACGCTCTGGAGAGGTCACATTTGAATCTGGGCAATAAGTAAGCATTATTTTGAAATATACCTCATTCATGGAGTTAAGCACTCTACTGGTAGATATGACCATTAGCATTATCAAAGCCTGTGGAGTCTGTGCCCTTCCCAACCCTTCTTACCCTCCCCACCAATGGCAGTCCAGACAAAGCCACCAGCAACTTTGGCCTGGGTTCCTGCAGGGGCCTCCTAACCCATCTTCCTGTTTCTACCCCACCCTTCATTCTTACTCTGCAACCAAAGGGGTCCTTTAAAAATCTAAAAAAAAAGTCTAAACCAAATGGGATTCACCCTCTTAAAACCCTTCCATGAGTCTCAACTCAGAGGATTATAAATACAGAGTCCTTTCTGTGCCCTACAAGGCCTGCCCTTCCTGCCATTTTCCCGCTTGTTCACTGTAGTCCCCGCACTGGCCTTCTTGCTGCGCACAGTCTGGCCTCAGGGCCTTTGCACATAATATCTCCCTTTTCCGGAATACTCTTTGTCCTGCACACCTACCTGGCCTATTTCCTCACTTCATTCAGGTCTCTGCTCAGATGTCAACTACCAGAGGGGCCTTCTCTGACCACCCATCTAAATTAGGTTCCCGGCCCCTCATTTTCTGTCATTAGTACCGACGACATGGGGACGTTACTACAGATTTGGTTATTTTTGCATCCCCCACCAGAATATGAGCCAAGTGAAGAAAGAGGCATTGTTCTGTGCATCAGGGTATCCATAGATACCAAAACATTCTGTAGCGGCACTCACTAAATATTTATTAAACTAAATAAAGCCATTTTAGATTAGAAATAAGATATGCCTGACAAAGTTCTAAGCCTGATGTTTCTTAGGAGCCTGCTAAGTTCGTCCTGAAACCATTTCCTGGGAAGCTCCAGGTATGTTCTTCACAGTGAGAGCAACGCTGGACCCATTTTTGAGGTCTCAAAGCGTGTACATTGCAGTTGAAGCTACATGACCAGCCCTCTTAAATTTGTTCAAAAGCCTCCTCGTTGCATTTAGTTCACAGTCTCCCTTTCTTTGCTCCTTTGGGCACCCGTCGAGCAATCCCAAATATGGGGTCTTTGTGCCAGTCAGACCAGGTTGTCCATTCATGGCGGTTGGAAAGCAAAATGGCCTTGTACCTTGATGTTCTTCCCACTGAAAGATGGGATCTATGTCTTTTCCCTTGAATCTGTGCAGACTTGTGACTGCTTCACACAGCTCCTGCATGGTTTTCTTGGTGTGCTCGTTCTAGGGGAAGCACTGGGACTGTCTTGCTGAAGAGGCCCCTGATGGGTGCTCTGCTCTGTAGCTTCCATGGAGCTACCAGAGGCAGCCAGCATTGGCCAGCAGCCACGCCAGAGGCCATCTTGGACTTGTAGGCCCTTTGCTTTTTAAATGAGCACAACCCAGTGGACACGTGACTACAAGGGCATGGAAAACCCCAAGTGAGAACCACCCAGCCAAGCCCAGGACCAAAAAATCAGAAGCAAAATAAAACTATTATTACTTTACAACACTAAGTTTTGTAGTAATATGTAATCTGCAATAGTGAGGAGAATCCCACCCTAACTCTTCCTTCTTTCTACACACTAGGCTAGGTAATCTTGAGCAAAATTTTTTTAGCACTCTGTTAAAAAAAATCTGCATCAGATTTCTCATCTGTAGGTTAGGAATGATAATATATATATTCATGTGGTTATTGTTTAGAGAAAAGCAAGTTTAACATGCTAAACATGCTTCTCAGCACATATGAAAGTTTCTCAAATCTAAGATGCCATCATTTGTACGACTCACCATTAATTTATGTGCACTAACAAACAAACACTTCCAATTAAACTACTGCATGACACTGGTTGTAGGATGCCTATCTATTTTGGAGATGTTGAAATTCGAAAAGTCATGTATCTTAGAATCTTTGATTTAAAGTCTGATTGACACAAACACCTAGTCAAGCCCAGGCACAAAAAAAGACCCTCAAGATTGAGAGTTTGTGAGGGGTCAGAGGAGAGTCTAAAGCAAATATACCTTCGTATTAAAGTCTCCAATCTGTCGTCCCGTTTTACACAATAAAACACAAAGATTAGTAGAGACACCATTGCTGTCCAGGCAGAAAGTGCCTTCCCTGGGCAGCTGTCAAATGGTTAGAATTCAAATGACATTGCGTCACAGTTATTTAGCCGAAATGGGTTTTGCAAAAGGGATGAAGTCAGATCCCTAAATCTGGCTGTGAGTTGACGAGTTGTATTCAGCAGGAACTCATCTCTAGTGGTAGTAATAGTCCAAGCCCCCTTCTCTTTGGCTCTTGAGACTTTCCGTTTTTAGAACATGAACTTTTTAGTAGCTCCTTGAGAGATGCCAGCCGGTGGGTGGAAGGGGTCTGGGCAGTGGGCAGAAGGATGACACTGGAGACACAGGACACATCGAGTGGAGTTGAAACGTAAGCATCAGCATCCTGGCAGGCTTGATGCCGAGTGTTTACATGGAGCACCCCAGTTAAGCCTCACAGCTGTGCAGAGTGTTACGATGCTACCTTCCTGTGAGAGGTACACCCACTTCAGGAACAGAGAGGTCAAGTCTCTTCCCCAAATCACACAGCTTAATTATGTCAAAATAGTTCATCAGACACCAGAGCCTCTGCTCCTACCCACAGTGCTGTGCTAACCAGAATGTTTGCAAAGGCACAGAAATGAGTTCATTCGAGGCGCGGGCTCTCACCACAACAGCTGTCTTGTTAGCCTTACCTAATCCGAGAATTCCTAATTCCTTTTATTTATTTATTTTTCTTAAGAGACAGGGTCTCACTCTGTCACCCACGCTGGAACTCTTTGGCTCCAGTGAGCCTCCTGCCTCAGCCTCCCGAGTAGCCAGGACTACAGGTATGCTCCACTGTGCCTGACTAATTTTTTTTTTGGTAGGGATCAGGGTCTTGCTATGTTGCCCAGGCTGATCTTAAACTCCAGGCCTCAAGTAATCTTCCCAACTCAGCCTCTCAAAGTTCTGGAATTACAGGTATGAGGCACTGCACCTGGCCAAGAATTTCTTTTAATATCTTCTTGTCTTTTCTAGTATGGATTTTCTACTCATAAGGCCCTTCTTACCTCCTCCTCCTCCTGGTGAAAACCAAAAAATCTTTCAAGGCCCAGGTCGAATGGGACAGTGTAGCCTTGTATTCCTACAGGGTGTTTCCAGATTGCCTTTGGCTCCAGTGTATTATCCCTGGGGCAGTTTGCCTGGTCCTCCCAGAATTGTTGTGGGTGGTTTCTGTTGTTCATTCCTATTAGACTGGAAGTTTCTTAAGGCTCTAGGGTTAGGCCGAATTTGAATCTTACCTCTACGTCTTACAGCTGTGTCCCTGGGCAAATTTCTTAGCTTTCCTAAGCTTTAATTTTCATATCTACCAAATGAGAAAAACCTATCTTCTTCCCAGGACTGTTCTAATTTAGCATGTTTGCTTGGATTGCATGGTCGGTGGTCAATATTGTTTATTTTTATGTGATTGGCACTTGCCAAGTATCTTGGTGCAGCATCTCAGTTAGTCTTCATAATGACCCATAGAGGCAGGTCCTTTTACTACCCCCATTTTACAGATGAGGAAATTGAGGTGGAACCTCTTGCCCATGGTCCCGGAGCCAGGATGTGTCAAAACTGGGGTATAATCTCACCTGTTTCTAACTCCCTTCTCTTGATGGAATCCTGGTGGGAACCTCCTATGAACTGATTTCTGAGGAATTTTTCATGGACCAACCTCTTCAGTGTGTTTTAATTAAGGTCTTAGTTTCCGACTTATTCATATCCAGGTAACTTTTCCTGATTTGTAGGAAAATGATGCTACAACCAGCTTTGCTGTAGGAAACGGCTGTTGTTTATTCATTCACGTGTCTGTCAATAACACATCACTCCACCTTTTGGTTCTTATGGGTGGCAGGTCATTAGCCACACAATTGCCCATTCCTGTAATGAACTAAAAACATGAATCGGATTTTCAGCCTTGAAAAACTCAGGCAAACTCTTAAGTAAAATTTAGATCCCACTTCATCCTCCAATCCAAAGAATGTCAGAGCCACACCTGCCATTTACTTTGAATGACTCGGCGAGTTGAGGTTCTTGCTGGTTTTCTGCGTTGCTGCTGTCATGGAAGCCCTCTAACATCAGGCAGGCATTCCTGATGTGCTACTTTGGTTTTTTTTCCTTAAGACATGACAGTTATATTCCCTACACAAAACTAATTTGATTTTGTTTGCCAGAGAACATTCTAAGTAAGCAGAACAAGATCCATCACCAGATCAAGCCTCACGCCATACCTGGACAGCCCCTTCAGAAGAGTTGGGGGTCCTCAGAGTGGAGAGTGGGGTGGGGCCCCACTTTGGCAGAGATCTTCCTGTTTAAGTATAGATCTGGTAAAAGCCCAGGAGCTCAGGGCAGAGTTCAATGTTAACTCATTGTCCCAGCTCCCTGTGCAGACTGGGCAGGGAGTGACATGCTCAGGACTTGGGCCGTGTGCTTGGCCGCTGGTTGACCTTCACCTTTAGCAGCAGCAGAAGTGGAGAAAGTTGTTGGGACAGGGTTGGGGGTTGGCGCTGACATTATCGAAGGCCTACTTTGTGCCAAGCACTGAGCGAGGTTCCTCATTTCCAAATATTTGGGGATTTTCGAAGAGTCTATTGTTGTTAACATCTAACTTTAATTTATTTCCATTATTCTCAGAAAAGATGCTGTGCATGACTTAAGTCCTTTGAAGGCTTACAGACCTATTCTATGGCTCAGCATATGGTGGTGAATGTTGAAAGTGCACTTGAAAAGAACGCGGCCTCTGCAGTTTGGGACTGGAGTGTTCCATAAATATCAATTGTGAAAAGCCCAGTTCTCGGCCTGGTATAGAGCCATTGTTCAAAAAAACCTTGTTCTTTCATTTATTGCCATGACACCCAAATAAACCCACAAGCAAGAGGCAGTTTTGCTAGCTGTGCAGTGGTTTCTAAAGAGGATGTAGTCTTTACTCTGGCATGCCCAGAGGAGGAGACAGGGAAAAAGTCCATGTGGGTGAGAAGGCACGGCCAGGCCCTGACCCCAGGGGGCAGAGGCTGTGCCAGCGTGTCCTCCATGTGGCCCAAATAAGAAGAAAAGGCCAAGAATTCTAAACAGATCTATGAAGCGAAGGGAAAATGCCTAGGAATTTGCTCAAGGAAGGGAAATTTACCAATGGAAATGACAGAATCTGTATATGGTAAAACTCTTTCTTTTCTCTTCATGCAT
Source organism: Propithecus coquereli (assembly GCF_000956105.1). Taxonomy (NCBI): domain Eukaryota; kingdom Metazoa; phylum Chordata; class Mammalia; order Primates; family Indriidae; genus Propithecus; species Propithecus coquereli. The sequence continues at coordinate 2,078,283 of NW_012147886.1, read as the reverse complement.
TCAGCCAACACTTATCAGAGACCTACTGTCTTAGTCTGGGCTGCTACAACAGAATACCATAGGGGAAATTTATTTCTCACAGTTCAGGAGGCTTGGAAGTCCAAGATCAAGGTGCCGACAGAGTCTGTGTCTGGTGAGGGTCCATTTCTGGTTTGTAGATGAGTACCTTCTTGCCATGTCCTTACGTGATAGAAGGGGCAGGGGAGCTCTCTGGGGTCCCTTTTCAAGAGCACTAGTCCCAGTCATGAGGGCTCCACTCTTAAGACCTAATTATCTCCCAGAGGCCTCACTTCCTAATACCATCACCTTCGGGTTAGGATTTCAACATATAAATTAGGGGGAAGGAGGACACAAACATTCAGTCCATAACTGGGATACAAAGACATAACACTGCCCCTGCCTTTCCAGAATTTTCAGGCCATGAG
>NW_012147886.1:2043445-2077058 GCF_000956105.1 Propithecus coquereli | reverse complement strand
GGGCTAGATTATCAGAGAGTGTTTCTTCAGAAGCCTGGAGTTATTTGTTAGAATTTGGAACCCTTGCTGGGAGTTCACCAAACAGAGTGTGTAGCCGAGGAGGATGGGGAACTGAGGAAAAGCCTGAGGTTCACGGAGAACCCCTGTTATACTCTGGGAGGTGGCAGGGGCTGTGTATCCTGTGAGATCTGACACTAGTTATGGAGAACCTACTGGCAGCCTCTCTAAATACATCCTCCCTGCTCATTATCACCCTAGGACCTGGGGTTCGCAACTATACCAGTGAGACCACAGACCCTGAACATAGTGAATCCAAGGCCATCCAGCTAGAAGTAGTGGAGCTAAAATCTGATTCCACAAAATCTAGGCTCCAAGACCTTTGTTTTTTTTATTTCATTGCCACAAGCTGCCTCCCTATGGCGTGGCAGTCACGGATGCGGCTTGTGGAGTGAGGTGGCCTGAGTTCCAATCTCAGCTCCTCTAGTAAATGGCTCCATGATCTGAGCTCAGTTCCTGATCCTCAGGTTCCCCATCTGCAAAATGGGGATAATTTTATCACCTTCTCCACAGACCTTTCTGGGTGATTGGAGAAATAGTGTGTATAAAGGTCTGAGCACACGTGCCTGACATGTGAGCTCTCCATAAATGTTGTTACTGTGATTATGATTAGCCCGGCAGGACTGGGAGGCGTGTTAGGGGGTCCCTGGGGTGCAATCACTCCTCTGTTTACTCCTTGGACTGTCGCTGCCTGGCAGGAGTTCAGGAGTTTGTTTTTCTCGTCCAAAGGTTGCCTGGTGTTCCACAGCGACCAGCAGGGCTGAGATGATTATACAACCCTGCGTGCTGGGCCAAGTCTGGCACTCGCCTCGGCTGTGGGCTAAGCCCGCGCTGCCCCGGGCCAGAGGACGGCTCCTCTTCAGCCCTCTTTCTCACGCTGGAGCAGCGTGACCTTTACTCGGAACTGTCCTCCAGTGCTCACGGCTCCTGGCACACTCGGCACCCCCACCCCTAACCCCGACACCCTTTACATTCTCGTCTGGGGAGTGGGTGGGGCTCCAGTGACTCTGGGACAGTTGCTTTTCCTTCTTCTGCTTCACTTTCCTGCTAAGTCTCTGTCTCCAGGGATGCTGCCCAGACGCCAGAGGGACATAGGGAAGGATGGGAAGGTGTTCGAGCAAACAGCCTGTGTTTAAGAAAGCAGCTTGTGAGGAAAGAGACAGACACATGGAGGAAGGAGAGAGAGGGTGGCTCTCAGCCATCAGAGGTGGGGGCGCCCTGGGCAGCAAGAAACAGAACAGAAAGAACAGTCCCAGCGAGTGCTCCCTCCCACTCTGCCAAATGCCCCTCCATGGGCTTTTCCTGCTGGCCCCAGCTGGAATAATATATATATATTTTGTTTTCAACTTTTTTTCTTTTTTTAATTTTTTGATTTTTTTTTCTGTTTTGGTTATTTGCTGCCATGTTCCTTAAGGAAAAGACTATGCCCCTACAATGCCTAAGCAGCTTAGAATGTGGAACTAGCATGAGCTTCTCTCTACACCTCTGTTCTCTCATCTGTAAAATGGGGATAAACCGTTGTAAATAACCAACCTTCTTAAAGTTGCTGTACGGCCTGGAACAGGCTCTTGGCATGAACATCTCCCACCTCAGGGCTCTGCACATTTTCAAAGAACAGCAAATGAATGATTGGATGACTGAATGGATGAAGGCCTTTGCTGTTCTAGCTGAAGTTGTCAAAATGGATAGGTTTTTGCCACCATTCACACCGCCCCTCATAATAATTCCACATCGACTTGTTGTACACACACACAAATCTAGGCTCTGGGTTAGACTCCCAGGTCAGCCACTTAAGCAGCGGTGACATCCTCTTAAACAAGGGTCAGCAAACTGTGACCTCCAGGCTAAATCCAGCCTGTTGCCTGTTTTTGTACAGCCTGTAAACTAAGAATGGTGGTTATATTTTTAAATGGTTTTTACATTGAACATTTTAAGCATAAATATAAATTAAATACTAATGTTAACATTTAACATTTTTACCTTTCACAATGAAAAAATCATAGGAAGTATATTTCATAATGTCAAAATTATAGGGAATTAAAATTTATTTACTTCAAATAAATAAAGTTTTATTGACGCACAGCCATACTCGTTCATTTATGTATTGTCTATACGAGCTGCAGATGGTGCGTACGGCTTTCACTGGATGATGGCACAGTTGATGACATAGCCCACAAAACCAAAATATTTAAGTCCTGGCCCTTTACGAAAAAAAATTTGCCAATCCCTGGCCTATGAAACAGGAGCAGTGATGTATACCTACACACCTGCCCGTTGTGTGTGGATAAAATGTGAATTAAGTGCCTAGTATCAAGTGGGTACTCAAGGAAGGTTTGTTCTTCCGCTTTCTGTCCCTCCCTGTCTTAATTTACCTTCACAGAGAGGGCTCTTTTATTTCAGGGTCCAAGGCACATAACACCATAAAAAGAAAAGGATGGCAGGCAGACTCTGGCCCAGTGCCCTGCACAGAGCAGGCCTTACCACAGCAGGCTGTGTTTGTCAGCTCTGCCTTCCTGCCCCTGGGCCTCCCCCAGGCCTCAGTCTATAGGACTGCTGGGGGGATGAAGGGCAAAGTCGAAAGCATTTGGATGTCTAGGTCCCAGACATGGATGGGGGCAGCCTTACGTGGGCTGCCCTAGAGATCAGCTTCTCTTAGATTTATTGGAGGTTGGGCCATTTCCACTGCATCTTCTCTTGCGTTGGCCATTGAAATTTGGGCCAGCGATGCATAAGAGCTACCTGCAGCTGCAGTTTAGCTTTGGTCAAGGTGGGAGGCAGCACCTGGATGGAAATAGAGGGTCTGGATTCTGCTTTGGGAGACAGCATGGAGTGGTGAAAAGAATGGATATTTGGGATCTCATTTAGAATCCCAACTCTGTCCCTCACAAGCTCTAGGATGTTCCCTTCTTGTGTCCCTTTTGTTCATCTGAAAAATAGGGGTAATGTTTTCTCCTGGGGAGGGGTGTCAGCAGGGTTCCCCCATGTAAGCTTGGGGAGAGCAGGGTTTTGTCTTTTTCTGCACTGAAGCCCCCACTCCTAGAACAGTGCCTGTTCTGTGGTAAGCACTCAGCAAACACCTGTTTTGCAAAGAAAATTGAAATATGTGGATAGAGTCTCATTAAGTAGTCGTATTACTGTGTCAGTTCTAAACCAGGAATTGGCAAACTATGGCCCACAACCTGTTTTTGTAAATAAAGTTTTATTGGGATACAGCCGTGCCCATTTCTTTACATATTGCCTGGGGCTGCTTTCCTCTTACAGTGGTCGAGTGGAATAGTTGGGAGAGAGATGTACGGCCTGCAAATCCGTACAGTGAAACAGTAAAACTGTGGCTCCTCCTCTGAATATCAAGCCAGTCCTGCCTGAAGGTGATCGCACGTACTATTTTCCTCCTGTTTGCAGGTATCACGGGCAGGTACAAGTTGAAAACAAGTGGCCAGCCTAAGGGATGTATTGTTGATGCCCTCTCTAAGATACTTAGTTTTTCTTTGCCGTGCCAATTCCACCACATTATTCCGGCATGGTCAGAACTGACTTCTCTGTGCCCTCCGGCTCGTTCTGATATGTGGTGTTACTTTCATTTCTGTGTAAAAAGAAACTCAATCCGCTTGTCGATTGCTCACATACACATTAGGGGTTGACCACGTGTCCTGCAACAAGTGTAGGCCCAGGAAACCGTGTAGGAGATAAGTCAAGGTAAAAACAATGACCCACCAGATACAACTGTACTTTATAATATCATGGAATAGGATGTCGTAGCGGGGAGTCCACTGTGTGGGGGGCACAGAATAGGGGGTTTCTGATTCACTCTTCCATCGTTGTGAACAGCATGACCTTAGACACCTTAGGTAGCTTTACCTGAACTCAATTTTCCAGTCTGTTAAATAGCAACAGTGATATCTACCATGCTGGGTTGTTGTGAAGATAAAATAAGATAATACGTCAGGTGCCTGTAACATGATAACTGCTCAGCTATTTTTGTAATAAAATAAATCCTTTATTTTTCAGTTTGGTCATGAGGTATTCGAAGATCTCTGTTATATGTTGTCACTCCCTTTGATGGTCAGGGCCTACAGCCAGGAGCCTCTCAGGACCTTGGCGTCTGGGGTGGTGAAGGAGAGCTTTCTGGAATAAGTGGCATGTATCAAGTGCTCTGAGGTCTTCATTTTCAGGGCACCTTGTCTGCTGTACCAGCTGAGCAATGCTGGGCAGGGGTGGGCACTGTCCTACTACCATTTCATAGTCAGAAGATCTTTTTCTTCCTTTCTCTCCAGAAGGACAGAACGACAAGCTCTCAGATTCCTAAGCCCTGACCAGAGTACTAGGAACCAGTGAAGGCTGAGGAGTTCACCGAGAAGAGTGCATCTCCTGGGGACGGGAGCCTTGTCAAGGTGCAACCTGCCAGTCAAGATTTCCAGGGGTGGAGCCTCGTCCCATCTGTCTTGTTCATGGCTTAGGACATAGCAAATGCTTTGTAAATGTTTGCTAAAGGACAGATGGGGTGTCACCCCTTGTGAATGACACTCTGCCTGCTGTCCTCAGAGGCTCCAGCCTCATGTGCTTCTTAAACTGCCAGCAAGTGGGCTGGGGCTGAGAGAAAGAGCTCCCAGAGGGCCCTATCTGTCCCCACCCAGGCTGCCAGTCTTGCCATGTTTCCTACGCACTGCTTGTCCTGGGTCCCATCACCTAGTGTACCGTACACTCCACCCCATCCATGCCCAGGGCTCTCCCCACTGCAGTCTTAACCCCTGTGCAGTGCAGAAAGCCACCGTCATGCCCCAACGCCAACCGTACCTCCATCTCTAGGGTCACCTTTAGTCTAGATCAGGGGTCGTTAAACTGCGGCTTTTGGGCTAATCTGGCCAGTGGTCTGTGCTTATAAAGACCTTCAGCTACATTCCTAAAGGGTTGAAGAATTAAAGAGGAATATGTGACAGAGACCATCTGGCTAGCAAAGCCTAAAGTATTGACCTTCTGGCCCTTTACAGAAAAGGTGTGCCCAACCCTGGTCCAGGTGGTGCCGACTGTGCCCAGGCACCCTTCTAAGGCTTCAAGCACACGGCCTTATTGCTTTTCTCTTATCAAAAATGAAGCAGATGCAATTATCATTCCTTGCTGGGATAGGGAAACTGAGGCACAGAGTGGTTAATTCACTTACCTGAGAATCTAGTAAGTGGCAGAGCCAGAATTCAAACCCAGGCTGTTCAGGTTCAGAGTCCATGCTTCTTATCCACGATGCCACTTTGCCCCTGTGTATGGCCACAGACAAGTCTTAGAACTCTCCCATGCTCTCCCCTTTAGCTTCTGCCCTCTCCTGACCCACAGCTGGTACACAGGTGTTTTGCATCCCAGCGTGCCCTGAGCCAACCCCTCCTTAGAGATTTCCTGCAGTGACCCTGACAGAGTTCTGGGGCCTCCCTCCCTTCCTGCCCCACCTGGCACCTGGAACCCTGTTCCATTCTGCTGCCCCCGAGACCAGACACTTCTCCACGAGCCAAGCCTGAAGTTGTTGCCCTCTTTGGACCTCCGCGGGGCCTCCCTGCCTGGAGCAGTTCCTGTGTCCCCTCTCCCCTCTGCCTTCCCCATCTCCTACCCTGTCCCTCCAGGAAGGAACTGGATTCAGTTCTTCTCCTCCTGCCCCTAGGAAGAGAAGCCCCTGGGTTTAGAGTGTCACAAAGAATAGTGCACTTGGAGGCTGAGGAGGTGGGACCGTGCCTCTGTGTTCAACAGCCCTGTGCAGGGGCACAGAGGGAGGGGTAAGAATGGAAAGACAGCTGCCAAGGGGAACAGAGAGCTTCTCAGATCACCCTCGTCCCCCCCACCTCACCATCAGGGCTACAACTGCACCGCCCTTCCGGTGGGGGGCCCTTGGCCCCGGGGTGGAAATCACGGTGCGCAGAGTGAAGGTAGAGAGGCCATTGTCTGGCTGTGTGACCTTGGGGAGGTTCCTTAACACTCTGTGCCCCACTTTCCTTGTTTCTAAACGGTGATGATGATAACTCCCTGGCAAGGCCTTACATCAGAGATAATAGGGTTCCCGGCACATAGTGGGTGCTTGGTATGAAATTGCCTTCTGTTCGCTCTTCAGTCCACCCCTTCTCTGGAGAGGTTTCCTCTGTGCTAGGCAGGCTGGCAGGCCCTGACTTCCTGCTGGGCACATCCCTATGAATGTGATCCCTGCTGCCTTCTGCCCAGGCCTCCCCGCCCCGCAGATCCTCAGCGCCTGTGGGCAGGGACTGCTGTACCTTCCTTCTCTGTTATCCAGTGGGAGTGGGCTCCTGCACTGAATTGACATGGAATGGTTACTTGCTCGCGTTTGTGAGTGGTCACTCCCTAGAAAGCACCATTTCTATCCTTTTCTCATTAATTCCACAAAGCTGATCTCCCTTTGCCCTTACAACAGTCTTGTGAGAGACTCATTACCCCATTTTACAGACAGCTCACACTCCAAGATGCAACAACTCCTGTGGTGGCACCCTGCCAGCCGGCGGTGAGTGGCCGCCCTGCCCCCAGTCCCAGGCCCTCTCCCTCGGACCCCCGTTCTCCACGTCAGGTTGCATATGGTGGCACCTGCACTCGTGCATCCCTGGGCAGTGCAGACCTGTGAGCTTCTCCTGGGTCTCCTGGGGAAGGATGCCGTCAGGGATGCTTTGGGATGAAGGGAGTGAAGGCCAAGGAGTCGTTAGGTCAAGGCCAGGCAGCAGGGGCCTCTCAAGGGCTCAGCCAAAGTTGCATTTCTCCCCCTGAGACCTGAAGAGGCAGCACATTTGTGAGGGGCCTGGGGCCACTGCCTAGCATCACTGTGGGCAAATGGCAACCCTTCCACCTGCCCTTCCACCCTGCATGAACCCCCTCAGACCCTACCTCCACTCCTTCTGGAAGCCTGGCCTGAACACTCGCCTGCCTCTTCTGTGGGAATCACTATTGACCCTGCAGCTTACTATGGACTTACGTGTATGCATAAATATACTTTTAATTACTTTTTTCTTGTTCCAAAAGTGATACATAATCACTGAACAAAATTTAAATAAATAAAAATAACCAAATTAATACCAATAATCACCCCAGTCAAATATAACCAGCTCACATTTTGATGTATGATCTTCTAGTACATTTTCAATGTACATATGTGTATTTTAGGGAGGAGATTATATTTTACATGCTGTTTTCGAAACATGCTTTTTTTGGTTAAAACTGTTATAAACATCCTTCTTTATAATTAAATATTCTTCTACAACAAACTTTGCTAATGGCTTCTTTTTTTTCATGTTCATTGTTGTGCTGTGTGCATGTTAGTTCAGCTTCCTCGGTTACAACGCAAGCGTCTCGTGCATACATGTTCTCCAGCATGGTGCCAGCTCCAGGGTGGGGCTGTTCATTGACTGACGGCTGTGTGGGGAGTAGAAAGGGAGTGGGATTTGGGACAGGCAAACCTGGGCTTAAATGTTGAGTCTGCAAATTCCTGAAATTCTCCTTCCCTTCCTTTCTCCCTCCCTGCCTTTTCTTGCTTTCTTCCTTCCTTCCTCCTTTAGCAAATATCTTGTTAAATATTGTATGTATTTATGTAAATATGCATTTATTTAAATATCACATGGGTATCTTCTTAGCTTGGTTCTGGGGACGTGGTCCTGCACAGGAGGGACCAGGCCTCTGCTGTCCTGGAAAACACAGCCAGTGAGGATGGCAAGTCAACAGATGAAACAAACAGGTAGCTGACTTGTGTTTAAGTCCAACAAAAATAAACATGGATGAGGAAGCGAATTATGGGGGAACACCTCTGTGCTGGGGTGCAGCAGAGCCCTCCCCTAGGGAGGTAGCAGTCGAGCCAGGACCTGAGGGAGCAGCTGCTGTGAGAATGGGGAAGATGGTCCGATAGAGGCCCCGAGATGGGGAGACTGCGGGGTGGAGGAGATGGTTTCGGACGGCTGGTGTGGCCGCAGACCAGGAGGAGGGAGAGAGAAGTCTATGGGAGGCTGGGAGCTCAGCAGTGGCCGGGACAGGCTGGGTTCTTGGGGTCCGGCAGGGAGACTGGTGGACAGTCACTGAGGGACTCTGTGGGTCGATTTGCATCTTAAGGTTACTCTGGCTGCTGTGTGGAGATTAATCTGTGGTAGGGAACATGCGGAGCCTCTGGTTGTTGTGCCATGGGGCGTGGGACTCAGGAAGAGAAGATTTATTTTACAAGGTTGAAGGAGCTAGAAGACCAAGGGCCCTGGAAGAATATGGCAGAAGAGAGAAATAACAGAGAGAGCTGTGGATTCTAGAAAGAGAGCATAGGTTTGACCCTTCCCCCAAAGGATGTCCTTCGGTCTGCAGTAGTTGGAACTCACGATCACACAGAGCTGAAATCAGACTTCCAGAGCTGGCCGCAGCTTGGGGATGATTACATTCAGTCTTGGCACTTTGAGTGCTGGAGGAGACTGAGCGTCAGCACGAGGTGACTTGCTCATGGTCATCCAGCTAGAAAGTGGCAGGACGAGAACTTGAAATGAGTCTGCCTCCCAAGGCCTGAGTGCTTTACGCCTTGACACCAGCCTGTTTCCTTCCCTGGGTTCCACTAGTATGGTGTTGTGCTTAATGTCACCTTCTAGAGGCTTCTCTGCAGTTCAGGGGAAGTGGCCTTGTCAGCTGCTCCAGGAGTGCCTCTGCCGTGGTCCCCAGGTGGCATTCACAGCCTGTGTCCAAGCTGCAGGGTGGGGGGCATGCCTTCCAGCACCCCCACAGCTGATGCTCCCAGAGCTGTCACAGCCACCCTGCTCCCAGTGGACCTGAGGGTTACAGCAGTTACTATCTTCTAAGGGTCACCCCCAGACATGGTAGGAATGTGGGTAACTCTCTCTGGGAGGACATCCGGGGATGAAGAGGGGCTCTCTGCACCTCCCTGGTGGTCTCCTCCACCTCTCTGCATGCAGGCTGGTGAAGAGGCCTAGAAGAAGACCCACGGCACCTAATCCTGGGTACAAGAGGGCCATGCTCTCATGTTCTCCCTCCTTCACACACTTTGTGGCCTAGCACTCCCAGATGGACTACAAAGTCTGGGGACTATAAAGACCCCCAGAAGACTACAAAGACCATTTTTATTCCACCATTTCCTCCTTCCTGCCTTGGGCCCCCGCTGAGGATCTCTGGGGGTAGCACTGCCCACTTGCAGGGTGAAATCCGACTTTATTGGGCCAGACCAGTGGTCCCAGCTTTCTGGGACTCGACACTGAGGGGCTTCTGGGAGAGGTTGATTGGGCTGCTCTGCTAGAGACTGCTGGTTACAATACTCTACTAGAAGTAGAACTAAAAAGGGAACCTTGGTAATAGAATCCCTGGTAAAACACTTTAGTGATAGACCTCTGATTCTTGGCTAGGTGCATGGCTATCTGGAGTAAAGACTAAATTGCCCAGCCTCCTGTGCAGCTAGTGCGGCCATGTGACGAGTTTCTCATAAATATATATAAGTACAAGTACCTGGAGTGAGTTCCTCAAGGAGTACTTAAGAAGAAGGAGGGAGGAAGCACCCCCTCCTCCTTCCTGCTAGCCAGAATGTAGAAGTGATGGCTGGCACTTAAGCAGCCATCTTGAACCACGAAGCAAATCCATGTTCTGAGAATGTAAGGCAACAAGACTGAAAGGCTCTGAAAACTATGGAGTTTCCTGTGAGTCCTGAACTGCTTCCCTCCAGACTTCATGTATGTGAGACAAAAATACATTTCTACCTTGTTTGGCAGCCAAACTTAATCTTGCTGATTACAGCTACTTACATCACTGTATGTGTGTAGTCAAAAGCCCTATGGTTCCTTTTTTCAATGATCATTTGCCTTTTGGGGCCATGATTTGTGCTAGGTACCAGAGATGCGAAGACAAAAATAGTCTCCTAGTTCCCAGAACTTCTAGTGGGAAGGACAGACTGAAACTAACATTAGATTCCTACTTCAAATAATCAAGTAATTATTATGTCTGGTGCAATAGGTAAGCACAAAAAAAATCTAAATATGTCAGGAGACCCTTTGTCCTCATTCCAAGTTGTAAATACCTTCTACAGTGGTTATTCTGAGTCATTTTTTGACTTGATCCTGAACTGCCTCTGTTGTAGTTAATCACTCCTTGAAACATGCTCCTCATCTGGCTTCCGGGTCCCCATTTTCCTGGGCTGCCTCTGATCGTCATCGCAAACATTTCATCTTTCCCCCTGAATCTATCCATCTGCCGTCGTCTCCACCTTTGTTAATGGCGACTGTCTTTTCAGTCACTCAGGCTATAACCTTGGGGTTCGCCAACCCCGGACTCCCCCTCTCACTCATCCTATCCAACCCATCAGCAAAATATATTCAGAATATGACCTCCTCTCACTAAACGGTCCAAGACACTATCATTCTTACCTGGATTATCGCGGCGGCCTCTGGGCTCATATTCTGGCTTCTGCCCTTGCCCCTTGACAATCTGTTCTCAAAACAATAGCCAGGGTGATCCTTTGAAATGGAAGCCAGAGCACGTAACCCCATTTGCTTCAAAACTCTCAAAGGGTTCCATCCTATTCAGAGCAAAATCCACAAGCCTGTCAGAGGTCTGCGAGGCCCACGAGGTCCAGCCCTGTGACCTCTGAGCACGTCCCTGTCCTTTCCGCCTCCCTCTTTCCACCCCAGCATCCTGGTCCCCCTGTCACCTCCCAGACAGTGCAGGCAGGCTTCTGCCCCAGGACTTTTGCACCTGTTGTTTCCTCTGTGTCCTCGTCACTCGCTTCCTCCCCTCTTCCAAGTCTCTGCTCAGGTATCACCATCTCAGTGAAGCTTTCCCGGACCACTGCATTTGAACTCAAACTTACCCACATCCTGCCATGTGTGTTGTGCCCTTTGCTAGCTTTGTTTCTCTCCATTGCTCTTGGTGCCTCCAAATGGGTCCCAGAATTATTTGGGTGGATCCATTAGTTCCTCCTGCCCCACTAGAATATAGACTCTGGGAAAGCAGGGGTTTTTGTCTTCTCCCTTTCCAAGAACAGCACTTGTGACATGGTAGGCACCCCGTAAGTGTCTGTGGAATGATCACATGAATGGATTACCTTTCTTCCAGAGACAGTCTGCACAGGAAACAAGGTTCCCCATTTTTTACAAAGAATGGCCCTTCTGGTTTCCCCCGCTGCTCGTCAGGAGGCACTGGGGCAGCCACCGTGCAGTAAAGGGGACCCCTTTAGCCTCTGGTTTTCCAGAGCAGAGAGCCGTCATTGACAGGAACTATTTTTGCCTCACCTCTGGGGCTCCGGAGTGGCAGGTTGGTCACAGTTCTGGTGCATCAGACTATGAAAAGGCCCCATGGCCGTGACTCCCCGTCCGTACGTCAACCTCTTTGAGGCACATACCAGCATGAGCTGGAAAAGGTGTGTGTTTCCCCAAGCTAAAGAGCTGTGAATTCCCCAGTCACTCAGCCCTGTCTCCCGGGCCCTGGTGATCTGGCCACTGCCCACTTTCCACCTCCCCTGGGCCACTTTCTCCTTCCTTCACTGAGCTCCAGACACACTGACTTCTTCGTGGCCCCAGAGCCTGCATCTCCTGCTAGCTCAGGGCATGGTCTAGGCTGCTTCCTCTAGTGTATAGAATTGTGTCTCCCCCTAAGCCCCACCAGAAAATATGTTGAAGTCCTGAAACCCCGAGCCTGTGAATATGACCTTATGTAGAAATAGTGTTTTTGCAGATGTAATCGAGTTCAGATGAGGTCACACTGGATAGGGGCCCCTAATCCACTGACTCATGTCCTTATTAGAGGACACAGACCCACGGGGGAGAAGGCCATGCGAAGAGGGAGGTGAGGATGAGACAGATGCAGCTACGAGCCAAGGACCGCTGAGGATTGCCGGCAGCCCCCAGACCCAGGAAGAGGCAAGGAAGGGTTCTCTCCTACAGGTTTCAGAGCGACCTAAACCTGCTGACACCTTGATTTCAGATTTCTGGTCTCAAGAGCCATAAGAGAAGAAATTTCGGTTGTTTTAAGCTACCCAGTTTGTGACACTTTGTTAAGGCAGTCCCAGGAGCTAACATGCTCCCATTCCCTTCAATTCACTCGGACTGCTGGGTCCTGACTCCCAATCATCGCGGGGTCCCTGAGTTATGCTGTCAGCCCCTGTCACTGCTGCCCTCCCTAGCTTATTCCTGGGGGAGATTCTCCTTGGGTGGCTCCCCTAACAGAGTGCAAGCCCATGCCGTGTCCAGATTGCTCACGATGGGCCCCCAGCGTCCAGCAGTGTCCCCGGCACACACTGGGCGAGCCCAGACATTTGTTGAATGAATGCTTTGCAGTCCAGGGTGAACCTTCAGAGTCATCTTGATTTGAATCTGTCTGTGTGTCATGAGATCCTGTAGTCAGAAGGCCACCAGGGGTGCTTCCCCTGGAAATCCTCAAAGTACAAATTATTCAAATCGAGTTACTCAGCCCATGTATCCCGCAGTGTCGATCACACAGGAAACATGAGAACCTTTGAGAACTTTCCAAGCTGGGGTCCGTTCTTACTGTTTAGCATGAATGTGTTTTCTTGCTAAGAACATGAACCAGAAACGGTTTTTACCAAGGGGTTAGCGAGACCTTAAATAGAAAAGAAACTCTAAAAATGTAACTTCTCTCACACTTAAGCCTCCTCCTCAACTTCCACTTCCTGCTTCCCATCACCAGAAACTCCCAATCTAATTTTCTAGGTGGTGATGAATGGTAGCTCTCTTTCAGACCTCCCCAAATTCTGCTGAATTTTCCCTCCTTCAGATGTCTGATTGTAAGTGTTTCTAGAGTCGACATTTCCCAGCAACTCATCTCTTACATACTGTGTAGGTTTGGCCTCCAATGGATTCAGAATGGACTTTCTTGTGCCCCTATTATGTGCCAGTTTTTACACTAGGCAGTTTTACATTTCCTTTTCATTTAATCTGTTCCAGAAATTTATGCTCATCATGAAGTAATACCACTTCAGAGCCATTTTACTGATGAAGAAACTGAAGCCCAGAGAGGTTAAGTAAGTTGTCTAAGGTCACACAGGCAGGTACAGCCATTTCCAAATCTAGGTCAGTCTGATTCCAAAGCTAGTGGCTTTCTTTTCTCTAAATTTTGCATCCAGATAAAGCTACTCTATCTAGAAATTGCAAAGGGCTTTATTATAAGAATTTAGTGGTGCCTGGGACTGCCATGAGGTTATCTAGCAGCCTGTTGGGAGGAGTTTGTACTGTTGGTTTTATGGACCTGGGACCCTTGGTATGTGCTCAGCACACTCACAGCCTGGCAAGCATGCTGGCCCAGGGCTCATCTGCTCCTGGGGCTGAGCCTTCTGACTAAGGGACATCCGGCTAGCCACTTCCCTCCTCCAGCTTCAGTTTCCCCAGCTGTAAAATTAGAACTTAGATTCAGTCTCCGGGTTCCCATCCTACCCTGATAATCTAGGATTTTAGCATCCTGGGGCTACAGATACAAATTCTTCCATACCCCTCAAACTCAAGCCTTTCAATCCCATCTGAAGCCACAGCCTGTATCGAAACTCCCAAGGCACTCGCACGGTCCCTCCTGCCAGAGGCCCAGCTTCTCCACCCTTTCCCTCCCCTCAGCCCACATCTGCTCCTTCCTGGTGCCAATTCTGCTGGGGGGGGGGGTGGGCAAGTTCCTTAATGCCTCTGAGCTTCCATGTCTTCACTAATGATCTAAAATGAGTAGAAAAACCCAGCCCCAGGGCACATTATGAGACTAAATGATATGAAACAATAACCATTGCTCAGTTTCTGGGAGCCTCACACCGTGCAGAGCACTGGGCTCAGAGGTGCGGGCTCTAAGGCTGGGCAGATGTGTCCACACCTCGGCCGGGCCGCCCTCCCCTCCCCAGCCCTGTGGGTTTGGGCAAGTTGCTTTCTGCTCCATGCCTCAGTGTGCTCTCTCGTCAAGTGGGAACGGGACCAAATCACCTCTAGGCTTGTTAGGAGAGTTAAGCGAGTTCCCATCTGCGAAGCATATCAAACAGTGTGGGACTCATAGCAAGTGCTATACAAGAGTTAGCAATTATTTTTAGGTCATCTCTCAAATCAGCCTGATGAAGGAGGTGCTGTCCTTAGCCCCATTTCATACATGGAGAAGATCAATAACTTGGTAGGATAATTTAGGGGCAGGCTCTTAACCTTCAGCTGTGCTGACTGCCAGAGTTAGGGCAGCTCCCCACTCAGGGCTTAATGGTCTGCAGTAGCCATCTTGAAATTCTTGAAAATTTTAATAGTTTTATCTCTGAGTTTGTGTTTTGTAAGTGAAGCCCTGTCTCTCCCACCTTCCCAATTCCCCCGGTGGACACAGGCCCGGGGAGTGTCAGGATCAGGGGCAGGGCCATGAGGGTTTCCAAGGGGCTGTACTCACCCTGCAAGTATTCCTGTGCCTGAGAGGGCACCACATTTAATAGCAAAGAAAAAACAACAACAACAGAAAAACACCAGGACAGGTCAAGGCAGAGATTTCAAACAAGTTTTTTCCTCCTCTTTGAATAAGCATTTTCATTTTGCACTGGGCCTTGCTAATGATGTAGCTGGGCACACAGCATGCCATGGCTAGGAATGAAATAATATTAATAGTTCCCTTCTCTTCAAAAACAAAAAATACTTGTTTTGAGTTTAGTAATTTAGTGCAGTTTGTTCTGACGTTTGATTCACGGGTAGGGACAAAGTCCTTTGCTGAAGGCCAGAAGGGTGGCACTTTGGCCACTACCTACAAAGATATTTTCCCCAAAGCCTCCTAAGGCCTTTGTAAGATTTGCATTCAAAATATGGGCCCTTTGCAACTGGCATTTCTGTTTGGTAGTGGACGAGAAGGAAATCTTTTTTTCTTCTTCTTCTTCATCTGTTGCTATATTCCTACATGCAGAGTGTTCTCTTTAAAAGATGCTGTGTACAATTACTGTAAGCAAATGAAGCATCGCTGGATGGCTGGCCAGGCTGGAGCCAGGCCGTGGAGGCCTGGAAGGTGGACCACGGGGGCTGGGCAGGGGGCCAGGAGGGAGGCCCTGCCGGCTGGTCTCTGCACCTCTCCACCGCTGCCCTCAGGACTCCTGGGAGAAGACTCAGCCTGAGAAATGGGAAGATCACAGCCATGTAGGCCAGAACCTCAGAGCCGTGGAGGGGAAGACTGCCTCGTCTGGTCCCTCTCACATGGAATAGATGAGGCCGTGGAGTGCGCCGCCCCTCGAAGTTGATCCTGGGACGCAAAACGCAGATCCATGTCCAGTGAGAGGTCTCAGCTAGAGCAGAATAGACCACACTCTTCTGGGAACGACATCTCCTGCTTCCATGCAGGCCACAGCGCTGCCTGAGGGTGGAGCATTCCAGAAAGGGTGAAGGGTATGGGAAGAGCCTGCTGGGGCAGGCCAGTAAGGGGAAAGGTGGTCCGGGATTGGCTACGAGGGGAGGGAACCCCAGCCTCTTTCCTTACCCTTGGTGGCTGTCTGACCTTCAGCAGCCCCACTGCCCGGGGGCTTGGCCCAGCCTCCTTTCCACGGCTGCTTTGGGCATCTTCGAAACCCCCAAGGCAGCAGCTCAGGCCGTGGACCACGGCGGCATCCATGCGTCCTTACTGTTTAGGAGCCCTTCTCATCGCTCCCCCAAGGTCACCTCGGCATCACTCTGCTCCTCCTATAGCCGCATCCTTGCATTGCTAAACACACCTTTCCTGCGTCTCAGTTTATAGCAGTTGGAATCGGAAGGCTGGGAAACAACAGACCTCACCTGGGGCTCCTTTGCGTGCGTTTTGCCCTTCTCAGAGAGGGGACCGGATTAGGAGGTTTGGAGTTCACAGTCGCACTCTGAGCTCCCAACGTACAATTGAGTAACAGTTACTTGTTTTTTTATACCGTTTTCTAACAGTAGCTGGCATTTACTGAGTTCCATCTGTGAGCTTGACACCCTGGCTGAGCTCTCTGTATACACGTTTTTCAATCTTTTTTATTGAGCTATAATTTACATACAACAAAATGCAAAGATCTCAAGTAGAGAATTCGGTGAGTTTTGCTCATGTATACGTCCATGTACCCATCACCCCAAAACAGAAATATAGGACATTTCTATCACCTCCAACAGTGTCCTTTCCATCCCCAACCCCAATACACACAAAGGCAAGCACTGCTCTGATTTCTGTAACCACCGATACTTTTTCTCTGTTCTAGAACCTCTTAGAACTGGAATCATTTTTACTTTTCCATGTTTGGCTTCTTTCACTGGGTGTAGTGTTTAAGAGATTCATCCAGGTTGTTGTCTACACAAGAGCTCTTCCTTTCTTACTGCTGTTTGCTATTCCACTGTCCGCATGCCTGACATTGTTTATCCTTTCATCTACTAATGCACATCTGGGTTGCTTTCATTTGTTGGTGATGATGAACAAGGCTGCTATGAGCTTTCATGAACAAGTCTTTTTACGGACATTTGTCTTTGGGAAATTATATACAAGTGGAATTGTTGGATCATAGGTTAAGTGTATTTTTATCTTTATAGGCAAACCATTTTTCTAAGTAGTTGTATTATGTTTTTATTCTCATCAGGCCTGGGTGAGAGTTCCAATTGCTCCACATCCTCACCAACACTTGGTATTGACAATATTTCTAATTTGGGCCATCTTAGAGAGTGTGAAATGGTGTCTCATTGTGGTTGTAATTTTCATTCCCCTGATGACTAATGACATTGAGCCCTTTTTCATGTGCATATTGTATGTATCTTCTTTTGTGACGTGTCTGTTTAGGTCTTTTCTGCATTTGAGGGGGTGGGTTATTTGTCTGTTTATTATTGAGTGGCAAGAGTTTTCTACATATTCTAAATACAAGTCCTTGGTCAGATATGTATGCTGCAAATATTTTCTTCCAGCTTATACCTACACTGTCCCTTTTAATCCTCCCAAGAACTCTATGAAGTAGATGTTATTATTCCCCACTTTATTTTTGAGAGACCAAAACTGAAGCACAGAGAGGTTAAATGAAATGCCAAAAGTCATGCAGCTGCTCAGTAGTAGAGTGGGAATGTGGGCTCACTTGAGTGTGACTCAGAGCATTGACATCTAGAAAATCCTAGGGAGTTTCTTCCCATGCACAAAGCCTTGTATCTCCCCAGCAGCCTGAGGCGTTTGGTCTTCGAGCCAGTGCCCAGGGCTGGGTTATTTCGGTTCACACTTGCTTCCTCTGCCTTGCACATACCAGACCATCCTGGGAAGTAGCTGGCTCCCAGAACTTGGTTGGGAGCATGGTCTTCTCGGGAGGATGCCAAGGGGCTTTGAGTTGCTCTGATGAAAGACAAACTGCGGGTATTTTTATGGCCCTCCGAGGATGCTGGCAGGGCTGCCTCATGCCAGGAATAACAATGAGGGGCCCAGGCGAGCTCATGCCAGCCCTTCTCTGGGAGACGTCACTGGAGGAAACCAGCCAGGTGATGGGAGGTCAGGGCTGGGATATTTTGTCTACAGTTGTCCCAAAGAAGGGCTCCTGGGTGCTCCAGGGACTTTCCCTTCCCCTTCTCCTCTCTGAGCAGGGGAAAGGGTCCCCAGGAAGTCACAGCAAAGGCTGGGAGGTTTTGTGAGAGCAGGAACAACAGCAACTCGGATCATCAAAATGCTATTCAGAATAATGAGCCTTTTTGAGCACTCACTGTGTGCCAGGCACTGTGCCCACACTTTTCCACCCTGTTAGGTACCAGACACTGAGTAGGTGCTTTCATGTACTAGCTCAATCCTCATAACACCCCCAGTGGGATAGGTATTAGTAAAATGCCGACAGGAGCAAACTGAGGTTCAGGGAGGTTACGTAATTTGCCTAACATCACATCATTTGTAAGTGCTTGGTGTTTAAATAGGAGTTTAGCTAACTGTAAAGGCCCGTTGCTCACCTGCTATGCACTGCTGCCATTCTGTTCAAAAAACTTGTGTCAGATTCCTACTTTGTGTCATGTACTACCTGGGGTGTCTCGGTCAGGGGAATACAATATCGATCAAGACCTGTCCCTGTCTTCGGGCATCATAGCAGGTTCAATGATGGCCCCCCCCAAAAATGTAAACACCCTGGAAACCGTGAATGTGATCTCACTTGGAAAAAGGATGTTTGCAGATGTAATTAAGTTAAGGATCTTGAGATGAGATCATCCTGGATTACCTAGGTGGCCCTAAATCCAATGACAACTGCTCTTATAAGAGACAAAAGGGGAGAAGACAGAGAGAAGAGGAGAAGGCCATGTGAAAAAGTGGGCAGGGAATGGAGTGGTGTAGGCAGAGATTGGAGGGGTGCACCCACAAGCCTCCAGAAGCTTGAAGAAGCAAAGAATTCCCCCCAGTACTTTCGAAAGAAGCATGGCCTTAGCATATTCTGTTCATTAGAAATGAGTCACTAGGTCCAGCTCACACACAACTGGAGGAGATTACAGAGGGCTTGAATACTGGGAGGTAGGGATCACTGGGACATCTTAGAAGTTGCCTGCCACAGCTCCAGGAGGCAGAGGTCCCACCTTCTCTTTCTCTGGCAATCTGGCCCCTGGCCCTTGGCTGGAAGGAAGAGAACTAACATTGAACATTTATTAAGAACTAACATTTAGTGTGCATTGACTGTGTGTCAGCTACCATGCTAGATTCCTTTCACACATCCTATCATGCAGTTTCAGTTAACCCACCTATAAATCCTGCAAAGGGAGGTGTTATCTCCATTTGACGGAGGAGGAATCTGAGGCTTAAAAAGATGAAGGCCACACAGTAGCCTATCAGAGTGCCCCAGTGGTTGTGTAACTTTAGCTGCATCGGAATCATTTGGAAACCATTTTCGGGCCCTGTGCACAGAGCTTCTGATTCAGTAGCTTTAGGGTGCGTCTTGAGAATTTGTATTTCAAACAAGTTCTCAGTTGAGGCTGATGTTGCTGGTTTGTGAATCAAGCTTTTAGAACCACTGGGAAATAAATGTTAGTGGCAGCAACAGACACACCCTAAAGTTTTAATACACTAAATGTGTTTCTTGCTCGGGTTGCAGTCCTATCGGGAATGGGCAGCCCTCCTTCCTCCTACAGCTCCATCATTTGGAGCATATGGTGCCCCAAAGTCACCAGGGAAGGGAACAGAGAGGTTAGAGGGTCATGTGGGATGTTTCAAAGGGCTAGGCTTTCTGTGCCTTTTGCCCACACTCTATTGGTCAAAACTCAGCCCTATGGGCCCAAAGTCACTGCAAGGGAGTCTGGGAAACGTAGTCTTCCGGGAGGAGGAAATGGTGCGATGCACACACAGCTGGTGAGGGCGGGGACTGGGATTGGAGCTCAGGTGCTTCCCCTCCTTCATCTCGTGCCTTGTTCCTGGTCCAGGTGTTTTCAGTGTGCTTTCTCATTTTAGCCAGTGTCAAGGAAGTTTTTTATGTGTATGTGTGAAATTGAAAGAAGAGAAGAACAAAGAGACATTTCTTGGGTCCTTCAGCCCATTCTCTTGCCAGCAGTCTTTACCTTCTGAGAGGCACAGGTGCTCAGCTTAACAGCTGTTAAGCACTTTGAAAGTTTCCCGTATGTGCAGGGGATTCTTGCGTAAGTTTCACCCTTACTATCTGAGGAGCCCTTTGGCTACTGCTTCTCTGGTGCCTAAACTCTGGACTCCAGGCCACAGATAAGCTCAGGGTGGGAAACAGGTTCTTCTCGCCACTCCTGCCCTGCTGCTCCAGCCTGCTCCAAGCCCAGCAGCCTCCAACACCTGCAGTATCCAGTTCCATGCCTTTGCACTTCCTGTGACATCTGCTTGAATTCCTTCACTTCCCTCTAGACTCCACTCAAATGATAGCAGCTCCATGACGCCTTCATCAGTCAGCCCAATAAATATTCAACTTTCCCTCATCCCGGATCAGAGGCATAGACATGCCTCTTTGTCCTTGCTGGTGGACCAGCCCTTGTCATGGCCTGTGTGTACTCCAAGGGCCTCTTCCCATGACTTTCTCTCCTTATAGTATGTGAGATGTCCAAGGGCCGAGACTGTGTGGCTTCCTTTACTGGCCTCTTAATTACCTGCAAGATTGAGTCCAGAGCCTTCCTGTGACCTGCAAAGCCCTCTCCAAGGCCCACAGGTAAAGAGGGAAGGCTCTGGAATTAGTTTGAATTCCAGCTGTGCCATTTGTGGGCTATGTGACTTGGGGCAAATTCTCAGCCTCATTATACCTCAGTTTTTTCATCTGTAAAGGGGGCTAATAATGTTGTGTATTCAGTGAAATAATACACCTAAAGCCCTTTGAACAATACCAAGTATTGCATGAAAAACACTCAAGAAATGACAACCATCATCCTGTCTTATCATTACTCTTGTTATTACCTCACTACCTTAGCATGCACCAGCCAGACCAAATCACTTGCTGACAGTTTTGACAGTCTGGCATGCTCCTTCATTTTTGTACCTGATGTCCCCTCTGCTCAGAGGTTCCTGTCTCGAAATGAATGAATTCATTCTTTCATACCTAGTCACTCATTTAGCAAAACTTTTACTGAGCTTACTCCTAGTCACCCCGTGGACCCATCTTAGCCCTCCTATCCCACTGGATTCACCACTCCTGTTTTGAAGATCTATTTTCTTTTCTGTATCTCTAAGAACAACCTGAGAGTGGACAAATAAATTGGCTTTTTCCTGATGGGTTTCCTGCTGCGAATCCAGTTACTAATATGAATGGCACATAGCGGGAGCTTAATGAATATTTGTTGAATGAATGTATGAATGTCGCTCATCTTTGAACCTGTCCCTAGTGCTTAGTGCATTGTAGTTGCTGACCCAGGACTCTGAAACAAAATCACTCTGGATTCATATCACCTGAAGGTCCTGGTTGTGGAAGAGTCACTTTTTTTTTTTTTTATTTCAGCATATTATGGGGGTACAGATGTTTAGGTTACGTATGTTGCCCTTGCCTCCCCTCCCCCCCAAGTCTGAGTTTCAAATATGTCCATCCTTCAGGTGGTGCGCATTGCACTCTTTGTGTATGCAAATACCCGTCCCCTCCTCCCCCCTCCCCCCTGCCCAACATCCAATAGATGTTATTCTTATATGTGCACTTATGTGTTGATCAGTTAATACCAATTTGATGGTGAGTACATGTGGTGCTTGTCTTTCCATTCTTGGGATACCTCACTTAGCAGAATGCATTCCAGCTCTATCCAGGAGTATACAAGAGATGTTATTCACAATTGCAAAGATGTGGAAACAACCCAAGTGTCCATCAATACATGAGTGGATTAATAAAATGTGGTATATGTATACCATGGAGTACTATTCAGCTTTAAGAAACAATGGAAGGGTCACTTTTAATCAGCATGTTTGGATTTTGCCACCTTCTGAACCAGATGGCTTCCCCTGGTCCAGCTTGAGCAAGTATGAAATGCCCAGTGGGACTGTCTGAATAAACGAGAGGATGCCATTTGCACCTATGTTTCTTGGACCTCTCCTAGAGTCACAGAAGACTTCTCAGCAGCTACCATGTTTGCTGATCCACTTCAGAGTATTTGTCTCATCAGCTCCTAGAACCCAAGTGCCTAGATTAGTGCCTGGTAGCTGAGGAGGGAGAGGAGGAAAGGACTTTCCCACACTGGTGGACACCTTAGAGATGCAAATTTGGAGTTAAAATGTTTGCTCCACTAATCTAATGGTGTAGATGGTACCATTTGGCCAAACACAGTCTCTCAGGCCCTTCATTCATGAATGTGTCAGATTTCTTTGGCAGCTGAGGTCTGGTTTTAATTTGCAAGCTGGCTCTAGAAAATAATCTGTCCTCTTTCTCTCTAACCTTCTTTAATTGCTTGGTTTATTTGTCTTTTTAGGGGTGGCAGGGTGGGAAGTTTTCTCTCCCCAGGGCTGGCCAGGATGGAACCTTTTGTGCCGGTGCTGGGCTGACTGCCAAAGGAGGTGCAGACGGGGTTTGGAAGGGCCAATTCTGGGTTCTATCTCATGTGGCCCCCTTAGAGGGACCCTCTGGGCTATCACCTGTTTGTGTCATGGAGGAACTGCATATGATTTTGTGGACAGTTTTCTTTTGTTTTTGATACTATTTGTAGAAGGTTGTTCAGAAATTGTCCCTGTGTGTATTCTCTTCTTATCAATTGTTGTGCTAAAGCCCTGCATATTTTCTGAATACACACTTTTCTTTCCCCTGGGAAGCAAAAATAATATTAATTGAAACTTCAATGTGCAGCAGAGACTTTGCTTGGTATTTTCTCACCTGTTGTCCCATTTACTCTTCATGATCAACCTGCAAGGTAGGTATTATTAGTTCCAGGCTACAAGGGAGGGAAGTGTGGCTTACAGATTTTAATTTCACATAGTGAGCGTCTTTTCATTAAATGTACAATCTGTCTGTCTTTTTAATCATTCTTCCTTGTATCTAACTTTGAGGTTCCTTTTCAGTCTATTTTGGCATTTTCTTCCTTCCGTATTGCACACGGTGTTCCCCGTCCTGCTCTGCTTGTATTTCATAGTCTTTTGTAATAAATGCTCCTGAACGTGGGCTCAAACGCTAATTTGTTTGTAGTTATTATTTCCGTGAAGGAAAAAAAGTGTCCATTTATGTTTTCTCTTCTTTTATCCTTTCAGACCCTTAGAGGCCAATTCTCTGTGGTTCTTTTGGAGCAGCTGTAACTGAGAAATCAATATAGCCATTAGATTAATCCATGGCAACCATAATGTCATAGCATCTCCTGGTCCATAATGTTGACAGAGATGGCAGGGCCAGGAGGAGGAAGATACTTAAAGGACAGGATGGGGGCCTCTGAAGTGAGGGGGAGAATTAAAACCCCACGGAGCCTCACTTAGCAGAAGAGAAATTGTAGGTTGTTGCCTGTGGCATAATCAGGTCTTCTTTCAGAGAATGTAATGGCTTGATGTTGGGCAAGGCAGGGGAGTCTACAGCACTCAGGCATCGTGAGGCCCCTCAGTCACTGTTGGGAGCAGCAGCCTGATCCGGAATTTTGTATTTCTCCTTTATAAACCAGGTTCCGGTGCCTCCGGAGGTGGGGTGGGCAGAACCCATGCGATTTCCCTCTTCCGGTCGATCTGGGCTTTTATTATTACTATTAATATTATGATTCTTACTATTTCCTACCACTAGGAGAGAGGGCATCCTTTATAAGCACAGCGCTTGGTTCATGGAAAGTACTCAAAGTATGTTTGAATAGTAAATGTTGGTCTAGTCTAACACATTCAGTTAGACTAGATCAGTAGTTAACAACTATTTATTGAACACCTTCTAGGGTTCAGGTGCTGCTCTAGGTATTGGGGTGGGGGTTCTGCAGGAAACAAAATATACAAAACCCATGCACCCAGGGAGCTCACATTCTAGTAGGGACTGAGAATTCAGCTAAGCTATTGGCTTCACTTTTCTCTCTCCTGCAGAGGTGGCCAGCTGCCTCCTGGAATCTCTTCTCCCCTTCTTTTGTATAGAGCAATGGCTCTCAACCAGGGGTGATTTTGCCCCCCTGAAGACATGTCTAGAGACATTGTTGGTTGTCACAACTTGGTGGGTAGGGTGAGGGGGGTGTGTGTGTGTATGTGCGTGTGCACACGTATGTGTGTGAGAATGCACGTGTGCTCACACTAGTAGTATCCAGTAGGTAGAGGCCAGAGATGATACCAAACATCATACCATGCACACAGGACAGCCAGCAACGAAGAACTATTCAGCCTGCGGTGCCAAAGGGGTGAGGCTGAGAAGCCCTGGTGGAGAGAGAAGCGGCTGCTCGGTCAGTGACTACATTCACCGGATTCCCTTGCATCTGGGTGCAGTGTGTGACCAGTTCTCACCAATGGACGGGACGGGAGTGCTGCACCCACTTCCGGGGCAGGGCTTTTAAGAAGCAGATGTGCCTCTTTCCTTTCCTCTGGCTGGATGAAGAGAACACAAGGTCCTGGGTGGTCATTGGACTGCCTGGGGCCCTCGATCACCATGTGGAGGAGAGTTGTCTGCCAATCAGAGGCCCTCACCTTGGACTGTTTTGTGAATAAAAAATAAACTTCTGTTGTATTTTAACCATTACACATTTGGGGATCTCTCAGCTTAGCAATTTATTCTACCCCAATTCCTGTTGTCACTAAGTCTTGTCAGTAGTTCTGCAATGATAAGAATAGTTAACACGTACCGAGCATGCCCGATAAGCCAGACATTAGGTCCTTTAAATATAAGATCTCATTTTATCTTCATACCAACCCTATAAAGTAGGCACTGTTATTACCCTTATGTTACAGACAAAGAAGCAAATGCCTCTAGGAGGTTAACAGGTCAAGTTAGTACCACATACCAGTCTGTGCCAGATCCCAGTCTCAACCAAGGAGTAAGTTCCTTTCTCCAGCTGTGATGTCTCTTCATTTGGGCATCATTGTCTCCCATCAGGGTCCCTGTAACTGTTCCCTCTTTGGTCCCTCTGCCACCATTTTGGACACTCCAGATTGGATGACTTTGGAAAACCAAATCTGAACTCGTTTCTTCTCTGCCCGGCTTCCTTCAGTGACTGCCCATGGCCCCTAGGAAAAAGCATACCCTCCCCAGAGAGGCAGAATGGTTCTTCTACCTTCGTCTCGTGTTCCTCTTCCCTTTCTCCATATGTGCCAGTAGGCTAGTGCAGGCTTCAGCAGCCCTGCAAAAGGAGAGGATTGTTCTTTTCCCAAAATGCTTCTTGCTCTGCAGAGGGACTCACAGTTAAAGTATCCAGCTTCCCCTGCGGATTTCTGAGAGTTCAAGACAGGGTTGTTTGACCATCTCCTGGGAACTGTTGAAAGGATTCTTATACCGGGTGGGAGGTTCATTCCAACCAGATATTGCTACAGTTCTTCAAAACACGTAATTGCATAATGTAAGGTGAACCCAGTTTTTCAACTTTGCTCAGGTCTCAAATTCTATTTGTTCTATTAAAGACCATATTGACTTTGGAAAGTAATTTGGCAGTATTACACTACCACAACTATACTCCTAATTATACTCTCTAGAGAACTCACATGTGCAAAGGAGAAATGTAGTATTTGTAATAGCAAAAAAAAAAAAAAAAAAAAAAAAAAACCAAACACAAAACAAAAAACTGCTAAAACTGCTAAACTAAATGTCCATCCACAGGACAATGGACAAATATACTCATTCAAAGAGTATTATAGAGGAGTGAAATTAAATGAGCTAGAGCTACATGTGGTAAATATAGATGAATCTCAAAAACATGATGTTAAGCATAAAAAGTAGTCTGAAGAAGAACAGCTCTAGTATGTATCATAAATGATGTTATCTACTGGGCCAGCAGGAGTCTCAGTAGGAAGCCTAAGGCACACCCAGATGGAATTCTAAAGAGGAGGAAAGGAAGGGACCATTTACAGAGATGACAGGGAGAGAGATTGTTTAATGCCCCCAAATTCTTCCCATCCCACTGTGTATTCCCTCTTTGCTGCTCCTTCCATCCAGAGGGATCTATTTTCCCGCCCTTTTAGTTGGGGCTGGCCTTGACACTTGTTGTAACAAATAGATTATAGCAAAGAGGACCCGGGCTGAGTTCCAGAAGGCTTGCAATTTCTGCCCTCACCCTTTTGGAATACTTCTGGCATCACGTAAAAAAGCCAGCGCTCTCCCACTTCTCTCTTGGAGAGAAAGAACCACCCACAGCCAGCGCCAATCAGCACAGGCTGACATGGACTAAGAATGTGCCATGAGTCCAGTCAACATCGCTTTGAGCAGAAGAACTGCCTAGCTGACCACAGCTCAAATTACCAACCCACAGAATTGTGAGCAAAGAACTCGTTATTGGTTTAAGCCACTAAATTTTGGGGTGGTTTCTTGTGAGTATATAATCAACATAGAAGAGTTAAGGAAACAACAAGAGGTTCTGAAGCTTCCAGGAACTAGCAAGATGGGCGTTACCTGAAGGGGTAAGTGGAAGAAGCAGTGTCATGGGCCCTGAGCCTCAGACGAGGGCTGTCAGGCCAGCTCCAGAATGCCAGAGCCATGGTAGAGATGGACTAGGGGGAGAAAGATCCTGCTTTCTCTCTCCTCCTGCCCTCTGCTCTCTTGCCAAGCTCTCTGGCTGAGCCCAACCAGAACCAGAAAACAAGGGAATCTGGGAGATGCCATCTATTGGGGTAGCCTCCTGGGCACAGAGATGGATTGGGGTAGGGCTGGGACAGCTAGAGAACAGCTAGGATGTACGTTGTTCCTGAACAGCAGACTATAAAAACATTCAAGGGAATGAGAACCCTCAAATCGAGATAGCAGTTACCTCTATCCTGTCTCCCCTGGGAAGGAGGGGTTTCTACCTTAAATAGAATGGCAATACATAAGTATTCATTATGTTCTCATATATTCTTTTTTTAATATGTCTGAAATCAGTCACGTTTAAGGAGAAATTAAGCCACCCTTGAGCCACAAGCTGGGAAACTTGGAAATGCTACTTTACCTCCCCGAGCCTCAGTTTCTCTGTAAAACGAAGGTGATGACAGTCCCCTGATGGGGTCCACACAAGTATGGGGTACAGCGTGGGAAAGTGTGAGCCCGATGGCTGCCATCAAGGTAATTTTTAAGCAGTTGATTCTGTTACTATTGAGAGAAAACTCACATACAAGGTGTGTGTGTGTGTGTCTGTGTGAGAAAAAGACAGAGAGAGAGAGAGACAGAGAGAGAGACAGATGGAGAGAGAAAGAGTCAGAGAGACAGAGGGAGCGCTCCACTGATGTGGTGAGAACCATTATTTCTATGTAGAGCCAGGGAAGTCTTAATGCCTTTCTAGCTACCCCTCTATGCCCAGTCCTCCTCCCCCTCAAGCGCATGCGTGCACACACATACATACATGCACTTGTGTGCTCACACACGCATTCATGCACACATGCACTCACACTCACACTTGCACACAAGCACAGCACCCTTGTAAGGCCCACCAGGTGCCTGTTAATGCAGGAAGGGGTTGACCTCCTTCCTTTCTTCTGCTTGTCATTTTCCCTGGGGACCTGGCTTCACCCAACCCAGGCTGTGGCGTTTACTGACACGGAGTCAGGCACAGGAATAGGAAAGTGGTATTTTACAGGGGTTGAGAGCAAGCACTTTTTTCTCAGTCTGCCAAAGTCCTGCTCTCTGCCCCCAGCTAGTGCTGTTTCTAGGGTTACCCATGTGACATCTCTTGAAACCCCAGCTTCCTCTTCAGAAAAATGGGACTACTGACGGTGCCCTTCCCATGGCATGTTGTAGGCACTAAATGAGAAAATGCAGGTGAATCGCTCAGCACCAGGCCTGGCACATAGTAAGTGCTCAATAAATGGCACAGGGGCTGCTGAGTTTCAAGTGTGTCCACCTCTAGCACCTGTGCCTGGATGAAAGACCCTTCTGGTGTCTTGACAGGTACTTAAGTTTGCCGAAATCTCTCTGCTTGTTTGTCCCTCCCTCCCTCCCTCTCTTTTCAGTTGAGGATGGGAGAAGAGACAGAATGATTCCTGCATATTATTTATCTAAACAGTCTAAAAGGAATGTTTAAGATAAAATAATGTGTGTGAGGCCTGCCTTTTTTTTTTTTTTTTTTTAAATAACCCCATAGCACCTGGTGTAAGTATAGCCACAGGATCTATGATAACTGATAGAAGTGTTTTTCAAATTCAGCTGTCAAAGCCAGGGCAATCATCCTGCCTCCTGCCTGGAAAGTGATTTACAATTTTCCTCTTTGGTGGCATCCTAGGGCAAACAGATATTCTTGTTTCCATGGAGAACCCACTCTTCTCTCTAAGGTAGATCGCCTGCCTGCCCTCCCTGCATTCCTTCCCTCTCTCTCTCTGTCTTTTTTCCTTTCTATTTCTCCCTTTCCTTTCTCTCCCTTCCTCCTTTACCCCATAGTTCCTTTAGCACTTTCCTCGTTCCACCCAGGCTTCTGCCAGCGGCAGAGCCACATGGTGTCCCTCAGCTCTCACCCAGGAAAGGCCATGTGCATCACTCCCTCAGGCCTCTACAGAGAGGGGCCTCTGGGGAAGGCCTAGAAGTTTCACCCTAGATCTCTGGACTGTTTTCTTCCTAAGAACATGTTTTCCCAAGAGCTCAGAGCAGGGAGCAAGCCCCAGCCCAGGCCTGGGAGCTGTGAGGTGGTCTGGGTTCCGGGCCACTGGGCATGTATCGGTGTGACCTCAGGCAGCTCATTTCACCTCTGTTTCTTCACCTGCAAAGTGAGAAAAATGCTCCCGGGAGCTATCATGAGAAAATGCCAGGAAGGAGGGTAAATAGACTCCTTCCTGTAGGTCCTGTGGGTCACTCAGTTGAGGCCTCTGTGTTTTGGCCCAGAAGTTTATTTAATAGTCCCCAGAGGAGGACAGTGGACAGGGGCAGGAGACTCTCAGGGGACTGGGAGTTGAGTGGAATCCTAGGAGGCCCATCATCATAAAGAGCTGCAGCCCTGCGGTGGGCCTGGTGGAGCAGGTGGGGACACCCTGGGGCTCCTTCATCTTTGGCATGTGTGGAGCTTCAGGAATGCCAGTGATCATCAAGAGCGTTGTCCGGATGTTTGGAACAAATAGGAAGATAAAGATAATCTCAGACCGCGTGTCTGTTGCTTATGAGTAGCTCCAAATGTATGCTTCTTGGGTGTGTGTGTGTGTGTGTGTGTGCGCGCGCATGTACAAGCATGAGTCCTCTCCCCCGGTGGGTGTGCACACAGTTAGAATAGCAGCTACTCATTTATTTTGTATCGGGCTGGAGGCTCCAGTCACAGAATGTGAATCTTCAACCTCTGGTCAGAGCATTCAGATGTTCAACTCTGAGTGGAGGAGCTGGGCCTGGGAAACTCTGTTCCCTAAACAGAAGCCCTTCTGTCCCCACAGTGCCCCCCTGGGGGTGTGGTCTCTGCCCTAGAGCAGATCCCTGTCCTGTGGCCTCCTTCTGCTCTGAGGTAGGGCTTGGTTGCTGGGACCCAAGCTCAGGTGTTGGTGTATTTGCAGAATGAAAGCATGACTTTCGTCAGCGTCTTGTTGTGGACGGCCATGCATATTTGTACTTGGTCCCAGCTAAATACATGGTGATGCTTCTTTCCTTCGTCCTCTCCCTCCCCTCTCTTTCTCCCATGCATACCTAGCGCCTTTTCTCTGTGCTGGGTTCCCTTCCATGTGCTCAGGACGCGAAGATGATTCAGAACCAGTCCCTGCTTTTGAGAAACTTCTAGTCTGCTTAGCGAGGAAGGCGAGCCAAGCTGCAGCAACAGAACACAGTTCTGGCTGGGCCATAGGGCCTCTGGGAGCACAGAGAGGACTCCCTAACCTCCCCAAACTGCCAAGAAGGACATTGGAGTTGAGTGGGTGATAGAAGAGGCTTTGTAAGAATAGCTGCTCTGGGGCAGAGGGTGGGACTTTGGGGAGTCGTCTTCTCATTTCTGGAGGATTGTGAGAGGTCCTCATGAAAAATGACTGGCCTGTGTGTTACTTTCTCAGCTTGGTACTAGAAAGACACATTTGATGGCATGGCAAGCAATACAGGGCAAGCGAGGATTGGGGGATGAGCCCTCTCCACCCTACACCATTTGCCAGCTTAGTTCCTCAAAGAGGGGAAGGAATGAGAGAGAAGGAGAGGAACAATCACTGATCACGTGTCATACTGCAGGAGACTTGAAATACGATCTCCTTTCGTCCTCTGCAACAGCTCTGTGGGAGGTTGGTTGACCCCATTTTATTGTTTTGGAGACTGAGAGTCAGAAAAAGAAACTTGCCTAAGCAAAGGGCAGGATTTTGAACTCCCCTCTATATGGCTCAATCCCTAAGTCTGTGCTCTCTTTCTAATAAACCACCACCTATAAGAATCTTCTATAGAGGACATACCATTGTGGCCAATGGACATCTTGTCAAGGATCATAAACTTAGAAACCAACATAAAGTCACCATTATTACAGGAAAAAAGAAAAAAATCCCTGATGCCTGCCTCTTTTGAAAAAATAGCATGGCTTCGTGAGATGGGCTATTAATATACATTGTCGCTGGCATCAGTATTGTAGGCTTGTTCTCTGGGAGAGCCAGAATGGTGCTAATTTGCATGTTGTTTTGCATTAATTTGCATTCTCTCTCCATATGCAAAATAAAACACAGCTAATTAGTGCAACCTTGTTACAATGAGAAGCAGGCCCAGCCTTTCGTGCCAGGGCAGATGGAGCCCAGAACAGGGACTGAAACAACCCAAAGCCAGTCATGTCCTGCATTGGACACGTCGGGAGAGTTGAGGGGGAGACACACCCTGAATGAAAAGTAGGGTAACTAGTATGGTTATTTTTCAAATATTGTCCCTTTGAAGTAGCTACTGCAGAGGGGGGCGGGGCAGGAGAGAGAATGAGAGAGAGAGAGAGATCAAAGAAGGTGGCTAGAACTTTGCTTCCAGCAGGATTTTGCTGGAGAAAGAGCATAGGGTTTGGATGCAAAGGCCTCAGGTGAAGTCAAGCTTGGAGTTTGGCTTCACCACTTACAAACTGTGGGACCTATCCTTCATGGACTTCTAAAAGTTAAATGGAAAAAAATGGGTAGAAATGTACTTTGCAAATGCAAAAGCGCAATACAGATGTGGGGGCTCTAGGCCAGGCCACGTGACCATGGAGGCCAGCACCAGGTCCAGTTGGGGTCTGAGGGTCCTCAGCCTCCTTGCAGGGGCCAGACCCTGGATGTGATCCATAATATATGGATATATTATAATATACAGATAATGTAGTGTGTGCATGTATATATGTACATATACACATACATATGGAAGTATACACTCACACAC
The DNA here is from genome assembly GCF_000956105.1 of Propithecus coquereli. Taxonomy (NCBI): domain Eukaryota; kingdom Metazoa; phylum Chordata; class Mammalia; order Primates; family Indriidae; genus Propithecus; species Propithecus coquereli. The sequence goes on along the minus strand of NW_012147886.1, from coordinate 2,046,316 downwards.
ATAAGTGCACAGGCTAGCATTTAATGAGCACCTAATATGGACCAGGCACTGTGCTGTGATTATGCATATCACAATTGTTTCTTTCAATGATTCCCATACCACTCTAGGACCTATTATTATGATCCCATCTTACAGAGATCTCTAAGGCAAAAACATGTTTGCCAAGTGCACCAGGATGCTTTTGCCAAATGATTAGAAATTCATGTTTTATGTCCCCCTCTCCCTTTATCAGCCTCTACACAAACTATGGCCTTTCTGCTAATCTATGTCTTTTTTACATCACCTAGTCATGATAATTTTGATTTGATCTTGATTTTTGTTCTGTGTCATCTGAGGACTCCTTTTTCTCACATGGTCATTTTGGTTGGACTCAAACATTTCAGCTCCATATTCCATTATTGAGGATGGTCCATTTTACAAAAGCTATCTCCAATCTACCAAGGCAGATTGCATCATTGTTCACAAATATCGCCTGCATCTTACAGAGGTAAGATTATCCTTCCCCAGCCCATGGGGATACAGCCTGGCCATGTGGCTTGTTCTAGCCAATGGCAGGTGTGTGGAAGTGATACACATCATTACCAGGTACAATGTAGCATGTGGTTTGTCCTACTTGTGGTTCCCTTCTGATCTGATGATGGGCAATGTTGCAAACAGGATCTGCTCCACAGCCAAGTCCTGGAGCAGGAGCAAGGTGGAACAGTCAAAGGCACTTGTTGGTGGGCAAGTCATGTGAATAAGAAATAAATCTCTGTTGTTGTAAGCCTTCCAGATCTGTTACAGGAGCATGGACTAGCTATTCTGACTGCAACATTCACTCTCTCTTGAATATTATGCGATTAACTCTCCCAAGATAGCCTTCCCCCTAAATTCTGGAGGCACATTCTTTGAGCTTCCTATGAACTGATTGTAGCTGTTACTGTGGATGGTTGGATACTTCTCCCACTGACACTGCCATGACTCAAAATATTTTGTACTTCCATTTCTAAATCTGCCTTTACACTGTAACAGTAATACTACCACTCCCAATAATAGTTAATGCTTTACAAGATTATTTCACTTAATCTCAACAAAAAACATGTGAGGTAGGTTGTCTTATTTCCATTTTCCAGACAAGAAAAACAGAAACTCAGAAATGTTCAGTAATGCATTCAAGATCACACAGCTAAGTAGAGGGTCAAGATTTAAATCAGCATTCCTCCCAGGCACAAATCCTAATCTCATTACTTTCTGTTTATACTTTGCCACTTCAAAATGGATATTAACTAGCTGAGTCACACACCTTGTTCATCAGGGACGGCTGCAAATATTTTGTCTGCTTATGAAAATCAAAGTAATTATGAAGTAGGGAAAATAATATTAGACTTGATATTAGGAGATGTGGAGTCAATTCACAGATGTCTCTTATAAGCCATATGACCTTAGGTTAGCTGTTTCTTTCCTCTCTGGACCCTGGTTTTTCCTCTATAAAATGGAGAACTTTGCCTCGTACCACATAGTTCATGGATCTGGCCAATTGAGGTCTTCGACTCCCTGAAAGCATACGCAAAATGTTGTGTCAGACCATTTTTCTGGGCAGAGGATCTATAATATTCATCAGGTCTTGGAAGGGGTTTGTTACTCCCAAAAGATGAGGAACTCTAATTCTCTGACTGGTTGAATTGGTTTACCAGTTTCCCCAGAAGTAAGTGTGGAGGGAAAAAGAATTCAGTCTCACAAAATAGCAGTTACATTTTATAGGGTGAGTGTCAGACCTATCAAAGAATAACCGGAAGGAGAGTTGTGTCATTTCATTAGAAAAAATCATTAACAAATGTTTCTGCCTCACATTCCTGTGGCTCCTTATTTCTTACTCTGCACAGAAGTCTCCTCAGCCAAGCACTGTGTCATCAGTTGTGGCTATTGGTCATTTCCTGTCTCACTCAGCCAAATAATACTTTTATTTTGACTGGGATGAGAATGGGTCCTGAGCTGTGAGCTTAGTCTCACAGTAACTGGCGGATGTATTTCCTTGAATGTGGGAGGAAAGGAAAACAGAGCAGGGAAATAGCATTCATTGAGCCCCTGCGCGATCCCAGGCTGTTCAGTGGCATTTCATTCATTTGTTTAGTCATGTAGGCTTTTTTTCATTGTTGTTTTGTTTCTTTTTTTTTTTTTGGTAGCTATCATACATTCGCCTCTTTTCTAGGAGCTGGGGTTGTAGAAGTAAACATATCAGACAAAAACGAGTCCCCTCATTCCTGGAGTTTATGCTCTGATGGAAGAGATAAAATATTCTGGTAAAAATTGGTAAAACATACATGCTTCACATAGGCGGCTTCAAGACAAGAAGGCCAGGTGTCCTGCATAATATAACTCTGGCATTACAGAATCAGAGAAATGAAGTAACATTTATGATTGTTATCTCTCTCTGTTTCTCTCTGTCCCTTCATGTCCCTCTCTCTTTCTTTCTCTCTGATTATTGAACTCTTTATTATTATAAAGTGGCTTTCAGTATCTCTATTAATTTTGAAGTTTGTGTTGTCTAATATTAATATATCTGCTCTATAAGTTTTCTTATGCTTATTGTTTGCGTGGTATCTCTTTTATTCTTTGAACTTTAATCTACTGGGTCTTAGTTTTAAAGTATGTCTCTCATAGTCGGCATATAGGTAGTTCTTGAATTTTTATCTAGTTTGACACTCTCTTCCTTTCGATTGGAGGTTTTTATGTACTTATCATTATTATGATTATTGGTAAGGTTGTATTTAGGTCAGCCATTTTGCTCTTTGTTATTTGTTTTTCATTTTTCTTTTTCTCTTTCCCTGCCTTCTTATTTGCTTATCAAGGTTTCTTTTTAGCATTTCATTTTGATTCGTTCATTTGTTTTCT
>NW_012147886.1:1975905-2042060 GCF_000956105.1 Propithecus coquereli | reverse complement strand
GTTTTGTTTTCTCCTAAGTTTTCCCCTTTATTTCTAGTTCATCTGCCAACCTCAGGTTCTGTATTCTGATATTTGAAGTCTGTAAGATATCAGTTTCTGCCACCCAAGTTGTGCAAAATGGGAAAGACACTCAGTTAAAAAAATAGAAAATTCACAGATCTTCCCCATTGTAGTTCTATCCTTAAAGAGTAGATTTCTGACTGAACTCTTTATGCCTTTTACTCGTCCCTGTGGGTCTCTCCTATGCATGCATAGTTTAGCTGTCAGCCAAAGAATTGGGCTGAGTTTATATTGGTGTTTGTGTCTCACTATTTCTGTGGTTCTCTTATTGCCAGGAATTATCCTTTAAAATTTCACCTGCTTTTCTAGCCCTGTATTCTGATCTCTAGCGCCTTGGACCACTAAGGTTAGGCATTTTCACAGTTGTAGCCATGGGGACTGCAGAGCATCCTCAGGTCAGAAAGCTACAAATTACTAATTCTTCCCTCTTACAGTTGTGGTTTTTCTAGATTAAACTCTCCTCTGGCTTCTGTCTGCGTTTGGATGATTTCCGGTGTCTTTAAATAGTTTTTAAAAAATTTGATCCAGTTTTTTTTTTTTTTTTTTTTTTTTTTTTTTGAGACAGAGTCTGACTCTGTTGCCCTGGCTAGAGTGAGTGCCGTGGCGTTAGTCTAGCTCACAGCTCACACCTCAAACTCCTGGGCTCAAGCGATCCTCCTGCCTCAGCCTCCCAAGTAGCTGGAACTACAGGCATGTGCCACCATGCCCAGCTTATTTTTTCCGTATATATTTTTCAGTTGTCCAGATAATTTCTTTCTATTTTTTTTAGTAGAGACGGGGTCTCGCTCGTGCTCAGGCTGGTCTCGAACTCCTGAGCTCAAACAATCCGCCCACCTCGGCCTCCCAGAGTGCTAGGATTACAGGCGTGAGCCACCGCGCCCGGCCGTGATCCAGTTTTTATAATAGTCATCTGCAGAAGGATTTATGTGACCACTTCGCTTCTGTTCCATTGTTTCTAATTAGATTTGCCTCTGTGAAAACACTATATTTAAGACATGCAGGGTGGAGTGAAAGGCTTTTCCACTTTAGATAGCTTGTTAAGAGGAGTCCATTTTTTGGACTTTGGTCTCCTTTCATTCCTGTTGGTCCTCTATGGAAGTCCTAGAGGCTATATCCACAAATAAAATGTAAGCTCTTGAGGCTAGTGCTCCTTATGAAATAGAGCTGGGCGTGCTGAGTACCTTCAATAAATCCTATAGCCTCATCACTATCAGTAACTATGGTGAAAATAAAAGCAATTGATCCCCTTAATGCATCCATACTAGAGGAATAAGCACTTACTATGGATTCAACACTGTATTTACTTTGCAATACATTGATTTAGAGATGTAAGATCGAATGTAATGGCTTTATTTTGAAAATCCAAGTTTATTCAACTCTGTAATTCACTTCTTTTGAATCTAAAGTTGGCATGTATTGTTTTTGTCTGCCCTGCACCTATCTTTCCTTCTGTTTCAAAACCTTAATTTCTCCTTGGGGAACCAGCCCTAACTCATCCAGATGAGTGGGTTCAAGTGTGGATGGGCCTGTGTCCAGGCTAATTAGAATGTCCCATCTCCTGGCTATGGTGATTAGTTAAAAGATGTGATATGATCCAAGGTGGTCCCCTGGGATTTATTCTTGAGACTTTTGTTGGAACTTTAGAGAAAAAGAAGTTCTCTTTCATTTGAGATTTCTGAGAAGATAGAGTATAAAACCTTATTGACTTCTCATTACTAATAACTTCAATGAAAAATAAAGCAATGTGGATCTGGTCATTTGTTTTTTTAATCCTATTTCTGGAACTATGTAAGCCACCTTGACATCTTTTGGGAAGAGTCTTCCTCAGTGAAACCCAAACTAGAGAAATTAGACTTGAAAGATGGAGAGAGATGGAATTTATTTTGGTTCCTGGAAACAGCCATCTCTGAAACTTTTTATATCTAAAGTTTATATCTGATCTTTTTAGTAACTTGAGCCCCCAAATTCCTTTTATGCCAACGTCGGTTTGAGCTAGGTTTCTATCACTTGCAACTCAAGGAACATTGGCTAAAAAGTAATAATTCATTGTCTCTTTAGCCCTTGCAGGATAAGTTAGAATCACACATTAGGCCCTTTATAATTGTAATGGGTTGAGTAGTACCACTGCCAAATTCATGTTAACATGGAACTACAGCAGGTAACCTTATTTTGAAATACGGTCTTTTCAGGCGTTGAAAATTGAGATGGAATCATTCTGGATTAGGCTGGACCCTAAATCTAATGGCTGTTGTCCTTATGAGAAGAGAGAACACTCAGAGACACGAAGAAGAAGGCAGTGTAAAGATGAAAGCAGAGACTAGAGTGATACATCTACAAGCCAAGGACTGTGAAGGACCACCAGGAGCCACCAGAAGTTGTAAAAGGCAAGGAAGGTTCTCTCCTACATCCTTTAAAGGAATCAAGGCCCTGCCAATATGTTTTTTTTTTTTTTTTGAGACAGAGTCTTGCTCTGTTGCCCTAGAGTGAGTGCCGTGGCGTCATCCTAGCTCACAGCAACCTCAAACTCCTGGACTCAAGCGATCCTACTGCCTCAGCCTCCCAAGTAGCTGGGACTACAGGCATGTGCCACCATGCCCGGCTAATTTTTTTTCTGTATATTTTTAGTTGTCCGATTTAATTTCTTTCTATTTTTAGTAGAGATGGGGTCTCGCTCTTGCTCAGGCTGGTCTCGAACTCCTGAGCTCAAACAATCCGCCCGCCTCGGCCTCCCAGAGAGCTAGGATTACAGGTGTGAGCCACCGCGCCTGGCCCTGCCAATATCTTGATTTAGGAATTCTAGACTTTAGACTGCAGTAGAATACATTTCTGTTGTTATAAGCCACCTATTTTGTGGCAGTTTGTTACGAAAGCCCCAGGAAACTAACAATGTAATTCCTGCTTCTCTTTCCAGCCTCACTGAAGAGGCAACAGAGCTGTGGGTAAAGTACAGACCCTGGAATTGGGCACTCCGGATTCAGATTTCAGCTCTGTAGTAGTCTGGATTCTCCAGAGAAATAGAATTTATAGGAGATAGACATATTAAAAGATTTATTGTAAGGAGTTGGCTCACGTGGTTATGGAAGGTGAGAAGTCCCAAGATCTGAAGTCAGCAAGACCCAGGAGAGCTGATGGTGTAGTTCTAGTCCAACTCCAAAGGCCTGAGAACCAGGAAAGCCAACAGAATAAGTTCCAGTCTGAATATGAGTTCAAAGGCAGGAGAAGAACAATGTCCCAGCTCAACAATAGTCAGGCGGAGAGAACAAATTTTCTCTAAGTCTTTTTTTCTATTTAGTCCATCAATGGAATGAATGAGGCTTACCCACATTGGAGAGAGTAATCTGCCCTACTCAGCCTACTGATCGAAATGATAATCTCATCCAAAAACACCCTCACAGATACCACCCAGAATAATGTTTAACCAAATATCTAGGCACCCCATGGCCCAGTCAAATTTACACATGAAATTAACCAGCACACCCTTTCTGGATCTCAGTTATCTAATGGAGCAAATAAGAGTAGTAACTCTTTTCTTAAGGTGGTTGTCAAAATAAAATAAGCTTGTATTTTAAAGCACTTAAAACAGTTTTTGGCACACATGAAACAATAAATGATAGTTATTATTATTATTATTATTGGTGTTATTTAGTATCATTGTCATCACTGCTGTCCCTGCCATATCTCCCAAAAGAGCTGTTTACTCCAACTATAGTAAACTATTTGTAGTTCCTCAACCAGAGCTTAGATGGACAGAGTTTAAAGAACTTCTCATTCATGATCGATCAGTTCTCAGGTGTCGGATTTAGAATTCAAATCTTGGTTTGCCTGCACCCATAGGGGCACTATGATTCACTGCAGAGCAATAGTGGATGGTATAGGAAGACGCTTCTTCATCATCCCTTTTTTTCCTTTGTCCTGAGTCCTCTCCTCTTGCTGTCAGGACTTTTGATATTGTTCAGTCATTACACTGTGGTTTGAGGGGGTGGTGTGCTTTCTCAACAGAAGTTGTGACTTTTCCCAAGGCATGCCTGAATTTTATTTCCTAGGATAACAGACCTCTTTCCTATCTCTAAAATCAGGATGTTGCTTTCGTTTGTATTGGAGAGAAAGAAAACTCATTACTTCCATTTGTGATATTTGCAATTAGTAAGACATCCCCTAAAAGCACTTTTATAACCTCAGAAAGAGACAGACTGGGAAGGACGTCTCATAAACCTGTAGCAGATATCTCTGATAAAAACATGTGGGAAACATATTCTTAGTTGCCTCCACATTCTGCAAACTTTGCCATTGAAACCTTGTATTGATCTTGTCTTGGTCTCTGTCAACACAGGTACCCCTTGGGTCAATACATCCTGATTTTCAATCTCAGGACAGGTCGAAATGAAGAAATGACTTTTTGACGTTTTCACCCAAGACATTTTCTTTGTGTTGAGGACGTAAACACTATAGAAACCCTACAGAGGGTCTAGTGTGTGTGTGTATATGTATATACATGTATTTTTTTAAACTCTCCCATCCCTCTCATTGTATGGTATTTTTCTTGATTACCTGTCTTGTTTTCTGCCTGTCTCTCTCCTCTGTGTCTCTATTTCTTTTCATGTATCTCCATGTCTGTCTTTCTGTCTCTTCAATTTACCCATGGCTCTCATCAGCATTTCTCCATTTTTATCTCAGGTCTCTATCTCACAATAAAACTAACATTGACTATTTTGTCATGAGAAAATAATTTTTCTTTCCCTAAGTCTAGGGAAAACTGCCAATCCCATTAACCCTCCCTCTCTCTTAAATTGTGGTCAGTGCATCGAGTTGTTATTATTTTTTTTTCTCTCCTCCTGAAGCGGGACAACCCTGTTACGTCAAGTTTTATTCTGTAAGACTCTAAGTAGGGGTCAGCAAACTTTTTCTGTAAAGCATCAGATAGTAAACATTTTTGGCTTTGCTGATTGTAGGTGTCTGTTGCAATTACTCGGCCCTGCCATTGTAGTGTGCAAACAGAGCCTTAGGCAAAGTACAAATGGATGGTGTGTCTGTGTTCCAATAAAACTTTATTTACAAAGATAAAATAGCTGGCCAATGCCTGCTCTAGAACATTCCTTGTGGGAGATGAGACTCCTCTGGATGTGTTTCTGATTTTCTTCCTTGGCCTCACCCTTTTGGTGTGGTTGCCCAAGATCACACAGTAAGAGCGGAGCTGGATTTGAACAAGATCTGCCTGAATCACAGTTCATGCTTACGCCTACTTCATTACACTTCCTCTCCAAGGATACAATTAAGATTTGCTGAGGCAGAGAGTAAACTCATCCTCCCTTCCCAAAAACCTTTAATGGCTCCCACAGCCCACTTAGTAAGCAGTCATTCCTTAGCCTGGCATTCGAGTCTCACCAAGGTAGGGTTCCAGCCTCCCATCTCAGGTTTCTGGTCCACTGGGCCTTTACCTGGAACTTCTGCTGCATCCATCCACATTTGCCCACTCATTCTCCCGCAGACAGCTCAAGTGCATTTCTATTGCTGCTCTTAGGCCTGCATGGCCCCCTGCTGAGAACTCCTTTATTTATTTACTATTTATTATTTATTTTTTTTTATTTTCCTCCCCATTTATCTTTCTCTACTCCCTGACAAGTCAAATTCCATTTATGGAATCTGGGTCAGGTACTCTCCTTGGTATTATCTGTATGGCACTCCCCTGGCTGAAACTCAGCCACGCATTTTCATCATAGTCACCATGGCTTACAAAGCCCCATGTGTTCCATCCACTGGCAGCCATGACCTCCTGCCCTACCAGTCTCCCCGACACTTACCCAGCTCTACACGTACCTGGCTTCTTGGTGGTCTCATAGGCATGTGAAGTTCTCTCCCACTTCGGTGACTTTTGCTTGGAATGCTCTTCCTCTCTTTGTCCAGATGACTGTGTAACTCACTTCCTCTCATCATTCAGGTCTCTACTTAAATGTGATCCCTTTCAAGAGCCCTTCACTGGCCACCTGACCTAACACCATCATGTGGCCTTGTTTCATTTTTTTCATATTAGCTTATATGCAAAACCCTACAATGTATTATATATTCATTTATTTATTGCCTTTCTCTCCGACTAAATGGAAAAACCTTCCAAAAGTGGACTCTTAATGCTTTATTCACCAGATCGATCAACTGCTTAATCACATTTGTTGACTGAATGAAACCATCAGTGGAATGAAACTCATTATGGGGAAAACATAAACAAAAGATACAACAATTCAGGCATCAGATAAGTGGTTGGACCAAATCCCTTTAGAGCCCCTTCTAATTCTAAGATTTGGTGATTTGAGGTGATAATATCTTTCTCTGAAAATCAGCTCATCTTTCTGACATCTGCATTTCTGTGGATGGGTCTACCCTCCTTTCAGCCATTCGGGTTTTAAAACTCACCATCTGTCAAAGCACGTTGTCAGGCCCTCTCTCCATCCTTCAGCTTGGTGTTCCCTATATGTTGGCTTCATGCCACCCGACGGGCTCTCTCTAAGGGACAGCAAAGATGGCCACAAATATTTCCAATTTGTTCCCTTCTAGTTTAGCAACATCAGCTAAAAAAAGACCTCTCTTTCCAATATCTGTGCATTGATTCAGAAAAAGATTCTAAATGGCTGTTGTTGAGGCACATGCCTGCCAGTGACCTGGTCATCAGTGCAGGGGAATGGTTTCATGGTGGACCTTCTTGTGTCCATTCCTGAGACTGCGGGTTGGGGTGGGCTACCCTACTGAAGACCTATTAGAACCACTTAGAATGGAGAAGGGTGTAGTTTCTCCAAGGAAGAAGAACTGGGCAGACAAAAGCAGCACATGTCTACTGCATAGCTGCTCGTGGTGTTCTTAAGACGTGGTTTGGTTGTGCCACTTCCTTCCTCAGAGAAAGAAAAGGGGCCAGTGCCTCAGCGTGGGCCCTGAGTCCCAGCTCCATGATGCTCCAGCACTGTGGACTTCGGAGGTCCCTAGAAGAGCAGGTGAGCATACTGAAGACTTGAGACAGGGCTTTTTCTACTACTTAGCACTATTTTTAGATGACTGTCAAATGGGGCGTTTGTGAAAAGCAACACCGATTTTCTGTCTTCCTTCGTGTCTGTTTCTGATGCTTTCTCTTCCTGGAGTAGTTTCTTAGCTCTGTTCCATTTGAACCCACATGGAAGTGCTTCAGTCCAGATGCTTTCCAAACACCTTCTAAAATCTTTTCTGATGCCCCTCCCTTGGACAGTTGTAGCCTCTAATTTGTGTAGATCTTTTTTCCATGCACTTGTATTCACTCTTCTGGGTTAACACGTTGAGTATAAAGGCTTCTTTTTTTCTGATTTATTTTTGTATCCTCTCTTATTCATAGAATGTTCCCTTCATATAAGGAGGCACAATTAATATTTGTTAAACTCATTTTAACAAACCAAATTGAACATACCAGTCTACCTAACATCTATAATCTGTATCATTCATTCTTATTATTTTTTGGTATTGACATTTGCCAGCTCCTACTGTTAATTACTACTTTATGCATATTTGTCTAAGTAATATCACCATTATCCAGCATGGAGCCCTCACAATATTAGGTTGCCAAAAGATATTTTGTTCAATGTAACACACATTAATTGTGTGCCTACTATGTGCTGGGCACTGTGTTAGGTGCTGCGGGTACAACGGGTAACTCAGCAGGCCTAGTTGCTGCTTTCCTAGAGATTCTAGCCTGGCCTGGGAGTTAGCTAATGAAATGTGCATTTTTAGAGCTGTGTGCCGAGAGCTGAGATGGGATTGGGGAGCTGCCAGAGTTTGTGTGGGCTGAGGAAGGGTCACTTACTCTGTGTTTGTGAGATGAATGACCAGGGAAGTTATGGGTGAAAAGTAGCCATTTCCTTTCTTGACTAGATCAGGTGTCCCCTTCTCCAATTTATACTAAATCCCTCATGTAAGGGTAAGCCCCCTCTTCTATTCTTCTGGATTTTCACAGCATTCTCCTTTTTCCTTTCTTAGTGCATTTGACACATTATCTTGAGATACAGGTGTATATTTGTAGTCTGCATAAACACGGAAGGTAGACAGTATCATACTCAACAGGCCTGTCCCTCGGTGCCTAGCACTGTGCGTGGCACGTAATAAGTGCACAAGAAAGGTCTGTTCGATGGAAAAATGAGCTAACCTAGGTGGGTCTGGGTTGGGTTGGGGAATTGAGAGGTTTATCATAGAAGAGCATTGATGGTGGGCGCATTATGGCCTGGATACTGCACTGGAAGGGTTTATGGTGCACAGCTCCTTGCTTCAGAAAATGGGGTGAAGGAGCCAGGGACAGTGACAAAGACTGTTGTTCTGATGTTGTTTGAAGCAAGATAATCTCACAACTTCAAATAGAGAAGCACGTGATCTTTGTGCTAGACCAGAGGATGAAGGACCTTGGCTCACAACTTCAGAGTGAAGGATGCAGTTATTATCTTCTGCCAAGAGGTTGCTGGAAATTAAACCTCTTTCCCAATTCCTAAAAGCCAGGGCCATGGCCTTGTGTAAGGCCTGTCTTGTTTTGAAGAAGCCTGTGCTTTGGCGCATGAGTTTATTTCCTTCTTTAAAAATAAAAATAGACTCAGTCCTTGGGTAAACTATTCTCAGGGTGGGGGTGGGTGGTTCTGAAGTGTTATCAGCAAAAGTTGGAAATGGTGACTAAACTAACAGATGGCCGTGGTCACTATCCGGACTGCCCCACGCAGGAGGAGTGGAGAATGGAGAGTTGTAAGATCTGTTACACCAGGAGCGTGGTAACTACCAGCCATCATTATTAACATCTCACCTTCATTATGGCATAAACATGTGCCAGGAACCCTGCTGAGCACTTTACAGGGATGTTATCATTTGTTCCAGAAAACCACTTCCTGCAGTAGAGACCACCGGTAGTCCCATTTTGCAGATAGGTAGCCGAGGCATGAAACAATTCACTGAGCATTAATTTGTGCTGGGCAGTATGCTCAGTGGCACGGAGAGCTCATGTAATCCTACCAAGAGCTCTGTGAAGTGGGCATTGTGTAGTCTTCCTTGGTAGGAGGACAACTGGCATAAAGTTTCTGTTACACAAATTATCCATGAGACAGCTGGGACCCTAAGACGTGAAGTCGCTTGCTCAGGGATACACAGCAAATGGAGTTGGGATTGGAACCCATGGTCCAATCGATTGACTTGGAAGCCCATCAAACCTCTCACTCTACTCATGACACAAATCTGCCTCCTCTACCAGATGTGTGTCTGTCTGTATGTGGAAAACGATGGAGTCTGGAGGGTGGCTGGGTGCATTAAGAGCTACCAGGATGTCTGAAGTTCAGAGACCTGAACTTACAAACAGTAGTAATTATTAATTTTGTGCCTCTTCTGTGCAGGACTTGATCTCGATTCTGTTGCATCCTAGCATCCCTTCTGAGATACGGCAACCACTACTCACACTTTACAGTGTAGGAAAGTGAGGCCGAAGAAGGCTAAATCACTTGCCAAATGTTACTCAGCTCCTCAGTGGGGAGCTGGGTTGAGAATCCGGGCTCACCAAGAACCTAAGCCACTGTGGGCTCTTCTAGGAGATCTTCTCCTTGGTCCTCAAGTCTGTACCCACCAACCCACCTTATCTGCCAACACAGGGCAATGCCCTAGTTTCAGGGAAGATGAAATTAGACCCAGAAAGGTGAAATATTTTATGATTGTCAAAACGTAGTTGGTGACACTAAACACATATAGTCAGGAATACTACCTAGAACATCATGCCTGCAGGCTACGTGTGTGTGGCCAGGGCAGGTGCATAGGGCCTAATGCTCAGAAGAGTCCTGGGCTTGGTTTAATGCTCTGCTGTTGTGATCTTGAAATTCTCAGTAATTTTATCTTTGACCTTGAGTTTGAGTTTTATAAGTGAATTCTGATGGGTCAATGGAGTATGTAAGTGACGAGAGGAAACATGCACCATATCGTATTTATGGTCTCTCATCACCCCATTCGCGTATAGTCCTTTCCGTGCCCCGTGAGGAGAGAATTCTGGTGGACTCACAGAGCGTGCAAGTTAAATGAAACTCAAGGCCGGTACCAGGTTAAGTATGTTATGAAAACCGCCCCTTCCACTGAGTGTTGGTATAATGTACGCGTATTGAGAAGTGAAACAAAAATAATTGAGTTTGTTTTAGTGCAGTGTTTCCATTCTCCTGGTAAGAAAGAAATGCACATGGATGTATGAGCTATGAAATAAAAATCGTGTAATTTTGGTGATTCTACATGCGAATTAAATTGTCTTCTACTTGCATTTAAAACAGGAATTGTAGAATATAAAGGTGAATGGTAAAATTGATGCTGATAATTTAAAATTTTAATTATGCTTTGTTTATAATGACAGTAAATAAAAAAAATTAAAACACTACGACAAGTCAACAGAGAGACTGTGGCAGGAAGGAAAATGTTTTATATTTCAGTACTGTTAATGGTGCTGTTCCTCCTGCTTTTCTGACGAGGCCCTGCATTTTCATTATGTCATCAGCCCTGGTCTCTTGTGAGAACAGCAAACTGAGGTTCAGAGAGGTAGTGGCTTGCCCTAGGTCTAGGAGGTCATAGTCACCAAAGTGTCCATAGCCTGACTCTGTTAGGGTGGCTGGACTTGGGGACTCTGTGGGGAAGCACAGAGCATGTGGGTGGTGGTACTTCTGTTTCAAGACCCCATTCTGTGGACTAGTTCAGCCAGTTGTAGGGAGAAGAGAAATAGGCAGGGACTTAAATCTTCTCCTCATTTCTCCTACTTCTGCTTCTATCTGTAGACACACTCATTTCTAGACCAACTTGAAGAATGATAGGGAAACACTGGATAAAGAAATTTAAAATAATATGCAGCAGAAGTTAGGTCGTTGTGGGTTGAAGTTGTTTCTCTATACCTTCCAGCTGTAAGACTTTGGGCATCTGCCAAAATACCTCTTGACTAGAGCAATTTGTCCCGTTTATCTTCTAACCTGCTTAGACTTAGCTCAAATGTACCTTCTTCCTGAATCTGTACCTGATCCTACCTGAGAAAACTGAGGTATAGAGAATGCAGGTATATTCCCCAAATCCCACAGCTTAATCTTGGATTCTATTTATAATATTTGTTATGCTCTACTGTTCCAGTTCCTCAAATGTCCACTTGTTTCTCCTGCCTCAGGACTTTTGCACATGCTGTTTTCTGGGCAAACCCCTCATCCCACACTCCAGCTGGCCTCACAGAGTGACTTTCTGCTGATCCTTAATCCTCAACCTCAGTGGTTCTGCCTGAAGAGAACTTTCTTTCCTGGCCTCCCATGTGGCATTTTCCCTATCTCTCTTCTCTCCCCTGACACCCTGCTCTCTTTCTTCTGCAGTGCCTGTCACAATTTTTAATTCTATATTAACCCTTCTTTTATTGTTTAAAGGGTCCCTTCCTCTATAAACCTTACAAGGACAGGGATGACGATGTTTTCATAACTAGACCACCATTACTGGGCCCCGTGTCAGCTACGTAGTGATGCGCAATAAACGTTTTTGGGAGGGGTCAGGATTGAACAAATGCAGGAGAGGTTATCAGTACTGTGAGGGGAAGGAGAAAGGGCAGAGCAATGCAGACATGTTTACTCTCCACGAGGAAGTTGGCGATGGAGGCACGTGTGGCAGGCTTTTGGATGCTAAGAGAGCAAGGTGTCTGGGCACATCTGTGAAGCTGTCGTGTGCTCTGTGGTTTGGACATTTCTGTAGTCACGGTCTCCTAAGGGTGCTGCCGGAGCTGCCAAGGAGGTCTCTGGTGAGGGTGGCCCTCCCTGCAGTGTGCAGCAGCTGTGGAGGCCCAGCCGGAGCTTGTCCGAGGCCCGGTGGGTGGAGCAGCCTGCAGCGTTCCTCTTGCTGGGTGCTGGCAGCTCTCTGCCTTCAAAGCAGAACATGCTGACCAAGAGCACTGTGACCTTTGGCACAGTTTCCTCCATCGTCCCCTCCTCTGCTCAGCAAGCAGAAAGGAGGGAGCCCAGCTCCCTTGCACTGGCGCTTGCTGCCTGGAGGACAAATTTTCCTTCAATTCAGAGACAGGAGGAAGGGACAGACAGGTGAGGGCCAAAGGCAGCTGCCCTCTGGGCACCTGGGAAGTCAGACTGATTTCTGCTATACCTGGAATTTGGCATTTCGGTAAATCGTGTGGCAGCCCGTGAAATTTTTCTCTCCTCAGACTCTACCTCTGAGTGGGACCTGTTTGGGGAGATTCTGCCTAGACTCTGGAAAAGTCAGGGTGTGGTCACCTCTTACCTGCCAGCCCTGGCCCCCAGCTCCCAGTCACCATCCGATTAGATAATTCAACCTGGAGTCTGCTTTCGCTTACAGTTATTAAGGCTTCCATGAACCTCAGTTGTGTCATCTTTAAAATGGAGATAATAATAGCAACTTCCCAGGACCAGTATGAGATTTGTAGCTAATGCGCATAAAGTGCCTAAACACAGTGCCAGGCGTGAGGTACCAGGCAACCAATAAATGACAGCTACCATCACCATCATCACAGTTATATTTTTTACTAGGCTGCCTTGTTATATGTTATCCCTTTTGTCCTTATGGGTTGACATAACCACTTCTTAGCAGAGGAAAGTGAGGCTGGGAGGCTATTAAATAACTCTGCCACCGTCACGTTGCTAATACATGTTAAAATAAAGGGCACAAATCCAGATTTGTCCCGCTCCATCTTGGGGCTTTTTCTATTTTTATTTTTTTGCCTTGGCTTACCTTCCTGAGCAATGGAAGTAGAATACAGTTTATGTTGTTGGCATCTGCAGAAGGCATGAGTCTTATTGTCACCATCACTATAAATAACAAAGAGTAGAAAGAGCTGCCAACACTAGCAGAGGACTTTATAGTTTACGAGGTATTTTCACCTACATTATTGTTTTTGGAATCCACAACCCTGCCTGTGTAGATGGAAAAATCTAGAAAGTATTGAGACAATGACTTCATGGAGATACTTTCCTCTGTGTTAAGGCCTTATTTGCATGTGCCAGGGAGTGATTAGCTAATTCCTGGAATGTGTACTTAGGTGACCTCCTTTAATCTCAACTCTGCCATTTATGAGCTCTGTGACCTCAATCATTCTGTATCTCTTTCTTCATCTATAAAATGGGGATAATTATAACAATATGAGACAATATATAAAAGCTGTTTATCACAGTGTTCAGCACATACAAGAGCTTAATAAATAATAGGCACATACTCTTACCAGGCTGAAAAAAACTCCATGTTCTATTGTTAGCATTTGTTTTGTTTTTTGCAATAGTAGTGGCTGGGTAAAGTTGTACTTAAAAATATCAAGTTAGAGAATACCAGGGAAACCTATAAGCACCGGGGTGATTGTGCAGGAACCCACTGTTTTAGGATAACCAGAAATAGCAGTGCCCAAGGGTGTGGTTTTGGTTCAGGACCAAGGACAGTGCCCAACTTGCTCCCCTGCCCCTCACTTGGGACACTCTGCTTGTAGGGCCTGAGTAAGAGGTCCTCTACCCAGGGGCTCCCTGTTCTGTGCTTGCCACATGTCCCCTGACCTCTGCACCTGTCCATGCTATTCCTCTCACCAACAATGCTTCTCCTTCCTCTCTTACCACATATTTCTGCCTTGTAAGAAGCATAAGGAATATACCAATCACCTTTTTACCTACACTCAGATTTAACAGTTGTTGACATTTGCCATAATTGCTTCTGATCTTTTATTTTTTTAATGAAACTTGGTGGAGGCCATTGTAGCTCCTTTTGTGCACCTCCCCATCAGTATCTCTCCTCCCTCCCTAGATGTGACCTCAGACCTTCACTATCCTCCTCCTTTCTCCACCTCTAATTCCCTGCCACTCATCCAAGTCCTCTACATTTTTAAAAGTCAGGTCAAGGCCCCTGGCTCCCTGCTCATGATGACCTTTCTTGCATAATGTTGTCACACTGGTGTGATCAGAGCTCACTGCAACCTCCAATTCCTAGGCTCAAGCAATCCTCCTGCCTCAGACTCCCGAGTAGCTGGGACTGCAGGTGTGAGCCACCGTGCCTGGCTTATTTCTCATCTTCTTCATTCATTCAACATGTGCTGAGCAGCCCCCACTTTGAGGCAGTACTCTTCTACTTGCTGGAGTTGCAAAAATGAGTTCCACGTGGCTCCTGCCTCCAAGAACTCACAGAATATGGCATGTACATGAATATCATCTTTCAGTGAGAAGGAAAGCTGGCAGGGAGTGGAACCCATCTTCAGAAGTCCACCACAGCTTTCACAGAGGAATTAGATCTCACATGAACACTGGGGACTTGTGATCAGGAGACTAGAAATGGTGTGACAATAGGCAACAAGGCAGGCGTGTCTGTCACACATCAGAACTATGCTAGGCTCTTCAAATATCTCATCTCATTTAATGTTCCACAAACCAGTGAGATGAGTGTTACTACCTTTCTTTAACAGAGGTACAGTCAAGGCTTGGAGAGCCTCCACACCTGGTCAGAAGTGCAATTTGCATTTGAATTGAGGCTTTCTAACATCAGTGTCTATGTGTATCTGGCTCCCTCTTTAAACCATGAACAAATTGAGACAGAGACTGAGTCTTACCCATCTCGGTTTCCTAGGCCCGGCACTGTCCCTTAGCAGATATTTGGTTTATAAACATGTATAGTACAATTGGTCTCTGAGGTACAAAGGAGACAAGGTCACATGGGCCCTGACCTCAAGGAGCTTAGTGTCCAGGTGGGAGGGCAGGCTTTGGCAATGGATGCAGGAAAGCAGTGCATAAATGGCTGTCACATAGCATGGGATTTCTACTCTGAATGGGAGACGGAATTACACTCACCTTGCTGGTCTTGCCCATTAATTGCATCAGGCTAAACCACCTGGGAACAGAGCATTTTCTCAAAATCCTGTATTGCTCTGGCTCAGGCTGGCTCTCTTCTCCCATATCTGACATTCCTGGCCCTATCTATGACTCTCTATGTGCCTCATTGCTCTGTCACCCTTCGGACTTTGGGCTCAAACTTGCCACACAGGTTCTCTTCTCTCTCCTTTCTCTTTGGTGTCTCTCACTGTTTAGATGAGAATCTACTGCCCCAATCTCAGGAACTTCATCAGCTTAACCAAACTCCACTACCCCCAAAATCAGGAGGATGTGGTTTCAGAGGTACACTGTTCCCTAACACCCCTTTCAAGAAGTCATGTATTTCCAAAACGGAGTGTGGAGCTCTTAACTTCTGAGTGGCATGGACCACTTTGGCAGACTGGTGAGGTCTATCTATGACCCTTTCTCAGAGTAATGATTTTTAAATGCATAAAATAAAAATACATAGGATTTCAAGGGAAAGTAGTTATATTGAGAAATAGTTATAAGACACTACACAAACACACACACACATGCACACACACACACACTACTGTATTAGTTATCCATTGCTGAAAAACAAACTTAGCCTATTAAAGCAACAGACACTTATTATCTCACAGCTTCTTTGGCATGAGTTTGTGCATGGCTTAACTGGGCACAGGGTCTCTTATGAGGCTGCAATTCAGACGTCAGCCAGAGCTGAAGCCACCTTAAGATGAGCTAGGTTTGGATCTGCTTCCAAGCTCACAGACACGGTTGTCTGTAGGATTTGGTTTCTCATAGGATGTTGGACTTACGTTATCAATTCCTCACGATGGCTGGCAAGAAACTGCCCTGGCTCCTCGACACAGGGCCCTCTCCACCCCACAGTTCATGACACAGCTTCTGGCCCCATCAGAGTCAGGAAGAGTGAGTATGATCAAGACGGAAGTCACTGTCTTTTATAACCTCATCTTGTATGTGACACCCCCCTCACTTTGCTCTATTCTATTCATGATAAGCAAGTCACTAGGTTGAGCTCACACTCAAGGGAGAAGACTCTACAGGTCATGAGTACAAGGAGGTGGGGTCATTGAGGTTCATCGTAGAGTCCTGCCTACCACAAGTACAATTATATGAAGGCATCAAAGGAGATCTGCCAAAGGTCTGATAACTAATGCAACTTTGAAATAGACATGAGATATGCAAGATTTTAAGGTCCTTGAAACAGCTGATATATGAAATGAAATGATCTGTAATTTTTGTGGATAATAAAAGTCAAAGATATTGCTAATAAACTGTGGTTTGTTGCCTACATGCACAATGATGGAAATGCTAAATTTCAGTTAGAGGTGAGTCAAAATAAAGCCGTATTTTCCCTTTTCCAAATTCACAGACCTCCAGAAGTCTGGCTGTGATCCTTACAGAGTACATGGAGTTAAGAACCCCAAAGATGGAAGGCAGGCAGAGATGGCTCATTGGGAGATCACAGTTGATGTGAATCAGCCACTGTAAGAAATCTAGCTTTCTTGGAGATGAAAGAAATTCCAAGAGAGCTTAAAATACAGCCAGAAGTTAGTGGAGGTCACTGCTGCCCGGGTACTAGTTCTCAGCTTTCATACATAACATTAATTTTCTTCTTATATATCCTAAGGGGATCAGGATTTAAGATGAGACTCACGTTAACCAGATTCATAAGAAGTTAATATTTAATTCACTGAATCACTAATCCGTTCAACCATTCATACAGTCTTCCGCTCTTTGAAAGCACATTGTTAAGCACACACTTATTGACCACTACTGTATGCCAGGTACAAAGATACATACTAGGACCAGTGGTCTATAAATAGTGGTTGAAGACATATTCCCTGACATCCATGAGCTCACAGTTGTTCGTAGTGGTTCTTGACTTCCCTTTTCACCCATGCAGGACACAGGCATGACCATGACATTTACTCTAAGGAGAACCATTCTATTTCTATCCATTCTTCCACTTCCATATAGAAATTTCTATAATCTCAGAAGAATTGGGTAGGAAGCTTCCATCCTGGCTTCCTCCTCCCTATAAAAGAATGGCTTTCAGAGTCACAGATGTTCTCTCAGCTCCTACTTTTGCCATAAGGTCAGCCTTCTAGAGCAGGCTTGCCCTGAGTCAGGGCAATGGGAGGAGTGACGGAGAGAAGAAGAGGAGAAGGAAGGAGGGAGACCTATGATTTTCTAGCTGCAACTGGGTGAGTAATCTCCATCAGAAGAGCAGGAAAACTGTTCTGGACTCATTTTTAAGCCATGCTCTCTAATCCATATTTGCCAGCAAAGGGCAAACTGCTCATCCCAACCCAAACCCACATGAGTCTATGGCTCAGGTGGAAGGGAGAGTGTATGATCGTTACCAAACATTCTACATTCTCCCCTGGCCATGTCCAGGTGACTCACAATTCTCCATGCCTTAGCCAGAACTCTACACTTTTTGGTCCCATGCAAGAGTGACAGTATTAAGACCATAATTCACTTTGATGAATCTTTATTCAACCAATATGTGTTAAACATCAATTTATGGCAAACTATGGACTAGATGTGGGGAGAGGCAAGAATAAGGCCAGGGAGGAGTTCCTGCTGTCGCGGAGCTTACGCTCTGGAAAAGAGGGACATGTAACAAACAGATGAACCAGGATATGGATGAGATCCTGAAAAGTTCTTTAGAAAAATTAGACTACAGGCTGGAGAGAGAATAAACAGGAAACACTTATGTTTGACAGGGTGGCCAGGGAAGGCCTCTCAGAGAAGAAAGCATTTGACCTGAGACCTGTGTGACAAGAAAGAGTTGGGCAGGTGAAGGTCGGACAGAGAACATTTCAGGCAGAAAGAACTGCATGAACTCTGAGGATTGGCATGTCAAGAGGAAGAAAAATTTGCATATTTTTACTTAATTGTACTCAAAGAAAAATGCATGTGGTAATCTTGGTTTGATGTACAAGTGGTATGAATGCATGGATTACTACTAAAATAATATTTCTTTTTGTGTATATACATTGATAATCTTACCTACCACACTTTGGGAAAACTAACCACTTTTAGGCTCATACGAGAGAACTCAGGGATAATTCTAGCAACTTAAATATCTACTAGCCTCAGTGTCTGTCTCTCTAAAACAGGAGTGAATAACTCCTGTCTTAGTCTTCCTTTTATGCTGGACTCTAAGGATGCCTTCTTTATGTCGATCCACTTTATCTTCAGTTTGATAAGCCTTAGACTTTTAAACAATCCGTTCACTTGGCAACCTTCATGGAATCTCAACCAAAAAGATTTCTGATTTCTGTAAAGCTCTGGCCTTTCTTCCTATCCTTGGTGAAATTTCCTAACCCTTGAGGACCTCTGTAATATTATGAATATTCACCATTTATCACAGTTTTTTTTTTTTTCTCTAGCTGTTTCCAAGTTCCCACTCTGGGAGCCAGCTGTACCCAGTACTTCCTCTTCCCTCCCAGCCTCCCACTCGATCCAGCTGGCAGATCTTTCTGCCCTCCCTTCTCTCTAAGACTCCTTTGGCCTCAAACGGTAATTGACGAGCCCAGAAAGAGGACCTAAGAAGGGGGCTTTCTGTTGGGCATCAGTGAATCACTCTGCAGACAGGCTGAGACGGGTCCTTCTGGCCCTCTGATGAATCAACACTGTAGGGGGAGTGGATGGTCACCCAGACAGCTAGTGTGTCAGTCCAGCCCTGGACATCAAAAAAGCCTGCAGCTCCCTCCATCTGGGCCTGTCGTGGGCAGTTAACCCAACTCTGTGAAAAATTTAAACCAATGAGGAGGGTGGTAACACTTTGCTTTCCAGGAGATTGACTGAAGTTTACTGTAACAGAGATACTGAAGATAGCCTTGTCATCCTTAGTGACCACCAAAGCAATGTCCTGCTGGTTCAGGCCCATCCTCTCCACAAACATAAATGCTCTGTTTTTCATCTGAATGTGTTCTCATCATCAAGGAATCGTTTCATTTGACAGTGAGCAATGCAGAGCAGATGAGGACCACGTTCTACGAGGCAAAGAACAATCACAGCTTCTGCGAATTAGGTGGCTACTATGCCAGGCACTTGGCAGATATGATCTCATTTAATCCTTACATGTTCTCAGGTAGGTTTTCCTCGCTCTGTAATATAGACAGTGAAATTGAGTCTCAGGAGGTTTCAACCATTTTCCCCAAGTTCTCAGGGGTAAGAGAGGGTAAAGCTGACTATAGAATAAGGTGACCAAATAATTTGTCATTCAAATTGGGGCACTATTGAGAGGAAAAGGGGGAACTATTAGCGATATCAGCAGGTGACAGAGGTAAAGGTGAAATGTCCGAGCAAGGCAGAATATACGGATGTCTGAGTTTTGAACCAGAGTCTTTTTGGCTCCAAAACCCAGCTTTTTGCCATTCACCTGATGAGTTCCTAGAAAGGTAATAGGAGAAATGTGAATTCAGCTCCCCTATTCTCTTGTGATGCTTTTGCTGCTGTTTCCCTCCCCTCTCCTCCCATCCTGGGATATTGGGATGAAGTCCAACTTCTGTGCTTTTAAGAAGCACAGGGCTGTCAGGCATGGGCGTTCCTGACGATATGATTGTTGAGGACATTCAGTCGTTCTTGTTCACCTTCGTATCTTAGCAACTGACATAAGGGCATGCAGTGGGTGCTTAATGCATGTTCATTCCATGAATGAACGAATTGTCGAATGAATGCAATTACGTACATAGGCAAGCAGGGCTGAGTGTCAATGTGTGTTCCGGGAGTATAAATGAGTTTGGGAAGTCCAGCATACAGGAAAACGGAAACAGTGGGCACATCTGCCAGGCTGAGCTTCAGTTTCATCGTTAAGGCAGAGCCACCAAAGTCTCTGAGCAGGAAAGTGACACGGTCCGATTTGCATTCTGGAAAGGACATTCCTGTGGTTGTGTTTCAGGTTAAGCCCGTGAGAAACTAGACACTGGAGGTATTTAAAACATGTTTTCAAAAGGGCTACTGAGTGCCCAGCATAATATAACCTTTTACATATTTGAGGCATGTCCAAGCCTGGGCTAGCACCACCCGTGCTCAGTCAGCCTCTGGGCACACCCCGCATGGTCATCGGCCACCTCAGTGGGGCACCTCAGAGCCACTCTTTCAGGAGAATATTTCCCCCCTGTTTGTTTCCTGGCTTCTCCCCCAGTGTCAGCAGTTCTACCTGACGGGTAGCTGGGTGGGTGGTAGTGACCCACCCAGATTCAGGAAAGTGAGGGGTAGTTTCTGTGACATAGCAGATCCATTCACTGGGATTTTTCCTGACATCTCTCCATGACTTCCATGCCACTGGAGGGCCTGGACACAGTGTTGCAGCTCTCCAGCTGGAGACAGGGCGCATGAGGGTGTTTCAGACATGGGTGTTTCCCCAAGCGGGGCTGTGGTTACTATTGCCCCACCAGGGCAGCCCAGGGGACTTTGCTGTTTGCAACCTTGTGTCCCCGGGCTTCCCGCAAAGCTTTGCCCTGTCTGGCTAGGAGGCTGCGAGGTGGTGCGAGATGAAAGACACTGTTCACACCTATGATGACTGGAATGCTCTCTGTATAAACCAGGTAATGTGGAGACCAATTCACAAGTAATTCACAGTTCCATGATGAATGGTGGGTCCCTTGTAACTGACACTTTAATTGGCTCCCTGCAAGGGACAGGCAGCTTCTGAGATGGTCTTGAGGAAGCGTAGGGTGGGGTTGTCCAGGGCCTGCCCAGATCCCATCCCCCTTCCAGCGTATCTACCTCCCTGGAATCTTCTCATGCCACCTGGTTCTCACCTCGTCCCTCTTGCTGAATCCTGACTCCTCCCATCTCTACCTTTCTACGTTCATTCCACAAACACCCACGCATTATTTGCCAGGCCGTTCCTTAAGCATTTTACGTGGATATTATACTTTAACCCACAAATTTTGTCAGCACTTAACAGTAGACTTCTGCTCACATCTCTCGGGCCGGAATGAGTCACAGCACACCCCCAGCTGCAAAGAAGGCTAGGAACTCTGATATTTGGCTTCCTAGCTTTTGTAATGGAAGTGGCAATGGGGAAGAGTGTTGGGAGAAGCTTTTAGGAGTCAAGCAACAGTGTTTGCTCCACAGCTATCATCGCCACCCCCATTTTGCAGATCAGAAAATTGAGCCACGTGGAAGAGAAGTAACTTGCTCAGGATCACCCAGCTGGAAGTGGTGAGACATGACTAAGTTCCCAGGCTGACAGTTCCTGAGTCTGTGCTAGTAACAATCAGTCTTCCTGGGAGAAGTAGACGGATTCATGATCGATTATGAGCTGGGACAGTGGTCTACTGTCTCAGGGAGAGATTGGGCTCAAGGACAACTCCAGGATGCTGCCTGAGAGGAGACATGCTAGAGCATTACTCAGGAATGCAAATAACAATATCAAATTAATGAGCGAGTTCCATGTGCTACTCTCTTTCTACATTGGTTTTAATTCCGATAAGTTTGTTTCATTATCTTCTTTTTAAAAAATGAGAAAATTGAGGCTCACGGAGATTATATGATTTACTCAAAGTCGCAAGGATGGTAAACACAGATGACTACTGGACATCAACTGGGGCTGGGCAGCTTCCAAGTCCAGTCAGTGTCTTGATGCTGTTCCACACCGCCTTCTTACAAGGAAAAACGAGAACGGAGGCCACCAGACAGCTTCTGTGAATCGCATGTTGTTGGAATTCCTGTCCTTTCTTGACCCAGATTTGTAAACAGAGGCTTTGGAAGCCAAAGTACACATGGGCAGATGCAAACAAGCAGTCTGATGAGGAGAAAGTCAAATGTGTTACTGGTGGGTGCATGTCTGCCTGAAGCGTCTGTCCCTAAGGACTCTTGCTGTCTCCACGGCTGGGCCGCCTTGAGCCTGGTGGTCTGCAGATGGCCGCAAAGCACCTCTGGGCTGTCCAGCTGCAGCCTGGGCGGTCTCGTGGGGAGAGGGGGAAGGATGCTGGGGGGCCTGGAGGGCCATGGACAGAACATTCTTTTGCTTCTTCTAGGCTTGTTGCAGAGTCCTTTTAAAGGGAAGAGGGGAAATAAGAAAAGATATTTGCCATGACTTGGACCTAGAATGTCCCACTTTAATAACAGCTGTCATTTTACTCATTCATTCCAGAAATACTGGTTGAGTCCCTGCAGTGTGACAGGCCCTCCTGTCCTCAGTGGTGGGGATACAGCAGAGATGAGTTCATTGGGTGGAGACAGTTTGGAAAGATGTGCATAAATGTATAATATGTGTTGTGCAAAAGACATGAAGCAAAGTAAAGAAAAGCAAAGTAAAAGAAAGCAAAATAAAGCAATGAAAAGGCAAGAGAAGACTTCTTTGGCAAAGTGACATTGAGCAGAGACCTGAACAGAGCAAGGGAGGGGCTGGGCAGATAACTGGGGCCAGGATGGTCTCTGGCAAAGGGACAGCAAGTTCAAAAGCCCTGAGCAAGGTGGGCCTGTGCTGTGTATACCTTCTTCTGATATGTAGAGAGCACGATGCTTGGGGCAGGTCTGGCAGCCACAGCCGGGAAACAGGTGAAAGAGCTGAAGTGTTTAGGGTACAAAGGGAAGACATACAAGGGGGAGTGTAGTAGCTTCCCTCCCATACAAGGTTCAAATACGGAAGAAAGATACTTTCTGGATGTGCCAGAAATTGGAACCAAAGACGAGCTGATAGGAGTTGTTGGAGACTGATTTCTGTTCCCTAAAAGATACATTGAATAATGCCCAAAGCACTAACTCTGAATATAAGGGACAAATATTCATTTATTCATTTAAATATTTATTGAGAGCCTATTATGTGCTTGACAAATATGTGTGTGTATATGAATCAATTTTTTGTTTGAATCATTATTTAATAAAATCCCTACATTGTAAATGGTTGATGTGTCTCTTAGGTTTCTTTTTAATCATGAATTGATTCCTTTTTTTGGCTTTGTATTAGTTTGCTAGGGTTGCCATAATAAAGTATCACAGACTGAGTGACTTAAACAACATAATTTTATTTTCTCACAATTCTGGAGGCAGGAATTCCAAGATCGAGGTGTTGGCAGGGTTGTTTTTTCTGAGGCCTCTCTCCTTGTCCTATGGATTGCTGTCTCCCTGTGTCTTAGCATGATCCTTCCTCTGTGTGCATCTTTGTCCTAATCTCCTCTTCTTGTAAAGATACCAATCGGACTGGATTAGAGTCTACTCTTATGACCTCATTTTAATTCAGTTGCCTCTTTAAAGATGCTGTCTCCAAACACAGTCACATTGTGAGATATTGGGGGTAGGGCTTCAACACATTAATTTTGGGGGGACAACATTTAGCCTATAACATCCATTTTCCTCACAATTTATTTATTGCAGAAACCGGGAGTTGTTTGTTCTGCACTGAGTTGCTCATTTTGTCTGGATTTCTCAGATTGCCTTTGTGGTTTACTGTTTTTCCTGTAAGTGGTACTTGGATTGAATTTAGGTTTGATTTTTCAGGCAAGAATACTACATTAGGTGGTGATATGTACTTCCATCAGGAGGCAAATGATGTCTGGTTGTCTCTCTTTCTGTGATGTACGAAAGAGTTTACAAACAATTTAGATAAGTGAGAACTATGATGTACCTAGAACATTTTGATGACTGCTGTTTGCATCAATGGCCTTGAGACAACTGAAGACCCCGATAGACTTCTGAATCAAACCAGGATTCAATGATACCCAACATCATTTTAGCAACCACTATTTTAGGAGGTGCTTATTTTGCAGATATCAGTAAATTTGTCTGTGAGACTGAAGTTTGGACCAGTATCCTCTGCTGACCTGTCATGCAGAGGGACAGATGTTTTATGGACTGGCATCTGGGTGGGAAGGACATGTTCGAAGGCACTCAGACCTGGGTTTGGATACTGGTCCTGACTGACTGCCATGTACTATTATAGAATGCGGTCCTAGCTGGGTGACTTCAACCTTTGAGCCCACATTTCTTACTGGTGAAATATGTATTAAATTTCCCTCTTCAAAATGTGCTTCAGGTGTCACCTCCCCCAGGTAACCTCCTCCTACCTCTTTTCTCCCTCCCTCAGTTGTTGTATAACAAGTCACCATATGTGTGGCCTCAAATCACAGCCACTCGTTCTTACACATATTTGGTTGGCAGATGTCGTCTAGGCTTGCCTGAGGGGAAAAGGTAGGGCAATACATTCTTCCTCTGGGGACAACTCTAGGTCATATGGCAAAGAGTGTGAATAAGGACAGAAAGAAGAATGAAGAATTGGAGCCAGTAATTCAATCTATAACAGGGATTAAGTCAAACAACATATACAAAGTGAGCAAAAGTATCTGGTCATATGATTTGGTGCCTTGTAAATGCTGACTATTGTTAGTACTATTATAATTATTAATCATCATTCCTTATTTTGTATAAATCAAGGCTGGAAATTGGATGCAACTATCCATTCTTTTGGGAAGGCTGTTGCAGGCATCCTCAGCGATAGGTGTCATTTACCATTAGCACTTGTGACAACAGGTGTAGGGAGTCATCAGTGCTAGCAGCCTGCTAGTTGACAGAACGGTTTGTTCTCAGAGCTGTGGGCTGTTTGTTCAGAGGCAGCCCCAGGACAGGCTTGTCACGTCGTGATCAGCTGCTGTCCCAAACAGGCAAATCATTCCTGATAGCCCACGTTCAGTGGGGATGGAGAACTTAGACCTTGGTTTGAAAGAAGAAATGAGTTGTTTGATTAGAGCTCAAATAACTGGGCATTCTCAATTAATGAGAGCATGTTTTGGGTACATTTTAGGGGAAAGAGATAAATGAAGAGAAAGTAAATTGATGTTAGAGATTTTACGAAGTAATGGTTAACTTGCAATGTGGGTCCTAGGCCCAGTACAATTTTCATCCCAACTCTCTTGCCAGTGGCTCCTATATGTTCTCTGTAGACCACTCACATCAGAATCACCTGGGGAATCAGCAACGCGTGCATGTTTCTGTGGCCAAATCTGCAGAGATGCTGATGTAGGAGAGTGAGGTGAGACATTCTGGTTTTAAGAGCTTTCTGGCACTTGTGATGAG
Source organism: Propithecus coquereli (assembly GCF_000956105.1). Taxonomy (NCBI): domain Eukaryota; kingdom Metazoa; phylum Chordata; class Mammalia; order Primates; family Indriidae; genus Propithecus; species Propithecus coquereli. The sequence continues at coordinate 2,017,122 of NW_012147886.1, read as the reverse complement.
CAATTTCAGGAAGGTGGTACTGATCTCCCCGTTTGTTCATTTACATATTGACATGACTGCACAGAAACTGGGGTTCACCTGCATGGCTGATCAGAACTGGGGATCTCTGAATGCTGAACTCTTAAAGGGCAAGGGCTGTGTCCTATTCATTCTTGTGTCTCTGGCCAGGGCCCTGGAGGAGTACAATATTGAGTCTAGCATTGATCATAGGACTGGGGTTGGGACCCAGGAAGGCTGAGTAACTCACCCCTGGGTGTGGCGCTGATGCGAGGCAGCTCCTCTGAGTCACCCACACTGTCCCCCTGACCTTCAGGGTCTGGCCTGTCCAAGTTGCTTCTTGGGAAGGGAACTCCTGTGTATGAGAAACCTCTGACATGTTAGACCTTGTGCTAGGTGATTTAAACATGTTATTTCATTCTATTCTTGAGGAAATAAAACCTGTTAAGTTGACATCATAAGCTCCACTTTATGGAACAGTAGATGTGCCGGAAGTCACATGGCCGATGAGTGCTGGAGGAAGAATTCAAATTGAGGTTTGATTGGCGGATGTAGTGATTGAAAGGGAGTGTGAGGAGGGCCCCTGGGTCCTGATGATGCTCTGATTTTTAATCTGGAGGTGGGGCACTCGAGAGAAGAGTTCAGTGTGTGCAAATTCATCACTGTACACTTAGGCTTCTTGCACTTGTCTATGGTATGTTATGGGGGTTAGTCTTCAATGACAAAGTATGGAAACAAATCAAGATGTGTCTGGAGTACAAACTCACACTCTTCTGTTATTCCCTCTTGCTTTCTGAAATGAGAGCTTGGCTCCCTCCCTACCAATTTTTGGGACATTTCCATGTGAATTTACACAATGCATAAAAAGAGGGTCTGAGCTAGAACCCACAATTTTTCCTTCCTCAATCAATATTCTTCTCTTCCATACCAAGCACCTCTGGGGAGGTTCCAGCAGATGCCTGAATGGGACTATTCCTGAAATAGCTCAGAAGCCCATTTTACACAAGACTAAGAAGCTTTCATTGTTTTTGACATCTACATTCCTATGCCCCACAGTTTAAAGTTTTTCCTAAAACAAGCAAGCAAACAGCTTTATTCAGATATGACTGACATACAATAAACTACATATATTTAAAATATACAGCTAAAGTTTTGACATGTGTCCATGAAATCAAGACAATGAACATATCAATCACACCAAAAGTTTTCCTGTATCCCTTTATAATCCCTTCCCCCAGTCTTTCCCTGTTCACCCTCCTCCACCCACCCCACAATCCCCAAGGCACCATTGATCTGCTTTCTGTTACTGTGTATTAGTTTTCACTTCCTAGAATTTCATATACAAGGAATTAATCATTACTTACTCTTTAGTGTGTGTAGCTCCTTTCACTCTACTTAGTTATTTTGATATTCATCCATGTTGTAGCACGTATCAGTCATTCATTCCTTTTTCTTTCTGTGTGCTCTTCCATTGTATAGACACAGCACTGTTTGTATATCCACTTACCTAGTGAGGGGCATATGGGTTGTTGCCAGTTTTTGGTTATCTCAAGCAAAACTACTGTGAACCTTCTTGTACAAGTCTTTGTTGGACATGTGGTTTCATTTCTCCTGTGAAAACATCCAGGAGTGGAGTGACTGGCTCATATAGTAGGTATACACACGACTATTTAAGAAGCTGCCAAATGGTTTTCCAAAGTGGTTGTACTGTTTCAAATTTCTACCTGCAGTGTAGGAGAGTTCCAGTTCATCCACATCCATGCCAATGCCTGGTGTGGTCAGTCTTTTTCATCTTAGCTATTCTAATTGGTATGTGGTCAGATGTCTGACATTCTTTCTTTGTGCAGCTCTCTCCTATGTGGCTCTGGGTTCTGTGAGCTCTAGCCGCATCGTTCTTCCTGGACTCTCAGCATCATCTCCCCAACATAGCCTGTCTGCTATGGCTTCCCCCTCTCTGTGCTGAGACCTGGAAACACCTCAGGGCAGTAAGCTGGGAAATCACAGGGCTCAGCTGAGCTAGAACCCAAGTCTGTTGCTTTCTCAGTCAGTATTCTTTATTTCCACACCTTTCCTCAGGTACATATCACTGCCCTTCATTGCCTGATATCCAGTGTTTTGCAAACTATTGTTCATATTTTGTCCAATTTTTTTGGTTGTTTTAGGTGAGATGACAAACCTCATCTCTGATACTCCAATTTGACCAGAAACAGAAGCCTCCTCCACTTTCAGGGTTTTCCATTCTTTCAGACCGTCTGTAGAAGTGACTCCAGTTTCTCTTGCACATAGAGGTATCAACGACACACAAAAGCTTAGAGTATTTTAAATGTAATGAGGCTTTACTCCAAAGTGATGATGCTCTAAGGATGAAATTTAGGAATCTACTTGGGGGTATGATAATTTATCCCTAATCTGGGTTATGGAAAACAAAACAAGCAAACATAAGTAAACAAGAAAAAAGAAGCAGCTCATAAATTTAACAAAGTCGGCTAACACTTATGATTCAATAAAATTGGGTACCACTTTTTGCCAGCTGTTGTATTACGTGGTGAGAATTTAAATATGAATAATGACTCCCTGTCCTCAATGAGCTTATATTCTACTGGATACAGAAATTCATGGACAAGTAATTACAATACAGTTTAAGAAGTATTATAAGGATTTGAGTAGGTGTCAGGGTTGTTCTGTGTCAGTGCACTGAGAGCTGGACAATCTGCTCTGTGTAGTCAGAGACCCTAATTGATGATGTCTACATCATCTACATCCCAACAGTGGCTCCTGAGACCACCCTGGTAACTATCCCAATGATGTGGAAGGCATAAAGCATGGAGCAGATGACCCAAAGGAGATTCTTAGGGGCCAGACCAACCAGGAAGTGAAGCCTATCTCATCTGCTCAAATCCCATTGGCCAGAGCCCAGCTACACAGCCACACCTAACTGCAAAGAAGACTGGGAAATGTAGTCAATCTCTGTGTCCAAGCAGCAGAGGAAACAGATTTTGATAAACTGCTAATAGAGTCCGTCAGATTATGGATTCCTACAATGTTAGTTTCCAAAATTTATTTATTTTTCTAATCTATTTGCTACAGTGACTGACTCTTACTTAGCATTTGATGGGGAGGGGGGGAACTGAGGCTGTCATGTACATTTGAAATTGGCTATGGCCTTTCTGTAGTCAGAAACAGAAGGAAAGGAGCACACAGAGTATAAACTGGTGTCTGGCTGCACTAAAGTGGTAGGCACGTGGGGCACACCTGTTTCGTACCTTTTATAGCCATCTGGAATTATCACCTTACCAGAAAGGAACACTGAGGCCCTTAAGTGATGTGGTCTTGAAGCAACATCAGGTCATCAAAGTAACAAAACCAGAGTCCCAGAGAGACAGCAGTCCCAAAATAAGCCTCGCCCTTCAGTGTGACATGAGAACAGCAGCTATTTGGTTACCCCAAACTCTGACTTTAGGTCACTGTTAGGTCTTATCTGTTATAGAAGGGCACTGGCGTCAGACAGACTCAGGTTTGAATCCCAGCTCCACAGTTGCTAAATGTATGACTTTAAGTAGGTTGCTTAACTTCTCTGTGCCTTGGTATTCTTATCTTTAAAGTGGATTTAACAAAATGTCTTCTCATCACACTGTTGCAATAATGAAATGAGTTTATACTTGTAAGACACTTGAGACAGTGTCTGGCACATGATAAGCATTCACGTCATGAATTGTTACTATTATTGAAGTGGGAATCATAATTCCCATCTTGTAGTGTTATGAGCATCAACGGGAGAACGTCACAGAGCATGTTCACAGAGCAGGCGTTCAATAAGTGGTTGTGATTATCATGGCAGCTTCACTGGCCACATATGCCAGCAAGAATGGAAGGCCAAAGATGCCACAGGGGACACTCAGAAGGTAGAACCCAGAAATGTTGCTCACGTGTATTATGCCAGTGGCTGAGTTGAGAGCAGAGCAGCTGACCTGCTATTCAACACCAAAAAAATGGAATGAATTGAAGCCTCCTTCTTCTCTGGTGACCACTGTCCTGCTGAGGTCCCAGAAGGTCTAGAACAGTCCTAGCCATTTTGCCAATCACAGTTACTAAGCTTACTACATTTTCACGTTGCACTCTCAAAGGCCAGTGCAGTGGATTTCCTTCTTATCTTCTCATCAGATTCCTCTGTCTTTTGTTATTCTTGTGGCCCTGGAATGCTATCACCAACATGATTGTTACTGAAATGTAGTTTGGCATTCTATCTTCATAAAATACTTGTGCTTAGCACTCCACACCTAGCTTAGATGCTACTGCCTTTCTGATGCCCTCCTGGGTCCTCCTGCAGGTGCAATCCATTGCTGGATCCCATGGTGATGTAGACACAGCCTTGTTGTGGTAGTCACCACCTTATACTAGAGTTATTTGTTTATGTGCTTGTTTCCCCCAATGAAATTGTGACCTGACATTTTAATTGCAGAGTGCCTAGCCCTAGCTTTGTGCAATCAGGCATTAGGTGCTTATTCAATGTTTGTTAAAGACATATGTGGAATGTGTCCACTGCAACTGGAACCAGGAGAGAGTGAACCACCCCATGCCCAGTCAATATGAGGTCCTGCTGCTCTGACCTCCAAAATATAGCCCATTCCACTCACTTCTTCCCACTTGCACGGCTTTCGCTCTATTTCAGTCAATCCATCCTCCATCATCTCATACCTCTTTCTGCTCTTTGCTCCACAGCAGCCAGAAGGAGTTTTTTAAATATATATGTAAAAGTATAAATCAGATATTTCTTATATTAAACCCTCCAATGTCAACACATCATACTTGGAATAACGTCCAAACATCTTCCCATTTCTTAGAAAGCTGAGCACTGTCTGGCTTTTTGACCGCTCCAGCCACGGGGGTTTCCTTCCACTTCATTTGACATGCTACACTCTTTCCTCCCCCTGCTCTTTGCATAGCTGGCTCCTTCTTGTCATTCAGGTCTCAGCTCAAATGTCGCCTTTTCAAAGAGGCCACCCCTGACCACCCAACCTAAAGTCATACCACACTTTATCACATCATCCTTGTTTATTTTTTTTTTATATCTGGCACTACATGACTTTATCTTGTTTGTTTACCTGTGAACTTGTTTATTGCCTATCCCCTGTACTTGAATCAAAGTTCATTATTCGAGAGACTATTTTAATCACTGTTGGTATAAGCATCAGTGCCTAGAACAATGTCTGGCATACAGTAAGTACTCAAGATATATTGAATTAGTGTAAGCACTTTTCTAAGGATTTTATCATCTTACATTTCTTTATATTGAACAATCAGGCAGAGCTGCACATCTTGGGTGTTGAAAGGCTGAGTGCATGCTAGACTTCCAAACCAAAAAGCAGGCTATTGAATTCTGCTAATACAATAAATGTGGCAGCTTAACTCTGTGATTATCTATCAACAGAGAGAGAGAAGTGAGGTTCCTTGCTGCACTGGAACTGACTCATTGGTTCATCAGAGCCAATTATGTTCACGTCTTCCCAACTCCTCATGTTGGTAGCTTGAGATAGACATGGCAAGAGTCTCTACACCCTGCAAATTGGTGATGCTACAAATCGAGGCTTTAAAAGAGTGGTTTGTTGTTGTTGTTGCTTTTTCTTGTTGGAGAGCTGTTTTACTAGCACACAATTGCAAGTCTTCACTGTGTTTTGGGCTCTGGAGAATGGGAGGGAACCAGGGAGACAGCGGATGGCTGGGCAGGACTCAAGGTTTCTAGATACCGTAGTGACTGGCAATAAATATTAGCTAAAGTGCTTTATACACACACATTGGTACACATGCACCTATTACCTAAGAATAATTACAGCATTTTATTTTGAAGCAAATGCTTGGCTGTCATCCTGATTAAGCCACTAAGAGCTTGTCTCTGCAGAGACAGGCTGGGTGACAGTTCTCTAGAGCTTATGAAAAAAGGAAGCTTAGAGTTTCCCAGGGAGTCGGTAATCCCTCTGGCCCCGGGATGATTTTTTTTTTTTTTTTTGCATTTTGGATCCAGAATATGAAGGTTTAACAATTTTTTTTATCACTGTGATGGTGACAGACTGTAGTACAAAAATCATTGCAGGGGGAGCCAGACACCCCACAAAACAGCTGAATGACATTGGTCAAGTCACTTAAATTTTCTTACCCTCAGCTTTGGTATCTATGAAATAGAGAAAATGACCTAACCTGAGAAATCACTGAATAAAGATGAAGATTTTAGGACCAAGCATGGGGCCCATTGGGGTGCCCATACAACATTGAAAGGCAAAATAGTTGGGGTGTGTGTGTGACTGAGACCCCTATGGAGAATAGGAGAAAAGCTGAGAGGGTCCTTGATTAAGGTGGAACATGAAGAGATGTCAAGCTGGTTTCTATAAGCCTTGGTGAATCCTCTGAGAGATCATGGGCTTACCATGCAAGCTAATTTCTGCTATTTATTGCTGTAAAACAAACCACCCTGGCTTTAGTTGTATAAAGCAATAGCCATGTGTTATACTTTCAGATTCTTCAGGTCATGGATTCAGACAAAGCACAGCACAGATAGCTCATCTCTGCTGCATGGTATTTGGGACATCAGCTAGTAAGACTTGAATGGCTGGGGATCGCTTGAATAACTGAGGGATGAAATTTTCTCAGCAGGGCTGACTGTAAGCCTGGGATCAATTGGGACTGCCTACCAGATTGTCTACAGATGGCCCTCACATGTGGCTTGAGCTCCCTTCACGCATGGTGAGGTCAAGATGGTCAAACTTTTTACATGGCTATTCGGGGATCCAAGAGGAAGTTTCCAGCAAACAAGGCAAAAGAACATGACCTTTTATTATCCAGCTTTAAAAAATCACACAGTGTTGTTTATGTGTACCCTATTGCTTGAAGGCATCATAAACCTGCTCAGATTCAGGGACAGGGAACATAGACTCCACTTCTCCATGGGAGGAGAGTTTAAGAGGTTGCAGTCATGTTTTAAAATGGTCACAGAGCTTAGAAAATCTTGTTGAAATAATAAAAATGTAAAAATAAGATGTGTATAAAAGGTAAAAATGAAAATAATGACAATGATAGCCAACATTATAGTGCTTATATAGGCTGGGCACTGTTCTATATGCTTTATATAATGTAATTCACTCAATCCTCGTAACAACCCTTGGAGGCAGGTACTATTATTATACCTATTTTATAGCTAAGGAAGCAGAAGCATCGAAAAGTGAAGTCACTTGCTCAAACTCACACTGCAAGTGACTGACAGAGTAGGAATAGCAGCGGCTAACATATATTGAGCACTTACCATGTACCAGGCACTCTGCCAAGCACTTCTCATGGGTTGTCTTACTTAATTATCCAAAGAATCCCATAATATAGGTACCTTATTTCTACTATCTTACAGATGAGAAAACTGAGGCCCAGCGAGGTTAAATTACCCACTCAAAGTCATGCAGTTAGGAAGGGTTTCATCTCAATTCTGGCTTCCCCCAAAGCCTGGAGCCCAGAATGTATGCATATAAGAACCCAGGTAGGAGAGCGAATGGGGATTGAAAGCAATGCCACTGGGGCTCTTGGTGGAGTGGGGTGTGGACAGAGGAGTTCAGTGCTTTGATGGGAACGAAAGAGGAAAAGATTCTGAGATGAGGGGATAATGATTGGCTGTGTGTCTGTGAGTGTGTGTGTGAGAAAAAGAAAGCTCAATTCAATTCAGCAAATGTCTAAGATGCTTACCTATGGGGTGTCCATCCTTGTACTGGTTCCCATGAAGAAGGCAGCGAAGCATCATCCCGTGGCGAACTGACGTGAAACCACTCAATCCCTTCCCAGTGCTCAGCATGGCGGTATTTCCAATGTGTCTCCCATATATTCTCCTGTTGAATTTTCTGGAGTTTTGAGGTTTGGTTATTAGCATCTCTGTTTTACAGACAAGGTAATAGAGGTCTGGAGATGCACGATGCAAGATGAGCAATAATTAGGTCGTCAGTCTGTATGAAGATCAGAGCTCAGGCAAGAGAGGCCTTGACCATCATGCCAGTCAGACCCCCTCATGAGATTCCAAGAGATGAGATGACATCCTCTAGGTCAGCACAGAGAGAGGCAGAGTGTGGGCTAGAACCTAGGTTTCTTGACTCCTGGTACATGTCTTTTCATTCATCTCACTCATCACTTGAAATACGTCTGAGTTGCTATCTCCTTTTGGAAGCCTTCCTGATCTGTCTGCAGCCCAGAAAAATTAAGCATTTCTGTAACAGGGAAGCATCCTCCAAGCTCTCATTGTTACTCTCTACTTCCATGTATTTCTCTTTCCTATTTGGCGATGAGGCCAGGGATGGTCTTTTATCACAGCATCCCAACATTTTCTTCAGAGCCCAGCAATATCAGGGGCCTAACAAATGTTGGCTATATGAATGGTTCAGTGAATCCATGAGTGAACAGACTAGGTCAAACAGGGATGGCAGGACAAGAGGGTCTTGGGGGTTCAGCTTTGAAATACAGATCAGAATTAGAGAGGCAGAGAAGAGGCCACTTCAGAGACAAAGACCAGAGGCGAGGCGGGGCTTCTTATATGGGTGGCCCAGAACAAGGCTTGGCTCTAGTAGTTTGCTTCTTAGGGGGATATTTGAATATCCAGTATTTGAAATAAGGCTGGAGATGAAAGCAGGGGCCAAGATACAGCCCCTTTGGGTCTCAGAGTGGGCAGATTGCACTGACACTGTTCTTCTTGCATCTGGGACTGCTGTGAATTAAGGCTTCCTCTTTGACCTGGAAGTCACCATGCTGACTCACGCCTCAGTCACTGGCAGCCTGGATTCCCCTTTGCAGAGCTATTCTAGATACCCTCACTCTCCGCAGACAGACACTTCAGCTGTCATTCCATGCTTATTAAGGGGAGTGAGTCAGGGTGGTGGCTGAAGACACAATTTCCATCCTGCTCCATGTTCCCTTCTTCCTCTCCCTGCTATGCTATTTCAGGCACACAAACTCCCAAGGCTCTGTGGGAGTGGAAAGAGCATGGGCTCTGAGCCTCCAGACCTCCCGGCAAATCACAGCTCTTCAGTGTCCTTGCTATGCGACCTTGAGCAGACAGCCTGTTTACTCTGGCTCTCAGTTTCTTCAACATAACGTAGGGTTGTTGTGAGGATTGAATGGGGTTAAGCATAAGCTTTGCATGAGACTTGGGGTACAGAGATGTTCAGGATGTACTGAATACCTTTGGTTTGAGGTCCATGTGCCTATTCTCTCCCACCAGAATGTACACAGCAAAGTCATTTTGATATAGGTCTTCAGCATGATTCTGGGAACCATTCCCTCCTTCTTTCCTACTTGGTTGTTGGTTGTGGATCATTCCTGCAGTTACTTTCTGTGGTTCTCCAGGGCAGGAGGGCACAGCTCAACTGCTCCTGAAACAGAAACACTTCACGACCTCCTGTGGCAGACCCTCTCTGCTGGCAGGGCCACATGAGCTGGTTTCTGCTTTGTGGATTTCACAGAGTTGTACAGACACAGAGTCTCAGGTCTTTCTTCTTATCAACTCTTTGGTGACATGAACAGGCACCAAAGCAAGGACCTTTTACCTGAATGCTCCTCCTCAGACTTGGTGAGGCTGTTTATGGAATTTGCTTTTGCTTTCTGACTTTTGGATGTGCTTTCAGACTCTGCTGAAGGACTCATCCATCAGTCATCAGCGGCCCCCTGACTCTTGTGTGGAGTGCCTGCTCTTCCTTCCCAGCCCATTCTTCACCCTAGCATGATTCCCTTGGGTGCATTTTTCTGTGCTAGCATTTTCCTGCCTCTAGTTCATCCAGCCCACTCCAGCCTGGGTGTATGCTGAGCCCACATCATTCAAAACTGCCCAATTTTGTGCCTCATCTGCTCAGAGATCCTCTTGTAGCCTTGACTTTCCTGTTCTTAGCACTTAAGGGGTGCATATGTGACATCTCTTCTGTCCTTCCCAATAGACATGAAGAACCACTCTCACTCCCCAAAATAGCTCTAATGCAGGGAGCTGAGGCACTGAAGTGAGAGTCATAAAACTTGCATTCCCAGCTCCACTACTCACCAGTTTTATAATCCTGGGCAAATCACTTATCCTCTCTGAGCCACAGTGATCATATTTGAAAGGGTGGGGCTAATGCTAATTGCCCTGTTTCTCTCCCTGCCTGTCCCCCCAGCTCCATTTACTGTGAGAATCAAATGAGATAATGTCTGTGAAAGTGCTCTGTAAACCAGAGCTGTTATTACACAGAGGCGACCTATTATTATTAAGAGCTGGTTTTCCTGATTCTTCCAGCTCCCCCTTCCTCCCCGTCTCCTGAGCTGACTCCAGGCTGAGGCTCAGTGGGGGTGCACTTTTGGGGCCGGAAACTAGAAATCATTCTGCTTCGCTTGCCAAGGAAGTCTTCTTAATTTCTCTGATTTAAACATGTGGAACCAAAGAAGAAAGGTAGAAGTCTGACTCTAAAATCTTTCTTGGTTTGGCTTTTTAAAATCCTAGCAGAAGCCACCATGTTAATCCCCACACAGAGACCAGACAGGGAACCCCATTCACACGGGTGCTTTAGGGTTGCTTCCAGTGTAGATGCTGTTGGCCAACACTGTGCTTAAAGGTTTTCCCAATCTGGTCACTGTCTGTGGCCAAGTGCCACTGTCTTGTAGTGGACATCGCCAACTTTCAGAGCCTCTGCCTCCAGGCTTGCCTCCTTTAGCCATTCCTGTACTCAGATGAGTTCTCTCAATGCCAGTGTGTTCATGTTACTTGTTTGCTGAAATCCCAAGACCATGGGTTCTTGTTGTGCTCACAGTAAATTCACATTGCTGTACCAGGAGCTCCTGCTGAACTTCCCAGTCTTACCCCGTGACCTCTCAACACCCCTCCATGCTTAACCCTCAAATAATTCTGTTCACCCAGCCCCTCACCTCTGTTCCCATCTCTTTTTTCTACAGAATTCAGCTTAGATAGCCCCCACTTAGGAAGCCTGCCCTGACTCCCCTCGACAAAGTGAGTTGCCCTGCAAAGTGCTTCCATAGCACCCTCTCGTCCCCTAGAGTAGCCTTTCCACCCCTGTCTATTATCATGTGTTAGGACCTGTCTTCTCCAGGAAGCTGGAAGCTCTTTTAAGGCAGGCACCATCACTATCTTGCTCGTTCACTGCAGTCATGGTGCCCCGTCCTGTGTCCAGCAATGAGTAAATGAATGAAGTGGGTAAGTCACTGCTCAAGACTTTGTCTCTGGAAGCTGGGGCACCCAGAGATCTTAATGGATAAACATGGTTCGGCTCATTTCAGAGCAGAATTTTAACACATTTTTGAACAAAGTGTGCTACCCTTAATTTTCCTCTCCTCGACCTTTCTTTCAGCTTATGCCAACTAGCTGATGTTGCCAAACCTTTACTGAGTGCTCAATCTGTGCTGGGTGCTGTGCTGAGACTCTGATATGAGTCAGCTCCTTCAGTCTTCACAGCCATGCTCAGAAGCAAGTGCTGTTGTTGTCCTACAGCGACCAATGAGACACCGTGGTTCAGAGTTTGGTTCACTTGCTCAAGGTCACCCATCCAGCAAGTGAAGGATTACTCTTGAGCCTGAATCTGTTGTCCTCTAAAGTCCCTGCTTTTAATCACTGTACCAGACTGCGTGGGCTTTGGTGTCAGAAAGATATAGTTTTAAATTCCCAGGACTTACCAGCTTTGTTAACTGAAGTAAGTTTGTTTACCTCGTTGTGTCCCATTCTTTACTGGAGTGTTGTATGATGTAAACAAGATGATGTTTGTAAAGTGCTTGGTTTTTAGTAGCATCCTAACTTTCATTGTAAGTCAGTAAGTTAGAGACAGAGCTTAGATTTTAAAAGTTAAGACAATCCTAATAATTTGGACTGATTCCTCTCTTCTGTAACATCTTTGCTCAGTGGGGAGGTCAGCATATTACTGAGCTTCTTGCATTCTGGGGACTATCTTAAAGCAGGTTAATCTGTCCTTTGACAATTGAATCAGAGGGAAAATACTTTTGGACATTCATCAGAGGCCTGCTGTCCTGTAGCCCTACTTACTCAGAGCCTTTGGAGAAAGCTCTGAACGTCACTATGTCGCTGGCACCTTCCTGGCCATCTGAGGGCAGCTGTTATATAACCACTCCTGCCTCTGGACTCTCACTTCTCAAGACAGGATGATGCCAGTTCCTCCACACTGTTCTCAAGGAATGAGTATTTTTTACCCTTTTCTTGTAAAGATGGGGATCTCACTATGTTTCCTAGGCTGGTCTTGAACTCTTGGCTTCAAGTGATCCTCCCACCTCAGCCTCCCAAAGTGCTGGGATTACAGGTGTGAACCACTGCACTTGGCCTTTAGAATTAGTCTTAAGCTCTCGTCATCCACCCCATTGCTAGCCTAGAACAAGTTCCAATGTATTTATATCTCCTTAACCTGTAATAGATAAGACAAAGACTCAGCAACAAGGATGTTCACTGCAGTATTGATTACATTTGTGAAAAAATGTTCAGTAATAGAGGATTGGCTGAATAGATTACAGCATGTCCATATGAACAAATGGTTGTTGAGAATGACTATGGGAATGAACATTTATTGACCTAAAAAGACAATTATGATGGAAGAACAATTGTAAAAAGCAGGTTATAAAATAGAACATAATGGATGACCTTCAATTTTGAACACTAGTATTCATTTATGCATGGACAAAAAATCCAAAAGTGTTTAAAAGGGTAAAAGTGTTTATCTCTGGGTCATGAGATTGTAGGGGGTTTTCTTGTTCTAAATTTTCTATTGGGGGAGGAAGTAATAACTTAGTGGTTATGAAAATGGACTTCAGAATTGGGAAGACCCTGGTTTTTGTCTATTTTCTGCCACTTAGCTTCATCCCCTGAGTTTCATAATTTGTAAAGTAAGGATATAATAGTGCCTGCTTCTTAGTATTGTTGAGATAATGCTAAAACTAACTTTATTTTTGGAGCACTTGCTATGTGCTAAGTACTCTGCCAAGCAATTTACATGCATGTTCTCTGTTATGATTCCCAGTCTACAAATGAGGAAACCGAGGCTCAGAGAAGCTAAGAAACTTGTCGTGGTCCTATATTACAGGGAATGAATGATGACTTTCCCTAACCTTGGCACTTGAGTTCTTTCAATGAAACTAACGTGAAAATCTGTTTTTTTCATCCACCTCTCTCTGCTGACTCATTCTGGACCCACTTTGACTAAAACCCCCAAACATTTTCATACTGGCCATGTCTCCTCTATTCTCTGGTTGTGTTTTATCTTATTACTTTTTTGGACCTGAGTGAACTTATTATTGAGCAGACAGGTGGATGAGAAACCTGAGCATTCAAATCAAACCATTGATTATGAGGAAGTCCAAGAATAAGCCTTGTAATTTGGCAGTGAGAAGTTGCTGATTACATACTACTGTAATTTGGCAGTGAGAAGTCGCTGATCACACTGCAGAGCCCCAGGGGTAGTAAAATGCTTGAGCTTTGCATTTCCCTTTCTGTGCATCTATAGAGACTGGCCGCTTCTGATGGGAGAGTGGGTAGGGGGAGAGGCCAGGATGGGTCCAGTGAGGATGTCATTGGCCAGGACTCCTAGGAGAAGCTAAAGTTAGGGGTTCTTGGAACAGAATGTGGTGCACAGCTGCAAGAGTGGGAGTTGGATGCCTGGCAGACCTGGGTTCTACTCCCTGCTCTCTCATTCATCCATGATGTGGCCTTGAGCACCTTACTAGATTCTCTCAACTTCATTTTCTCATCTTCAGAATGCACTAGGGGCTTGGCTGAATAGATTTCAACATGTCTGTGTGAACAAACACTAGGCAGCCATCAAGAATGACTATAGGAATAAACATTTATTGACTTAAAAAAACGGTTATGACATACTGGCAAATGTAAAAGAGAAGGCAATGCATAGTCCTCATTTATGTGAGGAAGACTATGTGAAAGTGGGTGGTGTGGTTTGGATGCTCAGCTTTCTGTAGCAGGTAGCACTTATTTTGTGGGGATTTTAGGAGGATCAAAACGAGATTGTGAAAGTAAATGGCTCAGCCCAGTGCTGGGGCCAGTTTAGTCATCATTATCTCTTCCCTGGGGTCCTCCACTCCATCCCAAGTGACCAGATAAATGTTGAAGGACAAGAGAATCTGTGTCACCCAGAGGCTCCATGACTGGGGTGGGAAAATCACAGAGGACTGAATATAAGTGACATTGGGGACCTGGCCTGAATTCATCCTATCTCCTCATCTTGACAATTTTATTCATTTTTTTAAATTTCAAAGTCCGTATGTGTTTGGGATGAAAAAAACTGAACTATACAGGAATATACAGAGAAAATATTAATTGTAAACATTCCTCTGTATGGCTGCTCTAACCTCTTTAGTCTCTCCAGAGATAGGCACAGTGAAGAGTTCCCTGTGTGCTTTTCTAGATATTTTACCAGGGATTTGAAACATGAATATTCACACATACAGACTTCCTCACCCACATTATGAATTATCTGTCTTGAATGTTCATGAAACTTTCATGAAGAAAATAAAACGCTGGCTAGATGGAATAATGGAACGGACCCCACAATCTTAGCTGTTACTCCATGACTTTTCTGCCTGGGTCTGATATTAACAAATCCAGATGCATATTGAATTTTAAAATGGCTGGGAATCCTCCTGACATTCTAATGTTTCCATATGGCTCTAGTTTAGCTTTTAGCTCTAGTTCTTAAACTTCCACTTTGGAGGACATTGCCTGGAACCAGATCATCTCCTCAAAGACTTCGCTTCTTTAGCTAGAATGATCCTTTCCCACTCAAGGGGACAGGGGACAAGCCCAGGCGGAAATATGTGTCTGAATGACAAATTGTATGAGTCAAAGGCACTTGTGAAAATGACAAATGTTATTTTAAAATCTATAGTGTCCCCAGAGGAGGAAGGCAGTTACTTCTGCTTTCTTTTTTTCTTTTGAGAATGGGTGGAAGCCCTTCAGAGATGGTGATATATACTTTGCAATGATTAACATTTAAGGGGTGATATGGGCATTAATGCTTCTTTTGGCTTCTCAGTTTTGGAGAATATTAGTAATTGGGATGAATCCAAGTACTGTGGGAATTATTGAGGCACAACAAAAGCTACAAGGATCTTCATTTTATAGATTGTTCCCCTGCCCAAGGCATTTATTGTGGAATGTGATTCTAACAAATGGCAGAGGCACAAAGCCTTACACTCAGTAGGCATCTAATTTCTATTGATTGATTTACCTCCATTGTCAGTATTCTTACAGACCATTCATTTATTCATCTGTTCATTAATCAAAATATTTGCCAGACACTGTGCTCTATGTATCATTGTGGGCACAAAAGAGGAAATGATCAGTTATCCTTAAGGCTGCAACAGGGACAGGGTTTCAGGGGAGGAGATGTTCGAAAAGGTTTCAAAATAGGAGTAGGAGTTTGCTAAGCAAATGTGGGGGGAGGGCATTTCATCAAGGGGGAGCAGTGTTAACCTATGTAAGGAAATGTCGAAGGAAGGGCAAGATGGTGGGGTTGAGAGACAACCACGGCCCTGACTGATTGGCCTGTTCAAGCTGTCCTGTAGGGACAAAATCCCAAGTGTTCATTAGAGAAAGATCTCCTTTAGCTCAACTCAAAATTGAGTTCCATTGAGCCACAAATTTATTCAAGAAATAATTATTCAACAACTTTACACTGTGCTGAATGCTAGAAATATAATGCCGACATATTTCTTGTGGCAATTTTCCTAAAGGCTCAGTACACACTATTAGAATTTAGCTTGATGATGATCATCATTATCTCAGACACGTCAAAGCATACCCCTATTTAAGGGGCATCTACTATGGGGAGGGCATTCTTCTGAATGTCCTGTACAATGCAAAGAAGAATTTGACACACTCTACCTTCTTAAAATGCAAATCTAGATATCCATGTGACTCATTGTTTTATGTATTGCTATATATTCTGATTAAACCCTGTCTTAGGATAGACGACTTATAAATATATTTACAGAAATCATAGCCAGGGCTATGATCATTTGGTTTAGCCCCTTTGTTCCATGAGGGAGAAGTGACCTGCCTGAGGTTACATAACGAGTTTTGTCAGACCATCAACCAGAACTCAGAATCTGAGCCCCTACATTCTGACAACTTCATAAATAAAATGTCTGTGTCACACAGTCAGTCCACAACCAAAACCACACCGGCATCTGCCCTGGGGTTGGTGTTACTGTGATCCTATCTTTTGACCCCATCTACCTCTACCTCCCTCCCCCAAAAAGCTTAAAGGGACATCAGCTCAGTTCTGAACACACTGCCTTTGGGCTCCCTCAGCTTGGGTTCTTGCTTTCTAGTGTACCTGTCAGTCTTCCAAAAAGACACACTTAGTCTCACCCTAGAATCTTCATTGAACAGCCCTTTCACTTGCTACTCTATGTGTCTTTTTGGTAGACAAAACCACAAACCCAGATGGGCAATTAGGGATCAAGGGCAACAGTGGTTTCGGATTATTTCAGCTAATTGCTGTCCTATGTGAAAAGTTGCATCATCTTTGACAGCTGGCCTGAGTAATCATCGTTGTTTTCATAGTAAGTCTTCACCTTCTGTGTGACAGGGACTGCCAAGTCTATTTTGACTGGTCTATCATACAGTGGTGCATCTGCAAAGCTATTGTATATGTACCCCGTTGGTGGTTGTGAAAATCGAATAGGACAAATCTATCAAATTCTTACTGTCTGCCTGTTCATAGCATGCATTTGATATAGTTTAGCTGTTTTTAGTGTTTAGAATCTGTGTATGTATCCCTGACCCTCGCACACACTGCACCCTGTGCTCAACTCCATTATTTTCTGCTGTTGATAGCACATGGGCTGGGATGCCTTCCTTTCTTCTGTACTGATTTTAGTGGTGGGGAGGAGGGTGATATAATTTGCATATGGTGTTTTGCTGGCTTGGACACTGAGCTCTGGAACAAGCTACAGGGTCTAAATGGGCTTTTGGGTATGCTGAGTTATATTCTCATCTACACTAGTGTGACACTATCTTAGCTGGGGTGGGAGGGATCCTGACAGGGGAATGGGGAATTTGATGTTCATATATATCCGCTCTTAGAAGTCTTTGGAAATAAGAAATTGTAGCAGGTTTCCCCCCTACTCTGTCTCAGACTGCCAAGTACAAACCCAGAGAAGGAGGAAGTTAATTCACATTCTTGCTTTCTTCTAAGGGCAAAAATATGCACCGGCTTGTTCCCAAGGGCTCATTTTCCAGCTCTGCTGGGCTCATCAGTGTGCATTGTGAGCCTATACAAAGACCTTGGGGGAGGAATGCTGCTGAGATCCTCACCTTTTGTGTCTTTCTTTATGTGAAATGTGCCACCTCCCCGCTAACCCGGCTCCCGGCTCTGCCTCTGCTCTCATGACGGGTGTGTTTATAGTGAATGCAGCATGCTGGGCCACACAGGGAAGCTGCAGGGGGTGTCCAAGTTCACATGTCCCGCATTCCAGGCGAATGTTTCTGACATTGAGCAATGGTACGGCTCTGCCAGGTTTGGGTCTGTTCGATTGGAATGTAACCGAAAAGGAAAGTCCCGGAGTGATTCAAATACTCACCTCCCCGCAACCCCTCCTTGGTTTTTTTAATTCCTTTTTAATTCTTTGATGACAAACTCAGGCTGACCGCATTGCACTCATTGGTGCTGATAAGTGCAACTTCCCAAGAGATAGGAATGCAAATCGTAATATTTTGTTGAGTCATGTGTACTCTGCAGTTCTTTCCCAAACATTGCATCAGAACCATAATTGGCAGCTCCCAGGACTCTGCTAAATGACACTGAATGTCCAGGAAAAGCTCAGTTCATTTCTCGAAAAAATATAGTCTCTCTCTCCATCTGCCTGGTTGTAATATCCTGTTCTTAAGGAAGCTGAACCCCTGGGGGCGGGAGGGGAGCAAAGGCAAAACCGGTTTTGCAGATAAGTTTGAAAAATATGGCTATAGGCCTTTCCCACCCACTCTGGTCTCTTAGCAACAGGACAGCTGATGGTATCCACTAGGAAAAAAAAGCACAGAACATGTGGGGGAGCCTGTCTGAATTCTTGCCTGCAGTCTGATTTATTTAAACCTCTGCTGCATTCTTGGGTGTGGGGACCCAGCAGTCAAGTCATAAGAGCATTCCCCTGCCCTTCTCTTGACCTCTGTAAATGAGCAGATAGAGGAAAATCTCAGAGTGAGAGAGCCTTTCTTCCTCTGCAAGAGTCTGCCTTATCTAGGACAGCCATTTCCTTTGACTTCGGGAGTTACCATTTGAAAACTTGGGCACATTTGTGGAAAACTCGGGCTCCTGGGGTGGAGTGATGGAAAAAGCACAGGGCTGGGGCTCTGGAGCCTAAGGTCCCAGTGGTGACAGCCTTTCTGTCCCTGTGGGAGCACAGGCAGAAAAGCTTTTATGCTCTCATCCCCACCCAGTGTTGATTTTCTCAGCAGCAAAGTAAGGAGATTGAATTAGATGTTCTCTTAAGGCACTTTTCAGCACTGAGTTGATTCTCGTGTGTGTGTGTGTGTGTGTGTGTGTGTGTGTGTGTGTGTGTGTGTGTGTGTGTGTCTTTGCATAAATTTTCTATTGGATCATATATCCATCCAATTCTCTCTTCCTCTTCATTGAGTTATTAAGTGGTCCAGTGAGAATTGAACCCTAGGTCTGGCCAACTCTGAAGTCCATGTGCTCAACTCCCACATTATGCTGCTGTTATATACACATGTAGGAGCCATATAACTGTTATTTTATGTGACACGTGGTGATCTTTCCACCTACACTTACCAATCCACGGGAGCAGAATTGGGAATGTTGGGGCTCAGAACACAATACTCCCGAAGTACGGTGCCTTGGTGTGCTGAGTACTCTGAGCTGAAGGACCTTGGAAGGCCTTGCAGTGACATCCTTTTAACTTTCTGTTGCCCTCCTGCCTCCTGCTCCCTTTTTTTGGCCCAAAGCCAGACATAGAAATGAGAAATATCACTCTAACCTTCCCCTGCCTTGCTGTATAGGAGCTGGCCATAAAGGAATTCTCTGACCTACCTTGTCTGATAGTAGGTCATAAGACCCTCATTCAGGGGTCCTGCCCCATCCCCGGGGGAAAGAATGACACACAGAAGAGGAATCTAAACAGACAGGCCTTGCTGAGTTTCCCCGCTCAGCCTATTATCATCAGATCACATCCTTTTGTCCAATCATGTTATTGCACAACTGTCCGTTCTTCATCAAATCTAAGCATAAAAACCGACAGTTTTCCCTGGGTCATTGGGTCTTCATTTCTAAAGGCTCCTGTGTCACATAACACTTTGATTAAAAAAATCTATCATGCTTTTCTCTTGTTAACCTGTCTTTTGTTATAGACACGTTGGCTGTGACCCTTGGGATGGATGAGAGAAGGTATCATATCTTTGTACCCCTACAAGAGGGTGTAGAGGATTTTGGGTTAAAAATCAGATAGACCTGAGTTCACATTCTTACTCTGTCTCTGAACAGTCATGTGGCCTCAGGATTCTCGACAGTGAAATGGGAATAACAAGCCTATCTGATCAGGTTGCTATGAGGATTGGGTGAAATGATGTATGGAAAATACCTGGCATAGTTCCTGCTGTGTAGTAAGTGCTCAGTAAAAAGGGGAGCGAGCTTGAGAGAGACTGAGGTATTGATTGATTATAGGTTCCCTGATGGTAGGAACTTGCCTTAATTATCCTGTAACCTAGCCCATTGTGTGGCACACTGAAAACAGTTGTAAGTGTTTGCTGAGCCAAACAGATACTGCTCCCCCTGCCAGGAATGAGTGGTGAATTTCGTGACTTCATGCTGCTGGAACTTCTTAGTAGGGCTCTGCATGTTAGAGCGATACATCACAGCTAAAGTAACTGATGTGATTTGGCTGTAGTTGGCTGTTTCTCACACAATTTAATGCCCTTCAATCATTTAAAAAATATGAACAGTTGTTATTCAAAACATTTTGATTTTTTTTTGTTTGTTTTTTTTTTTTGGCTGGATACTGTTAGAGTGTTTCTCTCTCTCTGCTGCTCACCTGTTAATTGAGCACTCACCATGTAGCTAGTAGGCACTGTGTCAAGTGTTTCAAGTTCCTGTTTTCATCATTACTTCAGCTATCCTCATAGCAACCCTATCAGACAGGTTTTCTTCTTTCCATTTTACAGTTGAGAATATTGAGGCTCAGAAAGTGTGAGTCATCTAAGACCATACAACTCTTAAGTGGCAGAGCAAGAATTTGAACCTCTATCTTCCTGACTATTAAAAGAGGGCGGTTTTGATAATTGTCTTGACAATTAAGCTCACTCCTTTGGAAAAAAAAGCCATCCGCTCTCTATCAATACTAGGGAACTTTGAGCACTTCCTATGTTCCTGGCCCTGTGCTAAGTTCATCATACACTATCTTATTAATATTGTTAACAAGCTTGCTGGGTAGATCCAATTATTAGACCTAGATTTGAGAGGAGGTAATTATTGACAGGCAGACAGATTAAGTAATAAGCCTAAGTAACCCAGGCTATAATTGGCAGAACTGGGATTTGGACTTAGGAAGTCTGACTCTGGAGTAAACTTCCCTCCCAAGTGTGATCTAGTGATTGTATTAGGATCTATGAAGTCATGTGGTCTCTGTTCCTCTGGGGAGTGTTTTTACGATTTACCTAGAACTTAACTTCTGCCCTTTTTGGTGGTTCCCTTCACCACCTCCTGCTCGGCCCTGAGAATAAAAAATGGAAATTGTGGATACAGAAACTATAGAACCACAGGCTAGTAGAGATTAAAAGTTCAAAGACTTCTTCAAGAGGTCATCTAGTCTAATGGTTTCTAACTATGGGGGATGGCTTGTTTAGTGAGTTGTAAAATCAATTTAGTTCTTGATCAACATTCAAAAAAGTAAATGAATAGAATAGAAAACATGGGATTGTATTGCAATTAAGGTGAAGTAGTGTTGAGAAACAGTTGTTTCAGTTACCTATACGGGTGTGTGTTCTGGGTCATTGTAAAATGCATTTCTTATTGAGAGTTATGTTTGACAAAGTTTAAAAAATGTTGGTTTCATCCAGTGGTTTTCAAAGTTTATTCCATGGCATCTGAGGAGGCCTCAGATACCTCAGGGAAGATTGGGATGGAAAACAGTGAGTAGGAAGAACTTCAGAAATGCTTAGTCTCCTAGCTAAAGTAGATTCGTGTTTATCTGCTTTTAATGTTCAATTTCCACATAATTTTTCACCTTAATTAAAGAAATTTACTGAAAAAAAAAATTGAAGAGCAATTGAGTTACCACATTGGATTGTGTTGTATTGGATATTGATTCACTCTTGTATAACTTCGTGTGGTAGCCAAGGCCCGCACTGTGATAGCCACCATAGAATATGAGGAAGATTAGAAAATGTGGTCATCCCTGTCCTTGAATTCTTGATAGAACCAATCTGATAATAATTTATTGATTATACCAGATATGGTAAGGAAATACATGATGCTCAGAATTTGGCAACTTCCTTAAAAAGAGATACGAAGGATTGCTATAAAAAGCAATATGGAGGGAACAAAGCTGGCTGGAGCAATGGAGATGAAAGTGAACATGAAGGGTTACACTTGGTTCTGATCAACAGCTGACATATAAGTTTAATAGTTTAATATGAATTTACTTGATGACAGTTCATGACCCGAAGTCCAAGGGGGTTCATTGATTTCTCTGTGAGTCCATGGTGTGGCATGGGCTAAAACCCAAGATAAGCTTGGCTACATTCAATGCATTCATGGACATGTGGTACAGCGTACCACATCCAACCTCTATTTGGTCTGCCAGCTGATTGTAGAGGCATAAATGAGCCCATAATTTCCAGTGGAAATTAACCCAGCCCAACCCAGACCAGAAGCATTGCCTAGCTGGCCCCTAAAAGTGTGAGCTAGCTTTTGAAATGTTTGGTTAGGCATCAAATCCTAACAGAGGCACCTACTTCCCTGCACTGGTGAGTCCACTCTGGATAACAATACCATGGCCACATTGGATTGCCTGAAACATTCCCAAACGTTAACTAGAAATGTTTACAAACTAGATTGTGTTGAGGTCAGGGTGGTGAGAAAGGCTCTGAAAACCTGCTGGATAAGGAGTTAAGGAAACTTAACTTGAAAAGTAAAGGATGTTTGTAGGAACTTGAGATTGGACGTTAGTAGAAGTGGGATGAGCAATTTGTAACTTCTGTGGTTGATTGAATAAGGGCTGTGATTCTTACCCTGTTGCATCCATTCTTGCCATAGCCTTATGGTGGGCAGCATGTATTTTTCTTCCCCTCGTCCTTGGGCTTAAACGTGTGACTTGCTGTGGCCTATGAAATGTAGGTGGATGTTACAGAGTGCCAGTCCTGGCACTATAAAAGACACTCATGTTTCCACTCATTCTCCTGTACTTCTACTATTGCTATGATAAAAACATGCCCCAGTTGGCCCACTAGTCCCAGAAGAGATGAAAAACGTGTGGAGCAGAGCCACCTCCACCACCCTAAAGCACACAACAGAGCCTTCCCAGCCAGCCCATACCTTCCTGAGTAAGAAATTCATGCTTATTGTTAAATGCTCCCAGGGTTTTATAATGATTTCTACCCAGACATAGTTGGCCAACATATAACACTTCTGAGATCACAATTAAGACCAAAGAATGGCTATACCAGGGAAACAGACTTCTATTGCATTTGAGGGGCAGAGGAGAATCTCTTTGCCAAGGAAAAAGAACAGGTGAAATAAAGAGTTCTGTGTGCATATGGGATGTTCAACCATAGGGAAGGTAGACACGGTCTTCCTAGTTGGGGTGAGGATCAGGCTTTCTTTTCAGAGTGATAAGGCTACTAAGTGATTTTGGGGGAGAGTTAGCAGGTCATTTCAGCTGTGTTTCAGCAGAAAGGGGGAATGAGCATGAGGCTCATGCCTGTGTATGCAGGGAAAGGGTTGGCCAGGAGGAGCAGAGGCCACAAGGAGCTTTAAATGCCTCACCAAGGTGTTGACCTCAGACTCAAACCTGTGGCATTTGTGATTCCACCTGGAACCTCTCCCTCTTATCTCCAAGTTCTACTCCTGAAGATTCAGCTCAAGTGCAATTTTCTCTATGAGAATGTTTCCTGACCTTTCCAGCCTGCAGGGACCAACCCATCTCTGAATTCTTTATCTTGGCTGTAATTTATATGCTGTCTTCACTTTTTCCTTGACTTTTTCCCTGCTGAGTTTGATGTTTTCCATGTACTCACATAGCGTTTGCTCAAATTAAAGAACCTGTTGCTCAGAACGGTGCTTTTGTCTCTTTCCTTAAAACCGTGAACTGGTAGAAGGCCAAGAGCACGGCTTAGTCACTCCCTCTACCTACCACAGTGCCCGGCACTCACACACCATAGGGCCTCAGGAAATAGTTCTTGAATGAATCGATACGAATTTCTTCTGTCTTTCTGAAGCAAGTGTAAACTCCTGGAAAGTTGTTCATTCTGACAATTTCATAGTGCTCCAAGGCCAGTGCATTTTTCCACCAACAAATATGTGACGAATGAGCCTTACCCTGGCTTACAAAGGCCTGTGTCACCTGGCTCCTACCCATGTCTTTGACATCATTCTGTACAGCCTCTCTCCCTCACTCAGCGACCTGGTCTAGTCATATGGGTCTTTTTTCAGTTTTTTAAGCCCTGTTTCCAGCTCATTCTCATCTTAGGGCCTTCATAGTCTCTTCGGCTGCAATCTCTTCACTTGATTTTCTATGACTTCCTCTTTCTTGTCTTTCAGATCTCAGTTTAAGGTCTCCTTCTTTGAGAATCCTGTCCTGAAAGCCCAGTTTGAGGTACTACCCCGCCTCTCTCCATCGCATCTTCCAATCTCAGTTTTCTGCATGATACTTCTCCTTTTCTGATAATTTCTTTCTTTTCTTCCCTCCCTCCCTACTTCCTTCCTCCCTCCCTCCTTCCTTCCTAGCTTCCATATTTATTTATTGATTGTCTCTCTTTGCCAAAACATAAGCTTCATGATAATAGGTGCCTTTTGGGGTTTGTTCACTACTGTATCTCTGATGTGCAATAAATATGTTTTGAATGAATAAGTGAATGAATATGGATCTAGTACTCAGCTGTATGTTGGGAATACAGTGGGAGGGAGACAGACAAGCTTCTTGCCTTCAAGTATTTTACCACTTCTGCTGAACGAATGATCAGTGTGTACATGGTACAGCAAAACAAACAAAGGAAAAAACCCACCAAAACCAACCAACCAAACAACAAAAATAAAACAAAACAGACCAGATTATGTGTAGTCCATCTGATGTGTTATGTCTCGGCTTCCTCTGTGAAGTGAAGATAATAATGCCTAGTTTGCATTTTTGCCATGAGGAGTAAGTGAGGTGATGAACAGACAGCAGCACCCAACCTCATTCCTGGAATGCAGCAGGTGCTCCCTGAATGGTGCTCTTCACTCCCCATCTCATCTCCCTTCTGATATGTGAAATAAAATGTATTAAAAAGCTCATGTTCATCTTCCATCTGAACCATTCCAGAGAATTGAACTCTAATTCCAAGTATGACTCCTAGTTTTAAATCCAGTTATGAAAATCTTTCTGTGCCAAGTCCTCCAGAGTGTTAACAGTGGAGGTGGAACTGATTATAGTTCATTTGTGCGGCATGGACTTTGATTCTTTCAAAGCCTTTGTATGACCAGGGAGGTCTTGTTAGTTGCTGTTCCAGCAGAGCATGGTGGGGAGCTATGTGATAATTGGCTGCAAGCCATTGAAAAAGCATGACCAGTCTGGAAATGCTATAGATAGGCCTGGTCTTCTGCAGAGGTGCAGTTGACAATTGCTGGTGTTTCTTGAAATGCCACCATTGAAGAGTCAGTCCTTTAGGGTACATCATTGCTGGCTAGAAAAAAAACCAAAACAAAACAACTTTAGTAGTCATTTGCATGTTACTAAGAGTTTGCTGAATAGCAGTGTTTTTATTCTAGACCCTTAGCTAGGTCTCATTCAACCCTAACATCCAAAACAATTGTGGTATTCTGTGACCAGGGCTCTGCCATGGCTATGATAAGGTTAAGTAAGTCCATGTCTTGGAATAGTTCTTTCTGAGACTGTGTGGCTGAGTGTCTAGTGAACCGGGTCCCACGGAAGGGGCAAGGTCAAGGGCAATTACACAACAGAGCTCCCAAAGTTAACTCATATCTGTTCTTAATCTGTTTTCCTCTCTCCCTCCACCTACGCAGATGTGCCCTTTAAATATTTATTTGCCCACCTTTGCAGTGTGCGGCAGACTTTGTTTCAGAAGTCAGCTTGATCCCTTTGAAGGTGTTTACTAATTAGATCAGGCTGGGAAGTTAGGCAATTCCAGATAGATTTATCCTGTGCAAAGTAGTCCCTGGACCCAGGACCCCTAAACAGCCTCAGGGAGGTCAGCTGCAGTTTCCTCACTCACTTTCTTTATTGGAGGAAGTCCTAATGATTGCCCAATTAAGCTGAACGACACACGCTACTTCTTTTTCTGCCATTACCTCCTGACACAGTTTTAACACAGACATCGGAGTGGCTGGGGCCAGAAAGCCAAATGTGCTTAGCAAGTACAATTATGGATCAGTTGTGCACTGGGTTCAATCTGACACAGCCATATGAAATTCTCACTCATCGATAAGGCATCCAGCCCACAGATATTGACGTGAATATGATTTTGGCTTAGAAGGAAAATTGCTGCTGCAGTAATTCAAGTTCAATAGACCCACAGGTCACCGCCCTCAAATATTTTAAAATAACAATTTGTTTCAGGAGAATCTGCGCACATGCATGGGTATGTCTTTGAGTGTATGAGAGTGGTGCCGGTGTGTGTGTTTGCATGTATATCTCCAGCTGAAAGAGCTTTCCGAAGAGGTAAAGGACAAAGTGAGAGGGAGAACTCTATTGTGCTGGGTCTCAGGGTAGCCTCAGTCTGTGGTGCATGTGCATTGGCTTCTCTTCAGCTGCTTCGGTTATTGTCGCTGGTCTGATAGGGAGAGAGAAACAGCTGATCATGATTGCATGAAATGTCTGTGGTCTCAGGGGACCCACTTAGAGATTTGTCTAAGACTCAAAAGTCTTAGCTTGTTCCAACAGCAAGGCCAAACACTTTCTACTTCTGGAGAAGTGGCATGAAGCCAGATGGGGGTGCCTAAAACCTGGGAATGATGCTCTGAGTCCTGCGACAAAGCTGTGGGTGCCCCTGGGCTTTGCTTGGCGAAGACAGAGTCTAGAGTGCTCTCCTCCCTGCATCTGTGGGTCCTCGGTCACTGTCCTGCAATAGTCTGTAATCCATAGTCTCTTGGGATTCTTACCACGAGGCTAGGAGCACCTTAACTTTGTAACTTCAATCCCTAGCTCTGTGCCTGGCTCAGCAATGTCTATCAAATGACAAAATGGACACATCTCACAGGGAGAGTTAGGTTTCCTCTTGATGTTGCTAGAATGCCTCTTCTCTTAATTAAAGGGACAGCAGGTTGCCTAAACTTAGCATTGGGTGGAGAGCCTTGGAAGTGGCAGGGTAGGCAAGGATGGATCCACTTGTCAGTGGCGGATCCATTTGTCCCTGGAAAATCTGATTTTCCATTTGGGGGGGTGCTCCCTGCCACTGTCCTGGTGTCCTCCTGTGTTATTTTGCTTCCCAATTTAAACATTTTGGCCCAAATGTGGACAAACCTTCTTTTTGTAACCAAGAAGGAAATCTCCCTTCTTAAAGTTTAATTTCTAAAGAGACATTTTTTTCTTGGAGGACTAGACCCAGGAAGGATCTCTCACTTCAGAGAAGAGCTTCTTTCTTATGCTTTGGGTTTAACGTTATCTAATTTAACAAGTTACCAAATCTTACGGCAATCCCATCACCATAGCAAGAATTATACACTGGGCTATTCCTATACCTTTACTCCTATATTCATGATATATACACTAATGAATATATGATAATTATAATGTATTATATTTTTAATAAAAATGAAATACTTCCCCAACTATTATTTTTTAATCTTTTCCTTCTACTTTTTAATATATCATAAACTTCCTGAAAAATCAATGAAAACAATTTCACACCATTTTGTCAGCACCAAATCCTAACTACTGGACCACCAGGAAGTGCCTACACTATTTTGAATGACTGCCGAATATGACATAGTGAGGATATATTATCATTTTCTTTACCAAAGTTCTATTTGTAGATATATAGGTTGTTTATCATGTTTTCTTATTATAAACAATACTGTGATGAACATCCTTACTTTTTTATTGTTTTACAGCAATTGTTAGCGTAGAATGCATCCCAAGTAGTGGCATTTCTGGTTTACAGGGCATGCACTTTTTAAAGTTTTGATAA
Source organism: Propithecus coquereli (assembly GCF_000956105.1). Lineage (NCBI taxonomy): Eukaryota > Metazoa > Chordata > Mammalia > Primates > Indriidae > Propithecus > Propithecus coquereli. The sequence goes on along the minus strand of NW_012147886.1, from coordinate 1,989,764 downwards.
ATATCGACTAATTGCCCTTCAAAAAGGCTTTAGGAAGTTCAAGTTTCTCTCTCAATGATCTATGGCAATGCTTCCCCAATTTTTTTTTTTTTTTTTAACTTCTTGGCATTCATAAGAAAGGATGACTTTTGTACGGTGAACTTGGCTAAAGAGACGAATGACTTCCTTAGGAACTTCAGCTGCTTAGAGGGGTCAGGAGAGCAAAATCCTGGCATGACTGTAACCCTTCACTGTGCACCACTGCAGTGCTCCCTGCGGTTGGGCTGCTTTGGTCTGTAACAGTTTTCACATGTCCCATTAACACTTGATTCTGGTCAGAAGGAAGCCATTTTTCTTAAGGAGCAAGACTGCATGGTGGTGTTAGCAGGGGATTGGAGAAAAGGTAGACAGTGTTACAGGTGAAGAGATGCAAATTTTTGTGAGCTTCCGGTGGGAACTAACCAGCTGTTATGGTGTAAAACTCAAGGACGTTTCTTAGGTGATAATTTTCAAGAAGTAGCTAGTTTGGGTTGAGGCTGACTCTAGATCCTTCCCAGCTTGTCGGCAGAACTCAGTGGTCCTGAATGGATCGTAAGAAAGAAGCAGTACTTGTGTTTTCCCAAGACCTGGTAGACACAGAAAGGAATGTGGCCAATCTTTCCGATCAAACTTTATTGAAGAGCTGATGGCAGCAGCTGGACTTTACAAAGTCAACTGTGGCTCGGAGCCTTTGTACTCTACTGTGTCTCATAAACCTTTTATGAAATCTCTGTCATCCCCTTTGCAGATCCTGTGTCATGAAGAAGGATGTGGAGAGCTCCAGGAGCACCCCAACCACGACATATCCCAGGTTTCTGATCTTTCCAGGGAGGGGAACTCAGCATTTTTGGTTCTTGCTGAGAAACCAGACTGCCGAAGCTGTGGGACTTGTTGCCAACTGCAAGATCTCATTTCATGGCAATGATTGTAGCTTCACGTAATGCTGGGGCTTATTTACTCTAGTGAGAGCTCCCTAGCATCTGCTGGAATTTGATGATTGAATGATGCAGGGAGGTGGATTTGGAAACGTAGGTGTTTATTGATCCAACAAAGCCTTATAAAAAAAAATACCAGCTACACTTAAGTAGTCTGCATGTCAAAACAAACAAACAAACAACAAAAACCAGTTTACCAATTGTCAGGAGAAAAAATAAATTATCACTCATTGCAAATTCTCCCCCCAGGTAAGCAGGTGAGTGCTATGCACATACAGAGAGAAAAGTTAAGCATGTGTTCAACTATTTGGCCTTGCCATAGTGGCCCCGCCATGTATTTTCTGCAGCATTTACCAATGAGACCTCCTAGAATTGGATCTTTCTCTTCATCATCCTTTCTCTTTTCTTCTACCACATGAGATAATGAAAAAAATACAGGATTTAAAATCAATTTACCTGGAATCAAGTCACTGTGAAATATTGGGCTTTTTTTTTTTGCCTCAGGTTTCCCATTAACAAACTGGGCATAAGAAGACCTACATTTCTCCATTGACCACAAGTAAATTGAGCTTCAATTACCCAGTTAGAGAAAGGATGAAATATTACCTCCAAATCTTAATACATGCTTTTTTATTTTTATTTTCTACTATTAAAAATCTACTCCTAATTTTCTTCCCCTGACTTTATCTTTGAATTGCCAGAGTCATGTGTAAGCATCTTTAGTTCCACCGGTGGAATTATGGGTTCTTGAATTAAAGGGTTATTATAAGTTTTTTTTCCTCTCTCTTTTGGTATAAACTAGAACTCAGAAAGTGATAGAATTAGAATAATCCTTTTTCCTTTCATGTTGTCTTTTTCATTGTTTCCAAACTTTCCATAACTTTTCTGTCTCTATCAACACCATCCTATATCATCCAGATTGCTATTGCCATCAGCTCTTAACTCTTTCCACGCCAGCACATCCTACACATAGCAGCCATTCATTCATTTATTCACTGACTTAGCAAACGTGTGTCAAACACCTGCTAGGTACCACCCACACTATAGTAGGTGCTGGACATATTAATAACTAGTTCAAATACCTCCTTCAGATTCCCATCACTTTAACTACAAATGTCAAGGCCCATTGTCTAGGATTCAAAAATCCTTGCACACACTTGTTTCAGCCTGCTTTTGTACCTTTTACCTTTCTTTCTTTTTTTTCTTTTTCTTTCTTTTTTATTTTTTTCTTTTTCTCTTTTTTTAGAGATAGAGTCTCATTATGTTGCCCAGACTAAACTCAAACTCCTGCGCTCAAGTGATCCTCCCCTCTCAGCTTCCCAAGTAGTGGGGGCTATAGGTACATGCCACCATGCCCAGTTCAACTTGCTTCTTTTTTTTTTTTTTAATTTCAGCAAATTATGGGTGTACATATGTTTAGGTTACGTGTGTTGCCCTTGGTTCCCCCCCCCACCGAAGTCCGTGTTTCAAATATGTCCATCCTTCGGGTAGTGCGCATTGCACTCCTTGTGTATACAAATACCCCTCCCCTCCTCCCTCTTCCCCCCTCCTCCCACCGCCCTCCCCCTTCCCCAGCATCCAATAGATGTTGTTCTGATATGTGCATTTATGTGTTGATTAGTTAATACCAATTTGATTCAACTTGCTTCTTAGTTCTCTCTCTCACTACATGATATTATCAACTCTCAATTCCAGCTGGACTTGTCTCCACATTGTGTCTGCACCTTTGCTTTTCCCAGTCCCCTTCCAAGTGTGCCTGTCTATCTCTACTTCACTTGTTCAGACCTAATATTCAGTGGAGAGTTGAGGTATTAGTTCTTCTGTGAAACTCTCCTGACTAACCCTTGGCAGGACCCTGGTTGCTTAATATCTGAATCAATAGAATTCAAATTGCTAGTTACCTTTTCAAGCATATAGAGAAAAAATGAGGTTTCAAGGTGCTTGAATGAAAACAGACAAACATCTTGTCTTACATGTTTTTGCAGCCATCATAGGATCTAATACAGCATCTTGTTCAACAAATACTTGCCTACTTATTGTTTGAGTCATATAATAAAACATAGAAAGTGAAAATGATGCACTGTCAGGATTTTTCCATTAGTTTATTGCTTCCCTCTCATTTTTCTGGATGACTTCAGAGGCCAGTTTGGTTCAAACCCTTATTAATTGCATCCTCTCCAACTTGACTGCCATGGAGTCTTTATCCCTCTCCTGTCCTTGCTATGGAAGCACAGGGTTACCTAGTCTAGCCTGGAGAGCACAGCATCAGGTAGTGGGGAAAGCTGTAGTTTTGCACAGATAACTAGATCTGGTTTCTAATTCTAACTGTGAATTGTATAACTGTAGAAGAGTTATCTTGCCCCTCTGAGCCTCGGGTCCATCTTCTGTGAAGTAGAATTAATAAAACCCCTTGCAGGGCTGTTGCAAAAATAAAATGCGATAATATATAAATATAGCATCTATTAGCTTGTTCAATTCACATTAAGTGCCTATTAAGTTATAGCTATTATTAATATTGACCGTGGATGCTGGAGTGTTTTGGATCTTCTAGGACTCTTTGGAAGAACCACTGGCCTTAGAGGGACGCATATGAGCCTGATGTGCAGTGGGCTCTTGCAAACTTTTACTTTGGGAGCTGTCCAGCATCCAATCTCCTTCTTTTCTGGTACAGAGTTTCTTTTTTGTAGTACTGTTGAAGAGTAGTGGCCTCTCCTCACCACAAATGTCAGAGACTTTCGATCCTCCCTCTCCTCACCCCTTAGCTGACTGAGTTTAGCAAATGATCAGGGCTTAGCCTATTGGATCCTTCTGCCACTTTGCCGCTCAGATTTTGAATCCTGATGCTATGACTCTTGCTTCTGGGATTTTGAAGTCTTAGTGTATATCCTAAAACTAAATGATCACTTAAAATTTATGCACAGCTAAGGCAGCTTTGCTGGAGGTATTCAGGTTCATTTTTCCTTCTTACACAATCTCTGGCGAGCTCGCTCCTCTTTAATCATTCAGACTGCTATGGTTCTTGTTTTCTAAGTCTCCTGTTGCTGTGAGCCTCTGATAAAATTCCAATAAATCACTAACCTCTCCTTCCCCATATTTTCTCCATATGTTACTTGAAATCAAGAACTCAGAGTGACATATTGAGTGGCTTAGGCACTTCATTCAATGGCAAAGAATCTATGGTGCATTGGCCTCCTCTTTGATCTCATCCTCGTGACTGGCCATAAGGCATGGGGTGTCTTTAGCTGCCATTGTCTTTGTATAATGGTTTCCATTGTTTGTTTTTAGGGAATCCTGGAGCTGGAAAGAATGATGAGCTGCCCTCTAACTAAGAAATTGACTTTTAAGTCACCTCTAGTCTTTTTCACAGGATGGCACATCTCACCTTGAATTGTTTCCATGTTCCAGTCTTTTGCCCCTACTTTAGAAGGGTGGCTCAGCCAATGAAACTCTGACACCTTTTCTCTCAATACCTGAACTTACTGGCAGAAGATGTAGGTTCTCATCTGAACTTTGCTGCTGACAATCCTTGTGTAAGCCAGCTCATCTCTTTGTCCTTCTGTCTTCTCACCTATGAACAAGGCTAAGTAGCAACAGAGGGTAATTTTGATGAGCAAATAAAATGATTGCCATGCTGGCATCTTTGCAAAACAAGGCTGATGTCATGATAAACAGATGGTGCCATGAATATTTTTCACAAAACGATGGTAAAATCAATGGTAAGAGCATTAGGAAAGATTGGGTGATTTGGGGGCGTTGGATATCAGCCACAGAGAATTGTACATTGGATGGTAGTGAGGACCTGGGGGACGGAGGAAAGGTACTGTTTTTCTTAATCAGGTAGTGACCTCTTCTGGGGAAAGAAAGAGGCGAGCAGGGCCTCAGTATCACATGACACATACAACATTTGCACAAGGGCAGCCAATGATAGAGTGGATGGTCCCCAGAGGGAGAAACTCTCAGGCTGGATATTTGCCCTGAGCAGCTAGGTGGAAAACAAAAATAAATGAACTGAAACTAAAAATTATTTGCCCTGTAGCCCTCCCTCAGAGAGCTCTCACTGAGAGAACTAATGACCCCGTGTGGGCTTGTCCATGCACTATGGTGAGGCCACTGTCCGTGCAAGCTGGCCAGATCCAGGAATCTAAGACCAGCCTCTAGGGAAAAATGGTTCAAAAAAGGTCTAGATGGGAAATGTATTTTTGTCGATTCCTAACTGGAATGGAAAAGAAGCAGTCTTTTAGATGGACAAAGCAAGGTTCAGAGGGTGGTGAAAGAAGTGATTTTGTTCATTGGTCCTCCTTTGGGGGCAGGAAAGTGGCAAGCTCCTACCACAGTCTTGTCCATTGAACTAAAAGCAGTGAAAACCATAAAAGATGTTTTATTTTTTTCTCCACCAAACACCACCATATTCACTTGCTACTTAAAGCTCTTGGAAGGAGAAAGAGAGAAAACCCTCAGGAAGTCTCCTTGGTAACTTCAGCAACCTTTGCATTCCTCTTTTTTCTATACCTAAAGGACTTAATCTATACTAGAGGGTGGAACATTTGATCTCACATGTTCTGTTACTGAGGAAACAGATCATGGCTTTCAGTTAGACTCCAGGGCAGGAAGGTGCAGGGCTGATGGGAATCACATTGTCTTACTCCTTGTTGAATGGCTGAGCTGGACTCACAGAAGGGAAGAGACTTGCTCAAGGCCAACTTAGAAACACAGGGTTAGGGCTTAAGTTAGAACTGAGGCTTCTGACCGTCTTTTCCTTTCTGTGAGCAGTTACTCCTCTTCTACCTCCCTTCAGTCTCCTGCTGCATACGAAATTGACTAGCAATGTTAATATTACTAGGTTGATTAACAATAGGGTAGCTACAATTTAAGCAACTACTGCATGCTAATCTCTGTTCATTTATTCAACATATATTTATTTAGTGTCTACAATGTGTTAGGCATTGGAGATACAATAGTAAGCAAAAAATGATAAGCTCAGCCATTGTCAGATATCTCATCAACAAAGATGAAACTAAAACTGTGATCTCCGAAGGCAAGCAATTTGGCATTATAAGAGGTTATGATGGGAGGGATGGTTTATTAGTCCAGTGAGAGCGTCTCAAAGGAAGTGGTAATTCTATTCACCTGTTGCTCAAGCCTAAAATCTCAGAGTCATCCTTGCCTCCTCTCATTTTCTTATACCCTACATCCTATCCACCAGCAAATATGGTTGGTTCTGCATTTGAAATATGTTCAGAATCCACCTGCTTCTTAGCACCTCTGCTGCCATCCCCCTTTGCCCAAAGCCCCCGCTCTCTTGCCTGTATTGTTGAGATACGCTCTCTGCTTTCACTCTTTTACTCAATTATATTTGGATGATTCTGGACTAAAAAACTTTCTAAGTCTTGTAGTGCATGACTTCTCAGAGGTTTTCATATGCTAATTAATATAGTGACTCTCCAAGAAGGGGGTGCGTGGTACAGCATACTGCAGACATATTTGGTCACGATTTTTTTCTTACAGTGTGTCTCACATAACTGTTGTTCCATGGAACATGTTCTAAAAATCACAGAAAATGTCTATGAAAATACATCAAGTAAAATGTCATTATGAGCCAAAAGGATAATGTGATGGGAAATGAAGCCACTTACAACAGTTTCATTGAACAGGGAGTCAGGTTTACTGAGTTCTAGCCACAGTTACCTTCTCCTGAGCTGTGTGGCCTTGGCAAGTTATTTAATGTCTCTGAGCTTGGTTTCCTTCTCTGTGAAATATAGATAATAATTCCTGTCCTGTCTACTCTGTCAGGCTTATTGAGAGACTCAAATAAGATAAAGGATGTTAAAGAAAGAGCATCCTTTTCCTTCCACTTAACCCAACTCAAACCCAACCCAATACCATGACTGTCCTAGAAAATCATTAGCATTTCCAGTTACACCATTTCTGCACTTAATCTTAATCAATGAGCAACAAAATTAACACTGGATTTATTTAAGTGACCAGGAGTAAAATTCAGGGAGTTGCTGGCTGTTGGCTAAAAAGCAAACAAAACAAAGAATTAATTGGCGCTCAGGCTGTGGTGAGTGCCAATATGTAACACGCATGGAAGAAAGCGAGAGAAGCCTGGACAGCACAGCACAGCACAGCAGAAAGAAAAAAATCAGCAGGGATTGTGCGAAAAAGGCTAGAGAGGCGAGAGAACCTGAAAATACGGCATTGTAGGGAGAAGATGATAAAACTGGAATGATGCTGCTAAAAAATTTATCATCACCTTAGCTGATAGTGGGGACGTAGTGCCCCACACAGAATGGTTGAATAGCACTGGGCGTACTTCAGGGAGGGTCAGTGGGGCTGTGTGAAAACTCCAAGCTGTCAAAGTTCTGTAGGTCTCTGGAAGGAGCCCATTTGGAGTACGTGGTTCATACCAGGTCAGCAAGAGGTGGCTCTGCTGACGTGACAATAATTCCCCTTTTGGACCAAAACTCCACTGAATGCTCTTTTTCTCTAAGGTTTTTGGCTGTGACTGACTGGGTAACTTTGGACCCAGACTAATTTATCCTCAACAAATACATGTTTATTTGTGGGCCAAAGCCTCTAATGAGGATGATGATGATAGCATTGACAATGATAATAAAAACATAGCTCCCATATGGCTGTTTTAAAAACACACTCACATCTAACCTGCTCAAAATAAAGCCTGAGGTTGGTATTGAAATCCCCATCCAACTAAAAGGGGGAACCCGAGGTCCAACACCTTACAGGAGGGGACATGGCCAGTGAAAGACAGAGCTGGGGCAGGAAACAGATCTTCTGTCTTCTTGTCTGTGTTTTATATGGTGCTGCTTCTCTGGGAACCTTCCTGGCAGTGGGATCAATGTCCCTTCTAGGCACCCAATCCTGGATGCTTGCATGCTTAAAGTGAGCCCTACTGGATGAAAATTTTTGTGTTTTAGGGGCATATCTGTGTCAAGGTAATCTAGGTTAACAGCAAAGTTAAGCTGTCATCAAAGCTCTGAGTAAATGCTCAGAGAATTTACTTGGAGAGGCAACACATAGTTGTTAAAAACCACACAGTTTCCCTCCTCAAATATGGCAGTTTATATGCTATGTGACCTAATGTGTCTGTGGTTCAATTTTCTATCTGTAAAGTGGTATTCATAATACTACCCACCTTGGTAGGGTTATTGAGAGGTTTACATGGATATGTGTAAGGTATTTGGAATTGTATGTGAGCCTTATTGTCGGGCACGCTTAAGTTTTATACTTCTTGTTTCCCTTGTAACTACTATTTTTGCTTTCCTAGAACTCAGAATTCTGAATGGTAGTTATCTGTCCCTACTAGACTGAAAGGTCTTGGAGGGTAGAGAGCATATTTAATTCACTGCTGTGTCTCTAATACTTGGTGCACAGAATATCCCAGTAAGCAATTGCTCATTAAATGAGTAAATAAATAAATACACAAATATCTTATGACAGTAAAAAAAAAAAAGTAGGTGTCTTCTTAAAGTATTATCTTGTCCTTTCTGAACTCATATACTGACCAATGTATCTTACATTGCTCAGGGAGTCAGAGCTGGAGCTCATTGGCCAAAATACTCTGCAGTCAATTAGTTGTATCATCTAGAATGTTCCCTGATTAGGTATTAATACCTGAGGACAGAGACTATGCTTTGTTCTCTGTTATATCCTCAACACCCAAAAACTGTGCCTGCCGTCCAGTAAGCACTCAATCAACATTCGTTGAATGAATAAAGAAATGACTATTAGGTATTCGTTGTTCTTTTGTTTTTGTTATGAGCCTGTTTATAAAAAAATTTAAGTCCGAAGCACTTTTCCATCTACCCCTGGACCATAAGATTAAACCTCCAGTGTTCCAGGCAAGAACTCAGTAGAATTAAAAGGTTTTTCTTTGCTATTAAAAGCTGTTTACCAGGATTACTAAGCAAATAGGAGGAATGGAACAAAATGATAAAAAATTTTGTGGTGCTCTTTCCTTGTGGGATTTTTCAAGTCTTTCAAGGCATGATCAGTGACTAATGAAATTGACTTCTTGGAGGAAGGAAATGAGGAAGCAAAATAGACACATTATCATGGACTTTGTCTTTTATGAACTTTGTGGCTCTAGCTCACTGTGACTCTATCCAGCCTTTGCTAAACATTACTCTTTTGGAACGGCCTATAGTTGGGTACATAGGCCAATGGCATTCAATGGAAATACAGATGGGCTGAGGCTGGGGAATGTTGGTTAAGTGGAGTGACCTGGCCTTTCTCAGAAATGAGGGCTCATTACGTGACAGAATCCAGGTGGCAACACAGTCAAGGGACAGGGAGCACTGGCTGAACTCAGGTTATCGGTGGTGGCACCTTAATTGCCTGGATTAGTAAAGGACACAAATATTTAGGTAGCTGCTGGGTTTCTTACAACTAGAAGAACCACAGCTCACAAAACAACTCATTTAATTTGAAGTGAACATTATTGTCCCCATTGAACAGATGAGGAAACTGAATGCTGGGAATTACCTTGAACATGCTTAAGATTACCCAGCCAGGAACTGGCAGAGCCTGGATCCAAATTTTGTATTTTTGATGCCACATTCCGAGCTTTTTCCTTATAGAAGAAATCTAAATAGGCTCAACCTTGCCCAGCCACCAGCCCAGAGATTGGGAATTTTTGACTTATTGTCTTTATCTAATTACCAGTTTACTCTGAAGCTTGCCTTCATCTCTGGGAAGCTCCTGAAAGAGAAATATATTCAATAATGACAATAACTGTTCTTTCTGGGGTTTGGGCTGCGCAGCCTGGTGAGGGTGTTCAGGATAGATAACATCAGGGGCTTTAGAAGCCCTGGAATTTTGACAGCTCACAAATACTGAGCACTTACTAACTGCCAGGTAGATTGTTGAAGGCTTTATATGCAGGAACTGCCCCATTCCTTGCAATAACTTTTTAAGGTATGCATCACTGTCATCTCCATTTAATGGTGAGCAGACTGAGGCTCAAAGAGACTGGCTCAGCCAAGCTTGCACAGCTAGACAGTAGAAGAGCTGGGCATCAACTTGAGGCAGTTTGATGGATTCATCCTTGCTGTGCAAGCACTTGTTCAATAAAAATAGACAACATGAGTGGTTCTCAAAATGGTCCTAGGACCAGCAGCATTGGTGTCAACTGGCAGCTTGTTAGAGGTACAAATTCTTGGCCCCAACCCAGACCTACTGAATATGAAACTCTGAGGGTGGGGCCCAGCAATCTGGGTTTTAGCAGCTTTCCTTGGGTTCTGATACACACTCAAGTTTGAGAACCTCTGGACTATACTATACTGAGTGCTTTCAGGGAAGAAGGGATTTACACAGAACACAAAGGGCACCAGGGGAGCTTAGAGTCTAGGGAAGATGTTTTTCCAGGAAGTGCTACTGTTTTGGCCTTGTGGATCACACCTGAGGGAGTAGAGTGAAAGCAGAATGTCCTCAGAAATAGGATGTGGTGAGAGGAGAGGGTAGGAGGAAGTGACATCACAGTCACCTTCTGAGAATATGATGGGTTTGTAGGACAGGTGTTGATTATCCACTAAGGCTCACTGAGCTCAAGTGACTTGGCCAAGTTCGGGTGATTGGTAACCAGTGATGGACTCAAACCCAGGCCTCTGACTCCCTAGAGAGTATGTTAAAACTGCATTCCCCCACCCTCAGAGTATGGTGAGTCATAAAGATTTAAGAGATACCCTTTGAATTATGAGAAATTCTTCTTAGTAATTGTCACAACTTCTGACAAGATGACCTAGAATCAGAAAAAGAACTAAACGGTCAATAGTTTGGTGGTCCCAGGAAGGAGGGGAGAAGAGAGGAGGGATTCAGAGAGAGTCAGTGAGGAGACAGGGATGTCTTCAAGGTACTGCTCTAGAACCCATGGCTGTTTCATCATCCTAATTGTCGTTTTCACCATTTATTGGGCTGTAAGTACTCCAGCATGTTACAAATCAGAAAATGTAGCACAGGTAACCTTGAGTTTGATTCCTGGCTTTGCCAGTGACCCTGAGCAGGTTATTTAACTTCTCTGAGATTGATTCTTCATCTACAAAATGAAGATCATCAGAATTCCAACCTCATAGGAATTAAGGGAAGTTTTAAAAGAGATAATATCTATAAAACTTTTAGCAATTATTTGGCTTATAGTCAGTCTGGCTTGTGTTGTTGTCATCTTATCCAAGGGCTGGCTCCCATGGACATAAAGGGAAGCCTCAGTGAGTGAGGGAGATGTTTTAGCTGTTTGCTGCCACATAGGTCTGAGGCTGCTACCAACAAGCCACCTTCTCTCTTTTTTCTGTACATAACAGATGACCAAATAGTTAACGAATATCTCTTTGAAAGAGCACCAACTGATACCCCCATTTAGGGTGTTCCAGCCCCTCAGTGCGGCCCTGGTCCTGCTCATACTGGTGCACAGACCCTCATGCCCTTTTCTCTGTTTCCTTCCCTCTGCTCATTCTCTGGACATTGCTGTGTGGTGTTCCATTCCCATCTCCAGCTCTAGCTCATTTTCTGCCACATTAAGAATACCTGTAGCCTGGACTAGAAGGACAGAGTGTGTGCAAGGGCAGCAGGGAGACACAAAAGGCAAAGACAGAGGGCTGGGTCCCAGGACATCTGTAGCATTTGGAAGAGGAGGTTGAAATCTGAAATCGTTTGTTCTGCCTCTGCCTATTATGACGACCAAGATACTTGGGCTTGTCTATAAAATAGTATGAAAAGCTAATATTTTTGGGGCACTTAACTATATTCCACACACTATTGTTAATGCTTTATGTATTTGCTAAATAATTCTCATAATAACCATACAATATAATTACTGTTATAACCCCCATTTTAAACATGAGAAAATGGAGGCAGAGAAGGCTAAGTAGCATGTCCAAGCTTACACAGCTGACGAGCAGGGTTCAAATTCAAGCATTCTGGTGCCAGAATTTTCATTTTTAACTACTGTGTGATACTCTTTGAAGGGGACAAAATGCATTGATTAGGGTAGAATGGGGTCATGTCTCTAAAATCTCTTTGGAGGTTGAAATTATGTGAATGTATTATTATTAGCATTGTTCTTAGAAAGGAGTGTGGGGCCAGGGCTGTCTAAAGGGATTTGGGGGTGGGAAATGGGGGAATGATCCTAGAAGCAACTGTGGCATGAGGGCCACTGTGAGGCTTGGAGAAAAACATGCTGGGAGCTGGACTCTTGTCAGCACTCCCCTAGCCCCACATCTCTGCTGTCAGCAAAAGGAAAATGTCCATCTAGAGATGCCTAGAAGGGAACAGAAATCACCCAGGTGGCACATGCAGGTGGAAGTGTGCGTGTCAGAGCCAAGAAGGGACTGCCCCTCTTAACAAAGAGCATAAAGAAATTTGAGTGTTGTTCACCACTGTGTTCCCTGTACTTAGCCCATGCCCAGCTCATTGTCATTCAAGTAATTTTCATTAAATAAATGTACATGTCTGGGTTTGAATCCTTGTTCTCTCTATTGCCTTCAGAGAGTTATTTAAGTTCTCTAAGCTACACTTTTCCTTTCTTTTTGAAAAAAATGGAGTTGGGTACCTACTTCAGAGGTCTTGAGGCCTAAATCTAGATGAATGTAGGTGTTCAATAACTGATGATAATTGCTGATATTATTATATTAGACCAGTGGCCAGCCATCTTTTCCTGTAAAGGATCAGATAAGAAATATTTTGGACTTCACAGGTTAGATGATCTCTGTCACAAAAACTCAGTGCTGCCATTGTAGTTTGAAAACAGCCATTGACAATACATAAACAAATGGGCATGGCTCTGTTCCAATAAAACTTTACTTACAAAAACAAGTGGCAGGCTGGATGTGGCTCGCAGGTTGCAGTTTGCTGATTTCTGTACTCTAAGGTCCAAGCAGTGTGAATCTTAAAAGGTGCTAAGCCATGTTAACAGGCTACGGATATTCTTGAACTTCCTAGGCAAAGCTCATCTCTTTATTTCATTCCAGTGTTAAAGATGAGCCATAATTTCCTGGCAGTGACAGTGTGTTTGCAGGGAAATCTGTGTTCTTAGTGTTTGTGTTTGTTTATATTATTTCTCCAACAAAAGTGACTGGTGAGAGCCCTCCTTCCCGAATATTTTTCTTCTAACTATTTGTTTCTTGGTAACCATGCACCTGCTCTACACACCTCCAGAGCTAGTCTGTGGGGAGAAAACTTGGAATTTGGGAGTCTGGAATTTTGCTTGTCTTCCAACTAGAATCTTAGAAATTTATATATCTATCTAGAATAAGTGATTTCTTTAAAAAGACATTGAGGAGATGGTTTAGGTTTTTCTTTTTTCTATTTAATTTGGTGGGGTCTTGGGAGGAGAACAAGTTTTAAAAAAGTGTACATGTATATAGAACAGGTAAAGAGAACAAGGTAAGTGTGCTTTGGTGGTGCAGAGAGAACATGAGTAATTTTTTAGTCCTTGCTGTGTCTCAGGTGTATGGGAGAGTCTGAGATACCACAGATGGAACCACATGGAAGAATGTAGTTATGGTTCTTCATGGGAAAATCAAAGTATTGTTAATAGAAGAAGCAGGGGAAAGATGCTGGGGATTAAAAAATCTTGTTTGGTTTGGGTAAATACGAGGTGGTTGCCCATTGTCACCATTATAAGCACCAGTTTGCTCTCTTGTGCTGATGAAAAAAGGTAATGTGCAAAGCACCATATTTATTGCCTGGCACAAAATAGACCTAGAATAAATGGATGCCATAATCTTTCTCTATTGTAATTATTATTGTTATTATTATTTTTTTCTGAGACAGAGTCTCACTGTGTTGCCCCGACTAGAGTGCCGTGGCGTCAGCCTATCTCACAGCCTATCTCATCTTATCCAAGGGCTGGCTCCCATGGACATAAAGGGAAGCCTCAGTGAGTGAGGGAGATGG
>NW_012147886.1:1955246-1975510 GCF_000956105.1 Propithecus coquereli | reverse complement strand
TTTGTTAGTTACGTGGTTATATTGCATAGTGGTGAATTCTGGGCTTTTACTGTAATCGTCACCTGAATAATGTACACTGTGCTCATTAGGTAATGAAAATTGACATTCCTTAAATCCTAACAAGGGTTGAGCTTGTCTAAGCTGATCACATGCTTTCTAGACTCTGATGCATCTCACCTTTCGATGTCATTGAGAACCTGTGCCCTAAATATCTTCTGTTCTTCCATCCTTCGAGTTTCAGTAATGTTTCTCCTCGTGGTTGCAATATGGCTGCCTCAACTCTAAGCATCATGCTTTCTCAGGACATCATCTCAGGCAAGAATAAAGGGGGCGTCACATGTCCAGCCCTAAGTGAGTGACTGGCAAAGGGAATGGGTTATGATGACAGGCTGAGAAGAATCACGATTCATCCACTGGGGCTGAAACAGGAAAGAGGGGGCATGGTCCTTTTTCATCGCTTCCTTCTTCTTAAGAAACACATGTTTTGTTCTCCAGTTCCTAATACAGTGTCTGGCCTAAAATAAGCACTCAATATATATGTTTGTTGGGGATTAATAAAGTAATGAATTAATAAGTAATGAATAGAATGATCTTTCTCTTGCCCTTTTTTCATAAATTCTTCTGGTTTCCTTTTTTCCAAGTCTGGAGTAGGCAGTCATGGAGCTATTCATCCTGTCTGAAGGTGACGCTTCCTAAATTTGGTAACATGGTAAGAAATGAGTACGGCCTATCACACTGTCCACATTCAGCCTCTGATGCGAGTTGTCAGCATGGTCGTGGAGAGGCTCGTGTGGGTGAGGCTGACGGTGCACTCAAGGGCAGCATGCTCAGGCATGACCAAGCCCCTTCCAAGCAAGGTTGGAAGTCAAGATGAGCTTGTTCCCTTTAATCCTCTCTTTGGGCAGTTTCCTATGGCTTTTCAAACTCCCCTATTAGAATGTCAACAAAATAACAGGGATCTGCAGAAAATTTTTAAGAGAAATGTTTTGAAATGAACCAAGTACCCTGGAAGCATTTGTCATCAAGGCTTTAACGAGATAATTATAAACTTCCTCTATGTAGCTCATAGCTCAAAAGTTCTAAACGCTTTTTCTAGATATCACTTTGTTGATCTAGTTTGAATGATGCACTGAAAAATATTTCTTTAAATAAATGGCTATTCTGGAATTCTGGATTACTCATGATTTCATTCTTGTTTACCCCCATCGTCCTGCCAAAATGGGGATTTCTGTGATCGTATCTAGAATACCCATGGGAAGGAGATAGAAAAGCAGAATGGTTGTCTAATCTGGCTGGAATCTGATCACTATCACTTATTGGTGGGACACATTGGGCAAGTGGCTTAATGTCTCCAAGGCCCAGTTTCTTCATCTGCAAAATGGGACAATAATTGTGGGTGGTTCTGTCATAGTATCTGGTACATAGTAAGAGTATAATAAATGTTATCCATTATTGTTTCTGATAATATGTTATATTCTTCAGATTGTTATTGCAACGGCTATTCTTTACAAAGACGTTTGTAGTTGTCGCCTTTGAAAAATAGATTATGCCAAGTGCGATACCCCAGTATTAGCCCACCCAACTACAGTCAGCCAATATTTGTAAGGAGCTTTCTGTGTTCTTGGCATGGTGCTGGACACTGGGATTATATTGTGCTTGTGACGGGGCCTCGTGTTGCTGAAAATGATTTGACTAGTCAATTAAGGTGGGTTAAAAATACCCAAGAAATTAATATTTCTTTATTTTGCAAAAATGAGTTTTTTTAAGTTAAATTGATTGATTATGTCCCTCAAAATGGTCACTTCAGGTTGACTGAATTGATTCTTCCCTGCAGTTGGTGTGAAACGTGGAGTTTGTAATGAGACAACGTAGAGCGGCCACAAAACCAGGACCTGGATGATGTCAGTTTTCCGTGGCTGTTCACCGACACCCTGGAACCTCGGGCAAGTCACCTCACCATCTGGAACTCAGCTCCCTGGTCTCTAACGTGAGCAGACACCCACCCATATCATTCAGCTGGTTATTCCAGAGAAGATGAAAAGATTTTTTTGTAGCAATCATTGCAGTTACTGTAGTATTTGAAAAGTTTTTTTCAAGAGCCGGAAATTCCTTGGGCTAGGAGGATGGTAACAATTGTTCTTCTATGATCAATTTTTTCCAACTCTTTAAATAAAATTCAAACTAAATATAAAAGAAGGTGCAAAAAAAAATCTCTGCCTTGATCACTTGAAATGAATGAACTAATGTGGAAGTTTGGGTCTTTTGAGAAGCACACACTAAGGCAGGATTAGACGTGCAAGAGGAAACACCTGTGAAGAAAAAGAGGGAGGAAGTAGGAGGAGGCAGGAAGAGGCTTCAGACCCAATGCAGGTCTCACACCTGTTAAAGGAGAGGAGGAAGGAAGGAAATGGGGTAGAAAGAGTCTTGGACTGTCACTCAACTCTAAGTTCTAGCATTTGCTTTGGCCAGTGGGAGTTCTTGAGCCAAAATTGCCCATTAAAGCATTTCTGTGTCTGCAGACATGGACCTGGACCGGAGTCCTTGCTGTGCTTGGTCATTGGCTGGGAGCGTGGTGGGCACAGCGGGGACCCTGCAGCTAGCCATTCAGTCAGCTCCTTCCCACAGCAGATCTGGGCAATGCATTTTCATGGCCATTTGCCAAATTGCCTGAAATTTTCTTTTTGAAACATAGATCATCGTAAGTTTGAAAAAACCTAGAACGTTTGTGATAATACAGATTTTGTACCCAAAAATGAAGATTACATTCTTTCCTTTGACTTTCACTTCCTCTGTTTTGGCTAGGCCAACCATGTTGAAAACCCCACCCAAATTTGTAGAGTTCCTCATTTGACAATTTAAAAAATTTTGTATGAGAATAAGCCACACAAGCTTCCTTTGTTTTACCTGCTCAATGAGTTATGATTTGCTATCTTGGGTTTCTCATGTTTTCTCCCTCTTCACCTGTCCATCATTTCTTTAAATGGGAAAAGTGATCCCTGTCAGTTTGCTCCCCTGACTCCTAGTCCAACCAGGATGAACCCAGTTATGCAGACGGTTTGGGCAAGAAGCAGAACATCCAAAAAGATCTATGACGGAGGGAAAATTCTGAGGAAGTAGTTCACAGAGGATGAGGAGGTGTCATAGGAGGTGTCTGTAGGGTTTGCTGAACATACAACATTCTTGGAACTTGTCTTTTTCACAGGGCATTATACAATTCATTCATGTTAACAAAAAAACACTTGTACCCTCTAAATCTATTGAAATAAAAAATAAAAATAAAAAAAGTTACATAGACGAGGAATGTGGCCAAGATTAGTCAGATGCTCACCAAACCTCTTCCTCTTCCTTCTGAGCACACAACTTGATGAAATTTCACCACCACACTTAAGTGTGGTTGTGTGACTGAGTTATAGCCAGTAGCAAGTGCACAGAAATGATGAATGTCACTTCCAGATCTGCCCCATTCCTGCCAGGAAATTCTCATGTTCTCGCTCATCCTTTGCCTGCTGGTTGGTTGCAGAGGATCCAGGGGAGAAATCCAAGGCCCTGGAAGATGGTGAAGCCATCTTCACCTGAATGTCTACCAGGATCACTAAATAACTGTGTAGAGCAGAATACTCTGTTGTTCTCTTTGTCTGGGAAGCTGTGCTCCTGGCTCAGTGTAACTGTCTGTTTCTCACCCTTTATGGCCCAGTTATTTATTAATGTCTGCTTCTCTAACTCTACATCTAGTGGTGGTCTTCCCCAGGCACTCTCAACCATATCACTCCATTTATTTCCATCACTGCATTCATCAAAGCCTGTACTTACTTTATTTCTTTATTTGTTTATTGTTTATCTCCCATTTAATGCAATGTCCAAATGGGTGGGAACCCTGCTGGCTCTTCTCTGCTGTGTTCCTGATGCCTCATATAGCATTTGTGGTGAAGATGGATGAATATATTCATGAAATTGCTTGAACACTCAAATCCCCTCCAAGTCTCTCAGCTTCTTGGTAGCAAGGTCTTTGTCTTGGCAGGATTAAATGTAAAGGGAAGACTATAGTTTTTATTTCATGATCAGACTCAAATGGCTCTGTGGCCTTGGGAAAACTGTAGCACCTCTCTGAGCCCAGGTTTCTCCTATTGTCTAATAAAGCTGTAATATAGTGCCCATCTCAGTGAGATATTGTAACTATTAGGAAAGATAATAAATATAAAGTTCTCTGCACAGTGTCTGGTACATTTAAAGTGTTTAATGAATGTTGGATGAATGAATGAGCCTGAGGGGTGAAGGCACATAGGCCTTTGATTCTTTCCCTGCCTTCTTCTGGTGACTCTACTGCTATGAAGTCAAAACGGATCCAGGTGGGAACAGGTAGATGGGTAAAGGATTAGAACTATTGCAGCAAATAAGCCATTCCTGAGAACTTACTGTGTGCAGTTCCGGGGTTAAGCACGGTGGGACAAGTGGAGATGACGGAGGCATAGTCTCTGGACCCAGAGAGGTGGCGTTTCACCAAGGCATTAAGTGTTCAAAGATACTGATGGATGGGACATGGAGTGGGGAACAGCATGGCCAAAGAAATGGGCACAGGATGAGGGTAGAAATTTGGGGGATGTTGGGGAGTTTAGGATGTGAGGAAACAGAGGGGAAGACGTAGTTGGAAAGTTGCCTTGGAATCAGACCCATGAACATCCTGAATGCCAAGATAAGGAAACTGGACTTGACTCTGTAGACAACGGTGGGTCAGTACATGCTCTTGAGGAGGGAATCAAAATGATCCAGCTAGCAATGGGAAGGATTAACTGAGAAAGAATACCCTGAAATGGCAAATCCAAACAACCCCAAAGCAAGCAGTACCCCTGGGTGGGTTGGGTCAAACAGCTTCATCAATAAACGAGGATAATGTTTTTATTTTTATTTTCAATACAAGGAATTCCTAATAAGGGGCATTGGAAGCTAGCACAGTGCTCTTCCCTGTCGGGAGAAACACTGGGGAAGTAGAAGTTTTAATCCCTATTACAAATGAGCTTGCTTCAGGAGAGGGGAGGAGAACCACACTCACCTGTTAAGCCACATTTGTTCAATCAGCCACATTTGCTCTGAGCTGCTACCATGAGTCAGGAACCTTGTCAACGGCTGGGTGTAAGAATAAAGGCACAGTGCCTGCTCCCAACAGCGTTGCCTTCCATCAGGATGGGGACACGGGCAAACAAATGGCTGTGGTCGTGTGTGACGAAGAGCCAACAAGAATGGAACAGAGGTAAGCAACATGGAAATGGGGTAAGAGAAACACAACAACAGAGGCTGAAATGGTGAAGAAAGACTGCTCAGTCTTCTCAGAGGGGATGGAACCTCAACTAGGTTTTCAATGATGAATGACTTTGAGGAGCAGTACAGAACCTCAGGACAATAGTATTGCATAAAAGATGAGAGTGCGCCTTTTGGAGACTGACCGGATGGTGTGGATCCTGACCTACTTCCTTGTGGTGTGATAGTTTGCTAGAGCAAGTTACCCTCTGTGCCTCAGTCTCCTCACCTGTAAAATGGGAAAACTGGTGGAACTCACATGCTGGGTTGTTGAAAGACAGAGTAGGGGTGAGAAAACTTTCCGCAAAGGGCCAGACAGTAAACATGTTAGGCTTTGTGGGCCATGTAGTCTCCGTGTCGGTTATTTAACTCTGCCAGTGCAGTGGAAGGCAGCAGTGGACAATAGAAAAACACATGGATGTGGCTATATTCTAAAAATCTTTATTTATGGACTGAATTTTGATTTCACATCATTTTCATTTGTCATGCCATTGTTCTGATTTTTCTCAATCACTTAAAAATGTAAAAATCATTCTTGTCTCTCTGGCCAAACATAAACAAGTGTCACATTGGATTTGGCCCACAAACCATAGTTGCCAGCCCCTGCGAGAGAGAGAGTAATGTGTTCCAAAGGTTAGTGGTTATTATTGTGAACGCTACTTCTTAGACGAAAGTTTGAAGCCTGGAGAATTCACAGCAGACTCTAGAAAGGAATTTCTGCCACATGGATCTTTGTCAAATGTCCCTATTGGTTACAGATATGTATGGGGGAAACACAGAGGATTCTGAAAAGGAATAATTTCTTTTCCTAGTTATTTCTTTTATTCAGAATACATCTGAGTTCTAAAAGAGTCTCATCTTGCAAGTAAGGCCTTGTTTAACAGATTATTTCATGTGCTAGGATTATGTTCTATGAGACCCAAAGGAGGAACCCTGCCCAGCGGCGAGGGGAGCACTGACACACCGCAGGGAATCGGCTCCGGGCCCCTTCCTCACCTCGGATTCTCGCCACTGATCACCTCTTTACATGTCATTCCTAGAGCTCCCAACGTGGTGGCCACAGGAAAGCAGACTATCCAAAACACAAGAAAAAGGTACTGGGATGAAAGGAAATACCTTCTTTGGTGAGCACTAGTTATTTACCTTGGGTTTGGCCACTAATCCAGGAAAGAAATGAATAAAAATGTATCCAAAGACATATGAGCATGAAGAATTAAACCAAAAAAGAAAACAAAAGGCTTTGGAGTTTTTACTTTAATACACGCGTGTATTTAACGATCTGTAACTTTTACCCTCCTCCTCACTTGCTGGGGAAGAATGAATGTTCCAAATAAAAATAGGTGTAAATCACCGTGCAAATAAAATGAATAAATATGATGTTCCTAGAAACAGTACTTAATCCGAAGCTGCATTTTTCCCTTGGCCCTAGGGAATGCATATCTTATATTTGTGTGTTGCCTTGGTGTTTTGGAGGCTTTTGTATCCAGTTAGCTCATTTGTTTCTCACAGATTTTTTTTTCAATTGTTAAAAAAAGAGTTTGCCTTCTATCTAAATTTACTGTTTGTCCTCCCACCACAAAACAAATCAAAAGAAATTGTGCAGTCAAGGCATCATAACTTAGCTGGTCTGTCCCTTTCCTGTCCCTTGGCACAAAGCATCCAGGGTCATCTTTCGCTCCTCTGCTTACCACCCTTGGGTGGCCTCCTTATTGGCCCTGGAATAAAGTCCCTGTCTTCTTATATGGCATAGAAGTATGTCTACCATCTGAGGCTTTTTCTACCTCTCCAGCTACATCTCTTCTCCTAGTATGGACCCCTCATTCAAGTCATTCTAGTTTCCAGAAGAGTCAAAGCTTGCTCACAACTTTATGCCTTTGATCACACTGTTTCCTTGGGATTAAGTGTTTCCCATCAGTCTACCTTGGGTCAGACCAGAGAACAAAGAATGCAACTGGGAAAAGCTCTGTAGCTACCAGGCTTCTTAGTTCTCCCTCTCTCCTTCCAAGGACCAGATTCATCCATTATTTTGGAGAATGAGAAATGTAAGAGTGGGTGGGCGTACCCATTCATGCCACAGTCTCAAACGTCCTGAGCATTCTCTATGCACTGGATGTGGGAATAGAGCAATGAATTATTCCCTCCTGAATTTGCAGCTAGCAGGGAAGATAAGACCAGTCCATGAACTCCCAAAACACCAGGCAGGAAGTAAGAAGAATATATTCAAATAGATGGTTCCATATAAAGCTCAGAAGAGGGAGAAACTATATTAAGCTTAAGCAATCAGAACAGACATTTTGGAGCAATTGCTATGGGACCTGGACCTTGACAATAAGAAAGATTTGAATATGCGGAGATGGTTTGGGAAGTGAGGGTGGGAAAGTTTTGGTTTCAGACGTCAGTCTGTGCAAAGGCAAGGAGGTAGAAGATAGCTGGACTTTCAGAGAACTGAAAGCCTCAGATTGGGAAAAGCAAAGGGGAACTGAAGGAATAAAAGTTGGGCTGATGGGTCAGGGACAGACAATGGAGGAATCAAAGGTATTGGTTGATAATGAACCTTCAGCTTCCCAGCTGCCAGGCCAGCCACACATTCAGAGAGCATCTCTCCTGATTCAAGTTGAGAGAGAGGCTGCTTGGCAGCAGCCCAGAACTTGTTCAGAATGCTGCTGCTGTGCCTTCAGGCCGTCAGCAAGTTGATGCCGATGCCTTGGGGTTGGATTAGAGCATTTTCATCTGTTTTGGCCTTCTGCTGAGCTTATTAGAGGCATGTTCCTGGGCCACCTGTGCATGCTCTTCTCAAACTGCACATGGATTACTTCTTATGTCTAGTCAACGAACATTTTCTGGACCCCAACAAGGCATCAGGAAATGCAGTATCTTAAAATAGGGGTGGTGGGTGGAGACACAAAGGTGGAATTAAAATGGCCCTTTTCCTTGAGGATCGTGCATCTAAAAAGGTAGATACACATGTGCATAGACATTTTGAGGTGACGTATTAAGGATCAGGTGGAAGAAGGCACTGGATGCTCTGGGAGCCTAGACGGGGAATGCCTCGCCCAGCCTGGGCTAAGGATCTTGGAAAGGGCCGGGGAAGATGTTCTAAAGGTGCTGACATATCCGTGCAATTAGCATCTTCTCATAGTCGATCCAGCTTTAAAATCACAGTACCTCAAACCTGGCTATCCCTGAGGTCACTGCACCTTTCCAACTTAATTGTCATCACTTGCTTAATTATCTGATCTCCCTCTAAATTTCAAAGAACAGAGACTGTTTCTATTTTGCTTCCCATGTGTCCCCACCACATAACAGTGCCTGACGCCTAGTACGTATTTTATAAATATGGTTTGTGTGTTAAAGCAGATATTAGCACATGAATTTTCACCCTCTCCTTCCAAGTGCTAAGGGGAATTCTGTTGTAATATTCAATGACTGCCTACTGCATTCCTTACTCTGAGCAAGGTCTGAAGGGAAACAACAAAATCAGGAAAAACAGAGTAGAATGTTTGGGCCACAGGAACCTTGGACATCAGCTGGTTCTATGCCTTATTTCTATAGATAGAAAACCGAAGTTCAGAGAAGTTACCTTGTAACTACTGGTACAAGGTGACCCAGGTAATTAGTAGCAGAGCAAGTGTAAAAATTCAAGAGTCTTGGTTTACCATCCTTTGTGTCTTTTTGTGAGCCATGGGTATTCTACCAGCTATAGGTATGTACAGGGTAAGCACAAAGGATTCTGAAAAGGACTTATTTCTTTTGCTAACATACCAAATATGTCTGAATTCTAAAGGAACCTCATCTTGCAAGCGAGGCTTTGTTTAACAGAATATTTTATGTGATAGGATTATGTTCTACAAAACCCAAAATTTTAAAGGATGTTTTCTTCACTGATGTGTAATTGCTTCTGGCGGGTGCGCCTTCCACTTAATAAAAAAGACTCCTGTTCCCTCTTTCATCTACCTCAGTGAGGCTCCAGAGGGAAATGTTGGGGAAAAAAATGTTTGTTCAAACTGTAATATTCCCTTGAAAAGTGAATATCCAAATCCTTTAGTGTTCTCAGTGTTCTTTCAGAATTGATTTTGACACTATAGAACTACATCCTAACTAACTTCCATGCCAAAAGATGTTGTGACTAGTGATTGGATAGCTTAAAGAATATTAAAAAAAAATATGCTTTTATATCAAGAGCAAAAAATGGCTCATATCCCATGACCTGGGAATTATTTTTAAAGAACATTTTCTAACGTTGTGATAGAAGGAAATTGTGAGAGTGGAGGATTAATTGGAGGATATGAGATACTGTCCTAATGGAAAACATTAAATGACAAGAAAAAAAATGCTCCAGGAAAAAAGCAAAATAAGAAAACTTTTTGTTGTATTATCAGCAGTAAAAAGTCGTGATTTCTTACACTTATTAAGTGCTCACCATGTGTTGAGCACTCTTATAAGTTACAGAAATTAATGCATCTAATCTTCACAATAACCCCATAAGGAAGGTACATTAATATCCTCACATTAAAAAGAATGAAATGGGGCACAGAACACTAATGTAACTTGCTTGAGGTCACATTCCAGGAAGTGGTGAAGTTCACGTTCAATCTCTGGAGGTAGTCCAGCTCCAGAGATCATGCCTTTGTTTTTCTTTCTAAGTTAAAAATTTAAATACCAAAGTATTAGGTCATTAAGTATGAAATGCCCAATTTTGAATCAAAAGTGTAGTTTATTATATCTCAAACAAGAAGCAGTACAGTTAATCAAAGTATGTGCCTAAAGTATCAACACAGTTTTGCCACATTAATGGTGGCTTGTTTATGCTAGCAGCAAAGAAGACTGGAGAGTGAGTGGAGATGAAATCACAAAAGGTGTTTTCCACAGCTTGTTGAGAATTGAGTATTTTTCCTTGCAACAAGTGATCCAAAACCTGGAAGAAGTTGGCACAAGGTACGGTGGATGAAAGAGAGTTTCCAAGTCCATTTTCTGTAATTTGAGCAGCATTGTTTGTGCAACATGTGGTAGAGTGTTGTCTTGCAAGAGGATTGGCCTGTCTCTATTGACCGGTCTTTGCTGCTTAATCAAAAGGATCCTCGTTGTGTCATCCAATTGGTTGCAATAGACATCTGCTGTAATCAATTAACCAAGTTACTTGAAGCTGTGGTGGATCATAGCAGTGCTTGATCACCAAACAGACACCAGCAGCTTTTTTTTTTTGAGGAATATTTGGTTTTGGACTATGTTTCAGCACTTCATTTTATCTAACCATTGAGCAAAAAGCTTGTGATTATCAAAAGAATCCATTTTCATCACAAATCATGATACAATGTAGAAATGGTTTGCCATTATGTCGTGATGGCAAAGAAAGGCAAGCTTCGAGATGATTTCTCTTCTGATGCTCATTTAATTCATGCGGTACCTATCTACCCAGCTTTTTTACCTTGCCGATTAGTTTCAAATGATCCAATATTGTTGGAATAGTAATGTCAAACCTTGTTGCTAATTCACGTGTAAGTTGAGATGGATTTGCTTTCACTACAGCTTTCATTTCATCATTATCCACCTTGGTCTCAGGTCACCCACGTGGCTCATTTTCAAGATTAAAATCACCAAAGTGGAACTTCTCAAACCATCAATATACTGTATGTTCATTAGCCACATCATTCCCAAATATTTTGTTGATATTTCAAGCTGTATGCACTGCATTAGTTCCACAGCAGAATTCGTATTAAAAAATAACACGAATTTTTGATTTATCCATGGTTTCATAAAGATTGCTCTAAAAATTTTTGGAAAGATAATCACAAGCCAAAAAGTGCATTTGAAAGAATGAAGATGTATCTTTACAATAAAAAACAAAACAAAACAAAATAAACAAACAAACAAAAAACCAAGAAGGGTCAAACTGAAATGTCAGAGATATCAACTGTTAAACTTAGTACTTCAGGAAATCGGACATTTCCTACTTAATAACCTAATGCCATACATCCTATGGGCATACGCCTTGATCCCAAAATTCCACTTACATTAGTTGACAGAGATAGACACAGATATTTATGTACAAGGATGTTCATCAAAGTATTCCCTCGAATAATGGAAATTGGAAACAATTGAGGATAAGCTTCCCTATGGTAGAAATTGTCTTCCCAATCTCTGTCTTTGCACCCACCTAGCACAATGGCCAGCACATGTGTGTTTGTGGTTTTTTTCAATGAGGACTTTTGTCACCCCTTCACAACCAGCATTCTTTAGAAAATTCCCACACTCCAAAAGGTGGCATTGCAATTTACTGGTGCTAAAGAAATGTGTAAATATAATGGCTATAATTACCCAACTGTTCCTGCAGAAGGCTTTCTTTTTTAAACACAGGCAAATATTTTGATTTGTCACATTTCAGAACACTTAATTGTCATGACTTTTTTGTGCTTTATTTGGTGTAATGACAGCAGGGATACGACATTCCGAAGGTCTTCTTGACCAGGTTCTATTCTGTCTCCTGAAACAATTCTAAAGTGGAATGCAACTACCCAGCACCTTCTCCAGGTCAGATGGGTAAGTCTTGTTCATGCATCAACATGGCCTTTGGCCCTTGAATGTCTATGCCTTCAATATCAATAACCAAAACTTATCAGTGTGTGCTCAGTCTATTTATCGTAATTTAAGATTTCCAGGAAAGAAAATATTTCCCATTGGGGGTTAGGTGTCTACCTCTGGTCCCTAAGCTGAGGCCCACTTGGAGAGGGTCACATGGAACATGGCACATGATGACCTCAAATAGGAGGCTGGGAGTGCCTGCTAAACTGACTGATGGAACATTTACTGCAACTTATAACTCCTTCCTGCTCCTCTGGTTCTATATATTAATAATATACTAAATATTTCTCACATCTATTCCCGTTTGCTCCTCTCTTCCCACTGTTTTGACCCTCATATGTCCTTGCTCAGATTACCATGAAATCCTCTCATTTGTCTCCTTGTTTCTGATCTCTTCCCCTAGGCTAACATACACTCCACAAGTCTATGTTTGCCTTCGGAAAACATAAAGCAATCATGCCATTTCCCTAACTCAGAATCCGCAATGACCTCTTACTGCTTATGAAATAAAGTTCAAACTGTGAAGGATGATGCTATATAAATTCTTATAAAACCAGATCCCTTCCTACCTCCTCCATCCCTCTGCTCACTATTTTTCCACTTGGTCTAACTGCTTTGAATGCTTTGGCCACACTATTCCCCCCTATGCTGGGAGCATCTGCAGCTCTTTGTATTACTGTACATAGCAGAGTGGCCAGAGCACAGCTGGGGCTCAAGGAATGGCTGTTGAATGAATAAAATGTGAAGAGCTATAGGTAGACTACAGGACTCATGACTTTATTCTTGACATTGACATTGTTATTGCCCATCTTAGCAATTTTCCTAAACAGTGCTCCCTGACTCCCCAAGAGTTCACAAAATAATCGTGGAAATTACAATGTTAAAAAAAACATGTTTAGCCTTCCTAGAAGCACACAGGCTCAGCAAAATGTCAACCTTGTCTAATTTTGATGGAATAAAATCAATTTTATGTAGCAACTCTATCTCATGCTAATTAGAAGCCCTAATTGGCATCTTCAATTAACAAAAACTTGAAAACATTGAAATTGCTTAATAACAGTATTTTTAAGTGGGTACACAATCTTTTTAAAAGTTAAAACCCCTTGGGATAAAAATGATTGGTATGAAAAACTGGTAACTGCTCTAAAAAATCTGTGACTCAGTTTCAGTATCTACAAAATGGAGATTAATTGATCTATTAGGTACCTTCCAGATCAGATATTTATATCCCAGGAATAGACTACAATTACTTTGGTTCTTATCTTTATCCCTTGTTGTACCACAAGGACCAAGTGTCCTATCTCTTTGTCAATTCCCAATTCCTAAATCAGGAACTTACCTATATTAAAGGCTAAATAAATACCTGTTGGCTAAATAACTAGGCAAGCTCTCACACTTTCTGAGAAAGTAGAAAAATAATTATATCTGAGAATAGAAATGTACCATTTAGGGAACAACGATGAGTTAGACCATATGGACATTTACAAAGGACAATGGAGGGGCTACTTGGAAACATATAGTTGGCAAATTGAAAAACTTCATTGCCTAATGGTTAGGCTGGTGAGAGGTGGTTGAATTCGGATATTTTCTGAAGATAGAGCCAACAGCATTTTCTGACAAAGTGAATGTGGGATATGAAAGAACGAGGACAGCACAGATGACTCCTGAGCACAGGAAGGATGAGGTTGCCAGCCACTGAGATGGGGAGGCTGCAGATTGCATAGGTTTGGGAGGGAAGATGAGGGGTCAAGTTTGAGAGGTCGGTTGGGTATCCACATGGACATGTCAAGTAGTGAGTTGAATATACTAGTCTGGAGCTTGGGAGATGGGGCTGTGTAGGAGAAATAAAATTTTGGATTTGTTGGCCTATACATAGGTGGTATTTAAAGAAATGCAGTGCAGCTAATGGCTGTTCCACTATTGGCTTTTCCTAAGATTAGCTGATGTCAGAGAAGTAGGACTTCTCCCTTCCTTTCTCCTCCCTGTATTTCTTCCATCTCTCTGCCCTACCCCAGTGATTCCCTGCTTCTGTATAGGACCAGCCTTTCTCAACTTAGCTCTCTTGTGCTTTTCTAGTTTATTCCTCTGCCTCTACTCCATTTCCCCAGTGCAATGACTGCCACACTTTGTTGGGATTTTGGTCTAAGCCACAAAGAAAACAATAAAGCTGAGGGTTGTAGGAAATTAACTCGTAACCCCAGCTTTGGGAGACTGGGGCACTCATCACTGAAAAACCGAGGCAAGATTTTTGCACAACTGTCCACAGAATTAAGTATATTAATCAACACCCCTACCTTCAGCACCAGCCCCCATCATAAGTGCAAGTTTTTTTCTTTTTTTTACTATGTATATTCTGGGGGCCAAATTCTTGTTATATTTAGAGAGAATACAGGAGAACCAGGAAAATTGGTATATTCAGAGGAAAAGTGTGGGACGATAGACGAATGGAGGGGTTTCTAGGAAAAAATACCCCTCTTTAGCCATCGTGTTTCAGATTAAACATCACATCATCTGCAAAGTATTCACTGATTCCATATAAGAATGATCAAAGGGTCCATCATGCTCCAGAGAATAATTGCTTTTATTATTTTTATAAATAGGATTTATTTTATTAATGTGATGATAATGTACCTTCTTTGAAAAAAATCAGAAAATAAAAATAAACACAGAAGAGAAATTGCTTGGCCAAAGATGACCATGGGTCTGTTCTCTGGGTGTTTTTCTGTGTATATATCAATTTTACAAAAATGAAGTCATCATATACTTCTTGTAAATTCTTTTCTCATTTGACAATAGAGTTGAAGAATTTTCCATGTCATTAGGCGTTAGCCTACAGTACTGTCCGGGTATCAATATCATGTCTATATGATTATGGTGGGATTGTGGCTTGTTTCCCTTTATTCCTTTTCAGCATCCAGGACAGGAAGTTCTTGCAGTCGCAGAATGTTAGAGAGCCCAAACCTTCCTCAGACATCATCTAATAACTTTCCATTTTGCAAATGGGAAAGTTGAGACGTAGAAGGTTAAATGAATTTACCGCTCAATTGGTCAGAAAGCTATATAACAAGAATACAAACCAAGTGCCTGGACTCCAAGCTCAGTATTCCTTTATTATTTAATACAACATCTGGAATCTGTGTCAACCCAACATCTGTGAAGTACACATGTAGTAAAAGAAGAGATTGTACTTTGGCAGGTGAAGCTTGGGGAGGATGTGACAGCAGAGAGGTCTTTTGTGGTTCTTTTGAAACTTTCAGTTTTACTTTGAACCCTGAGACCCCAGAGTTTCACAGAGGGGTGAAGTTGCAGTGTGAGGTATGGGGAGGAGACAGCTTTAGGAAAGGAACTCATGAGCTCAGGTTTGCAAAACCTGCAGTTGTACAACAGCTCAGCTCTAGCCAACACCCTGAGGGGTGCAAAAAGCTCCTAGGAGAATATCTGGCCACCTACAGTCTCAATTCTGTTTTCACATCATAACTGAAGGGCTCCCATTCCTCAGCATTGAGCTCTATGAAACCTAACAGCATTTCACCTTTGCTAATGGTCAGGCTAGAATATTCCTGATTTCCTTGAATCACTCTGCATGCTTCTTTGCTGTGGAAGGAGGAGAGTAATGCTTCAGACCACACCAACAGTGAGTAAAGAGCAAAGAACTTTGGGAGTTGCAGCCTGCTGTGGACATGAGACACCACCCTCCAACTCCCCTCCACATTTTCATCGGTATGATTTATCTGAAACTAAACCTGGCCATGCCACTCATTGCCTAACACCTTTCCATGACCTCAGGAGAAAGTTCATGTCCCTTAGCGTGGCATGCAAGACGCTGTGCAACCTGGCCTCTGCCCACCTCTGTCTCATCTCTGTCACTTTGTCTTTAGCAACACCAAACCTCCTGTAGGTTCTCAAACAGAGCCATCCTACTTTTACACCCAGTACCTCCTTTCTAGAATATACTTCCTTTTCTTTTGTCCATGGTTCATCTCAGCTGGATTTGGTGTCTCTTCTCAATATTTACATAACTCTGAAATTCTATAATCTGTGATAATTTTAAAAACATTTTTGGCAATTTTTAGTGAAATGATTGAACTTTATTTTAAATATTATTCTCCCATCTAGTATCAATGTTACTTCACCCAGTGGCACATTCCAAATCACTGGCACCTGCTAAACATGTAGCATTAATGAACTAGGGAGAATCAATTTACTTAGAATCTAGAAAGGCTCCCATTGCTTATCTTTCCCAGCTGCAAATTATCTGGATGGCATAGATGGTTTTCTCTAGTGCTGCACTTAGGATATTTACTTAAATATTGGCAGTGATAAAATGGTGGGTAAGAAATTGCACATTCATCAAAAGTAGGCGGCCTGATAGAAGTGCATAAACACGGTACTCATCTCAAAATTAAATTACCATATGTACATGGTTTGACTTGTCATTTATGTACTTGTATATTTATATACCCATCATCCTTAATCACTTACAAGAATGAATGAGTGCATTTAAGAACAAATGTTTGCAACATAAGCTAATAGTTAATTGAAAATTTCTTCTTGAAGGAGAAAGCTGAAAGACAATACCAGGGAAGACAAAAGCTTTTTAAAAGAACAAAAAGACTCATTGATATCATACAGTTTGGTTTCAGCTCAACCTAAAGAAAATTCCTGGTGATATGTCTCAGAATTATTCTTTTTAAAGCATGCTGTACCCAGCACAGAGATAGCTTATCAGAAAGAACACTGAATTTAGTATCAGGAAACTCCCTGCAAAGCCTTTTCTGGTTGTGTGATCATAAGAAATTCATGTGACTTCTCCAAGTCTCTGTTTCCTCATATTTAATCTGAGAATATAATGCTGCAAACTTGCTATTGAATTTGAAAAGCACAAAATCCATAAAATACTTCAAAGTGCTAAGTTAATCTCAATTGCATTAATGTTATTTTCTTCCCACTTGTGCATCCTATGAAAATTAGGGTCATAGAGCCAAGAAATACTAATACTACTGATGTTATTACAACTGCTACCATTAATAATAATAATGGCTGATATTTACTGAGAGTTTACTGTATGCCTGCATTGTTTCAGCATTTTACATGAATTAATCATTTATGCCTCATAAAACCTCTATGAAGTAGCTACTATTATTTCCCTCATCTTACAGATAAAGAATTGGAGACACAGAGAAGTTAAATAACTTGCCTAAGATCATACAGGGTAGTAATTGAAAGACCTGGGATTTGAACCCAAGCTTGGACCCCAGAGTTTAAGCATTAACAATTACACCCTACTCCCTGTCTAATAATAATAGTTAAATTAGCTTAGAGTTGGATAGTGATTTGTTTCTTTCATGGTGATAATCTCATTTTATCCCTGTAGCTGTCCTGCGAAATAGATTTAATTATCCTTACTTTAGAGAAGTGAAACTTGGGTCAAAAAGATTAAGGGATTTGCCCAAAGCCACAGTGCTCTAGAATAGTAAAATCAGACAGTTGTCCCACTATGGTGGCAACTAAAAATTTCTCCCATCCTTTTTCAGGCTCTTCTCTACTTTTGCTGGCACCAACCCATTGAGGAAGCCTTCTGTGAGGACCCCAATTGAGTACTGGTGTGCTTTGATTTGTTTCAAGAGCTTTTTATTCTCTGTCATTCTCTGTGACGCACTATCATTCATGAGACTAATTGTTTTTATAATACAAGCATCACGTGGTTCTGCAGAGCTTAGAATGAGCTACAGTGAACTTCCAGCCCAGACGTCATTGGCGTCTGAGGAAGTCACCCTGGGAGGACGACCCCAGGTGAACTCAATCTCTAATATCAGGGTCATCTCCTCCCCAGGTGCTGTACTCACCACCTCTCCACACTTCCTCTGAGAGGAAACACATGGTCATGCTTAAAAAGAGCATTCACCATATCATTGCTTGCTGCAAATTTAAAATATGCACCCGACTTCCTGTTGTCTGCAGTTTTGAACACTGTAACCTGGCCTTGATTCACCTGTCTAAGCTTCCAGCCTGTTGTCTGTCACTTATGTCATCTTCTCTGTGCTGTCACAGCACCCTGTGCATAGGGTGTTCCTTCAGCTAGAACTCTCCCCTTCTAACTCTTAGCTTGGCTAACTTAATCTCTGCCTAGTAAGAGATGCCCTTCCCCACAAAGCCTTCTGTGTGCCAGTCCTCTGCCCTTCTCTGCTCTCCCATCTCATATAATCTCATCTCTCTACTCATCTTAGCATTTATCACACTGCCAAGTAAATTAGTATTGACATTAATTATCCGTCTCCTGTATTATGCTATGAGCTCTTTGAGGGCAGTGGTTTCTAGTATCCAGTGCAATGCCTGCGTGTAGTAGGTGCTCAATAAATACCTATCAATTAATGCTAATCTCTATCTCTGAAGTCACTAAATGTTTTGAAAGGACCACTTTATTGAGGCTGCTGCTTTCCAGACTATGAGTCTCTTAAAGGCAGATACTCTGCTAGGACACTGTATCCTCAGTGTCTGGCAATGAGGAACTGACCAGAATTTCAAATGCTCTGACGCTGCCCTTCAGCCTGTCCACAGCCTGCCCTGCCTCCTCTGAAATGCATCCCCCACCACAATTGCCTCATCTTCCATTTTCTCTTTACTTCTAATGTCTTCACATATTGTTTGGCCTATACACTTTAGCATTTGCTTATATAATATTATTTGCTCTTATTTTTCCTGTGTTGTGTGTGTTTATATCTTTTCCCTGCTGATGAAAATATAAGTATAACCTAAATTTGAATAATACCATATCTTTTGTATTGTTATAACTTCCACCATCTTCTTTTTCAAATTTTAAAAATTATGTATTCATCAATAATAAGCACCTATATTTAATAGGCTCTTAAAATATGCTACCATGTAAGTCCTTTACATACAGATCACATGGACCTTTACAACAACTATACGGGGCTGGTACTGGGAAACCGAGCCTTAGTAAGGCTCAGAGCTTTGCGTAATATCTTATCCAGTGGGTGAGTGGCAGAAGCAGAATTTAAACACGGAGCCTGTGCTTTCAACCTCTTCTTCCTCTACACTATGGACAATTTAGACAGGCAGAGAAGCAATAAGAATATAAAAACCACTTGTAATTCCAGTCTGCTATCTAGAGGCAACCACTACTAATGTTTTGGTACCTGGTTTTTGAATCTGTGCTAAACAGCCTCTACAATGGCTCCCGGAGAGCCCCACCTTCTGCTTCACACACCCTTGAATGATCCTCTCCCCTTGAGTGTGGGCTGGATTTAGTGATTTGCTCCTAATTCACAGAATAAGGCTGAAGTGATTGGACGCAACTTCTGACATTGCATTATAAAAAGACTGCGGCTTCCATCTTGGGTCTCTCTTTTTCTTTCTGAGATCTCTGACTCTGGGAAAAGCAAACTGCTGTGTCGTGATTAGACCTATTGAGAAAGCTGTGTGGCCAAGAACCGATGTCTCTGATCAACAGCCAGCAAATACCTGAGATCTGCCAACAGCCACACTGGTGAGTCTGGAAGCAGATCCTCCCCAGCAGAGTTTTCTGATGACTACCCCAGGCAACACATGGATTTTGGCTTTGGGAAAGAGGGTGAGTCAGAGTCACCCAGCCTAGAGTCTGGGAGAGAATAAATGTTTGTTGAATAAGCCACTAACTTTAGGGATATTTTGATATATAGCAACAGGTAGATAATATACACTCCTATACACACTTATATAAATATGCTTAGTCATCTATGTTTTACTATTTATCACAGATTAAAACAGAATTTATTAAGTGAAGCAAACTGTTATCATGTTTGTGTTTACCAATCTTTTTTAAAAAAAAATAACTTTTAAAACTGTGAAATAGAACCTCATACCCAAGTGCACAAAGCATACATGTACAGCTGAACAGATTATAAATGAAAACCGTGGTTCCAACTTCATTATACTTTATTTTTTAAATGAAATAAATCTGCAGAGTATATGCAAAGTTGGTAAATGTTTCATCATCTTCAAAGAAAAGATGAGAGGAAAGCTAAATAGATGCACCATTTTGCGATGGTTTATGAATTAGAGTCACTAAATCAGTATGAAATACTGCCTTATACTTTTCTTTAACCGACTAAAGAGGAAATTCTTAGGCAAAATGAGTCATCAGGAGGAAGTCTAGAAATTATGCCACAGTCGCACATACATAGTATGTGGGACAGAGTGGGGCCTCAGTACAAAATTGATGAATGGATAAATAGACTTGGAATAAAAAAACGTAGATTTGTGCTCCCTCTCAGAGCTTGGAAGCTTGTGGATGTTGTACTCGCCACTTAGCATATCTGAGTTTTAGCTTCCTCATCTTTAAAGTGGAACATGCTCATGAAGTTGTGAGGTTTAAAATAATTGCATTGTCCACA
>NW_012147886.1:1937825-1953681 GCF_000956105.1 Propithecus coquereli | reverse complement strand
AGTGATTCACACTCTTGATACCTTCTCCCATCTCCTTTCTTTTGCCTCCTGATTTTTCTTGCTTTTATAACTTTGAATTTAAAATGAATGATAACACATTCTGTTTGGCAATAGACATTTTTGCTGTTGTGCTGTTGTCTACATTTATTTAAGTGGATTTAGTCCTAACCACTAGCTCTTTCAAACAAAACTTCTTCACTCTAGAGATGTGCTTTTTTTAAAAAAAAATAAGTAAGTTCATCTTGTGATTGGATTTAGTCTTCCAGCATATTTTCCAAAATGGCTCATTACCAATCTTTTTTTAAAAAAAAATAAGTAAGTTCATCTTGTGATTGGATTTAGTCTTCCAGCATATTTTCCAAAATGGCTCATATATTCCCTGAATTCTTTCATGCTTGAGAATGTCTTCAGTTTTAATATTCTTGGGTTACACTTTCCTTTATTTGTGGATTTTTAAACATTATTCTGATTTCTTCTGGAAAAATGTTGGCGTGGAGAAATCAGAGGCCAGCTTGATCCTACCCTACTTCCTTGTGTTTTGCCTGGGTGGATTCATTCCGTGTAGTCAATACTGATCAGGATATGTTTAGTGTTTCCATGTAAATTACATTGTTTTTTTTTCTAGCATATTAATTTCCTTATGATTTGCAGCTTTAGCAGTTTTCTAATATCAGAAAGAAAAGTTATAAATTTACATCTCTGAAAACTCTTTCATTTGTTGGGTGCTCTAATTGAGAAATATAAGTGAGCTTTATGTGGGCTAACTTTGAAGTTCTTATTTATCATCGTCTCTCATTGATTTATTTGGTTTACCTTTTACCTTTACATTCACTGGCATGTTCTAACGCCTTTTCTCTGTGCTATTGTTTGGATTTTTAGCCATGCCTAGTCAGGTCTTTGCTGGTTTACATTTATTTATTTAATCTGTAAAGATGTAACTTTGGCTTTCAATTGTTTCCTTAACTCGGTAATCTTCCTTTTCATCACAGCATATTGCTTCTTCATCTTGTTTTTCAGTCTTGTGTAAATGACCCCATACTGAGTTTTTTATTGTTCCTTTACAGATTGTGTTTCTTTTCTTTTCTGTGTTCTAGAATGCTTGCATAGTTGAAATGCCATCATTCCTCCTTTTTTCTCATGCTTAGCTTGGTGAGCTCCACCCAGATCTTCTCTGTGCCCTGATCCAATGTGGAGGATACATTATCATTCCTTTCCTGCCTTGTCTTTGATCAGGTGGTCTTGTCATTTGTAGTTAAATTTATTGGGCTGGATCTTTCTTTCTGAACACTCCTCTGAACTTTGAGAATATAGGGTGTGGGGTAAGTGAGAGCTCAGTTCTAGCTGCTGGTGGACCCCACACTGGTTTCATCTAAGATGCCACAATGTATCCTCTATCAAGTCCCACCACCAGCAGTATCTCGTCTTTCTTCCACCATCTCAGCACAGAACAAGAGAAAAGACTGGTTCCTGGTAGCCCTTGTTCTCTCTGCTGAAGTTTACTATGCCTCATTAATATTCTATTTTCTTTGCAACTATTATGATGCTCCCTTACTCAAAATCCTCCAAAGTCTGCCATCTTACTCCCTCAAGCCAAAGGCCTTCGATGCTTCCTGGGCCCTCTGTGCGATGGCCACTGGTACCACTCTCCCACCCCTTGCCTCACTGGGTTCCAGCCATGTTGGCTTCCTTGCTAAGCTTCAAATATGCCAGGCCCACATCCTCCTCAGCACTTTTGCAGTGTGGGTCCCCTGCCTGGAATACTGTCCCCAGATAACCACGTGGCTTCCTCTCTCATATCTTCCAGGTCTTGGCTTAGATGTCAGGATTTCAATGTGGTCTTTGCTTACCAAGCTACTGTATATGGCAGATGACCTGGTGTACTCTGTCCCCATCTCTGATATTTTTCTACTTGGCACCTAACATCCTCAGAAACATTTTATGTTTTTCCACCTTTTTTTCTTAAATCATTTTCTTCCTCCCTCAACCACCATTAAAATATAGAATAGGGACTTGTGTCTGCTTTATTCCCCACTGTCTTCAAGTGCCCTGAACCATGCTTGACGCAGAGTAGGTGCTCAATTATTTGCTGAGTGAATTGATGGATGAATAAATGAATGCTATTTAGGGACCTCTTATCTCAAACTCTCATCCTTGGCCTTTTTCTCCACTATTTGTACACATTCCCCCTTCCCACCTGCTCTTCTCCAAATTGAAGGACATCTTTGAGAAATTGATGGTTAAGCATGACACTGGTTTTCAGTGGACCAGGATCTTCTGTTCTTTACTTATCCTCTGCTTTTTGAAGATTATTGGATAAAGTTGTAGCAGTTTTTCCTATTGAGTAGCTCTTGGTGGATGTCTGGTTTGCTGTTCTTTTCAATTGGTGTTTATTTTAGTAGGTATCAGAGGAGGGGGAATTCTACGATGCTGTTTCTTTCTCCCAGGTTTATCTATTATTTGCATTAAATTATGTGGCCTCTTGTACCAGATTCCATAGTAATAAAAACAGTAGCATGATGGGTATGAAATTCGGTCTATAACATGTATAAAGGTACGCAGCTTTCTTTCTCTTTTATACCAGACCTTAATATCTATTATAGGCCTCTATTCTCCAGTGGTAGAAGTTTAATTTCAGTTAATTTAAGATCTACTTCCTTTACCCAGATGATGTGTCAAAGTATTATTTTAAAGGTGGGAATGTCACCTGGTGTTGAAGTTTTGAAAGATGGGAAAGAAAGAGTCTGTTCTGGGTCATTACCTCTCCTTGGTGCATCAACTAAGCTGTCTTTGTTCTTCCCTGGTCTCCTCTTGTCAGCCCACACCAGCATCAGCTGAATGCCCCTTGTTCCTCTGAGAAGGCCCCATCAGGTCCGTTGGCTCTTGGCTGCTCCTGGCTCCATAATAAATATTTCTCCTGAATCCGCACCATGTCTGGAACTCGCCACTTTCTTAGGTCCTACCTGGAAAAGAAGGCACAGGTCCTCTGTGTTGTGGAAGCCCTAAATCCATGGGGGTTCTGTCAGTTCTCAACCCCACCACCCATCCTCACCTGGCACTCAGGTGACAAGCCATGGGCCCTCTTTTCAAGGACTGCTTTTTTCTTCATTTACCCATCCCTTGTAATCTTCGCCTAATTTCGAGAAACAGGAAATAGCTCATTTGTGAACTCTTACGTATTCTCTATGTCTGGAGCCAATATTTTAACTTTCAAAGATTAGAAGACCTTTTCTGCTGTTACTATGTCTCTTCCCTGAGTCACCGGATGCTACTGTGTTTAACTGCCAGAATGGGAGAAGGTGAGGGGCAGACTAGAAATATCAGAAAATACCAGGAAGATCACATTACTTAATATAGGAGAATACCATTTTGCAGGGAGCATTCAGTGTATGCCAGACACTCTGTACATTAACTGTAATTCTCTCAACACCCTGCAAAGTCTACTCCTATTTTACAGATGGGGAACCTGAGGCCCAGCGAGATCTGAGAAAAACTTGTTAGAGTCCTGCTGTTGGGTATTTGAAAAGATTTTATTCAATACATTAATGAAAGTAGGAGATGAATGTACTTAGGCAAAGGGGACCTGAAGGACCTGCCCTAATAGACACCCTGTGGAGACTCTGACTTGAAGCTCAAATGGTATATCCAGGTTCTTCATGAATTCATTTTCTACAACTGGCTCAGCAACTGAATGAAGAGGCTTTGTGTGTTTCCACCTCGTAATAAGGCTCTCACTTTGTTTCTAATTATTCCTCTTGTGTGTTGCAAGCTGGGCAAGTATTCCTAGAGAAAAGAATGACTAAATGGGATGCAGTGCCTAGAATAACATACCTGAAAGAACTTGCCATGCAATACCAATGTTTATAGCTAACAGGTATTGAATATTTACCTCTTAAGGC
Source organism: Propithecus coquereli (assembly GCF_000956105.1). Lineage (NCBI taxonomy): Eukaryota > Metazoa > Chordata > Mammalia > Primates > Indriidae > Propithecus > Propithecus coquereli. Next base: position 1,949,785 of record NW_012147886.1, on the reverse strand, counting down.
ACTTTGAGGACATTAACACATTTACAACAGCAGTATGAGGAAGATACTCTTATTATTCCATCTTGTAGATGAGAAATAAAGCACAGAGAGGTGAAATAACTTGCTCAAGTTTGCTCAGATGCTAAGTGGCAGAGCTGGGATTTGAACATGGGGAGTGCTGAGCCTTCAAACTTAGTTGTCATACTGTTCTCAATATGAATGTACCATATCATGTTAGTTTTTTTTATTTGTTTTTCTCTTGGCTTACATTTTTTGTCTTCTTGTCTGGTGTAGAGTTAATGAAATTCAGCCCCTAAATTGGGCAGAGGGCTGAGAGTTGGGCAGAAAAATGATGTCTGAAGAGGATTGAAGGTGAGAGGGAAGACTCAAATTTACACTTGAAGGTCAGAGGGCATGTGATAACCTTCCTTCTCCAGACCCTAAGTATGGGGCTCCAGTTCAGCCACCCTGCCCAGCATGGACCAAGTGAGAAAGACAGAGGCTGCCTTGTTTGCAGCATGGCCGTCCCTGAGAAATGGGGCTTCCTAGACCCGTCCCAGGGGGTTCTGCAGGCAGTGAAGAGCCTGCTGGTGGGATGATCTGTAGAGGCTGAGATGTTGAGTGAAAACTAAACTGGCGGTTTGAAAGATTCTGTGAAGAAGATTCACTACAAAGAAAATAATATTAATAATAATACTTTGTCACCCTTTTTCTCTTGCTCTATGAGCAAGTTTTCAACCAGACTGGAGAGAGGAGAGAGGGACAGGCCACCATGGCCTTTAGTTCTTTGGATATTTTCTTTGTGATAATTTTCTCTGTGATAGAAATTGGAAAAGTCCGAAGAAGGCTGCCCACTGACTTCTGTTTCAAAATGGCAGGTGGCTGGGGCCTTCCAGAGCTGAGCCCCTCACCTCTTCTTGTTAAAACTGTAGGAGAGACAGAAAGCAGAGACTGACAGCACAATCTAATGACAGAATCTGGAATGATTCCCAATAATGACAGGGTAGATGGGTCTGGGTTGAGGAAAACCTATATCTGCTTCAGCACGTGGTACACTCTCACTTTCTTCCTTGAAAAAAAAAAAAAAATCCCCTAAAAAAGCAAGAAGTTTCTTTGCTCCTGCCTGCTTGCTGTAGATGCAGATTCAGCCCCAAGCTTTGCATCAACTAGAAAAGGAGCAGCTGCTTCTTTCCTTTCCTCATGTGTTGTTCTCTTAAGTGTTATTATTTCTATTTTCTCAGGCTCCCTTCTCTCCCATTTCCCCCAATCTAGGCAGATTCTGGGAATCACAGCAAATCGCTGGACAGGAATCAGAGAGCGATTGAAGTGGCCACAGGGAGACAAGTGACCACAACAGAGCTCTGAAGACAGCTGCCAAGACGTAAAGGCTTGGGCTAGCTCTGCGTGCTGGGGATTAAGCTGTTCCCATCTTGCATTATCTCTAAGTGCTGGAAGACGACTGAGGGCTGAGGAGGAAGGTACCATATTCGAGGCAGAGGCATCCCAGGTGAAAGGCGGTTATTAAATAAGAGCTGGACTGGGATCTGTGAACATAAATCATGGATTAGTGAAGAGAATTTGACCATGAGGGCAGTGCACAGTGCAAATCACTCTTCCTGGCATTAACAAATACTGACAAATCTACCTTGTTCTGTTCGAGGATGAGTAAAACAAACAATATCATCAATAGCAACAGCACCAAGGGGCCAGTGAAAAATGATGCAAAAAAAAAAGGATGTGGGGGGAAGGAATGACTTCATTAAGGCAGCACAATCCTGAAAATGCTTTATCTCAGAATCTAGGTGATCTTTTCAGATAACTGCAACACTCTCACAAACTGCATGAAGACACAGCCTCTCGGGAACAGAAGCAGAATGTCTGAAGCATGACCTGGAAGGAAAAAAGCCAAAAATTTAGATGAGGTGGTGAAGAGAGAAAGCAAGAAGGATATGCAATCTGCTGGAATTAAATCCCTGTCACAGGCAAGGAAGGGCAGCGTTGCTGCTCCCTGAAGGTATGTCACTGCTGTGGAGGTCATTTTTGAGAAAACTCTCCAGAATTTAGAAAAAGGGGACAAGCGGTTGAAAAGATGAGAATAACAGTACTGGAGGTTCCAGAAACATTGGCCAGAAAGTGAGGAGTCTTATGACGCAAGTAGGCATTCCTGAGCTAAATGGGAAGAAAGCTCATGGCAGACAGAGAGAGCTGACCCCAATTTAAGAAAATCCAAGGATAAGCGTCTCCCATCTACATAGCTTGGTGAATGTTTCAGCCTACTGAGATTAACACAAAATCTATAAATATCCAAACATAAAACTATGGCTGTTTCAGAAGATAAAAATTGGCCTAGCCTTAGTCGTCTTCTTCCTAGCACACTAAATGGTAGAGATAATTTGGCAGCATCATAGAGCTTGAAGAAGAAAAGGACATGCCCCAAGAATATTACATATATATTACAGTTAGCATTCACATATGCAGAGAACAGAACGATATCATTGGATATGCAAAAGAGACAAAATATATTATCTACCCTCCTTGAGAAATTTCCTTAAGACATACTGCAAACTGAATAATGAAACCCATCTGGGAACTCACAACAAGACAGTTACCATATAGAAGGACTAACAGGAAACAGAATAACTACTAAAAAAGAGAAAAGTCTAAACGTCACCATTATGGTTACAAAACTGAATTAAAGTCTGAAATCCATTCAAGAAACAGAGTGCTTGTAATGCATAAAATAATGTCATAACAACAATCTGGATTCTGAAACTTTAAAGAATTATTAACAAAGAGTAGGATACACATGAGATAGGATGTGGAGGAAAAAAAGTGTTGTATTCATGGTCTTACAGAGGACCTGTGGATTTTGATCTTTGCAATGTCTTTACAGATTTTATTTTTCTTTGGGTGTACCTATACTTTCTATTTTTCTAACACAAATTAGTATTTACTTGGCCAATAAATAAACAGCAAAAGGTGAAGAAGATAAGAACTAACAAGAAATACAACACCCAAAGGTGAATTTTACTTGAGAATGTGAAGATCTACATGAATTCTAGTCTCTAAGGAGACTTTTTTTTTTTTTCAAAGTTTTGGGAAAATGGCACAGAGGTGGGTGTGGAACTCCCAGGTGGTTATGGTTGCTGGCAATGGTGTGATCTCCTTGTCTCACCTCTTCTAGGGTAAAGAAAGGAAGAAGAGAAGTCCCAAGGGATGAACTCAAGGTTTTCCATGGTTTTGTAAAGCTGTGAGGATGTTATGATCTCTGTGTGACCCAGGGACACCCCTGGATTCAGGATTCACTTATAGTAGGGAAGTTGGGGGGAGGGTTCATTATTTTATCTGGAGCAGAGCAGTAGGCGTCGTGACCCTGAAATATTATTCTACCTTTCTCGACCTCTGCTTCTTTGTCTGGGAAGTGCAGGTATAATCTTATCTCAAAGGTCCCTTAGAGAAGTGGTCCCCAAACTTTTTGGCACCAGGGACCAGTTTCATGGAAGACAATTTTTCCACCGACCAGGGGTAGGTGGGGGTGGTGTGGAGCTCAGGAAATGAGCTCCTAACAGGCCGCAGACCTTCAGCCTGGGGGTGAGGGACCACAGCCTTAGAGGATTCAATTAAATCAAGTGTACAAAGCATCTAACATAGCAAGAGAAATGGTAGGCGTTTGTTTGATATTGCACCTATACTTTCCCAGCACAGTCTAACCTTGAAAGAAAGATGAAGGATTGGCTGCCAATGGGATGGTTAAGGGGAGGGTTCTTGATGTGTCTCTGAAAAGAAGGGGAGGGGGCTACAAAGGAAGGGGAGTATAATGTCTCGGGAGAGATGTTAGGATCTCACTTTTGTGCACTGCCTGTCAACCATCATGGTTGGCAGATTTTCCCACCCTTGCGTGGTCCTTTGGCACAGCAATTCCAAACTTCCTATGAAATACGTTGAGAGAAAAATCTACCTTACTCACGTTTCCAATGAGAAGGGCTACTGTTCCTTGCTTTAATAACAATAACTCATAACTCTTTTTCTACAGGAAGGAAAGATTGCTTTCATTTACCCGTTTTAAACACAGAATGGTAAGCACATCAGGCTGCTTATGGCTACCTTTTATTTGGTTGCGTAAGATGAGCACTTCTTGGGAAGGCTGCACTTCCCTAATTCAGGGCCTTGCAGTCTAGAAAGGGAAACTCCTTTGATGAATCATTGACCAAGGCCAGAGCTTGGTCAGCCTTCATTTTTCAAAGGCCTATCTCTGGCCTCACATTTTTTAGGAAGTCTTCTTGGATCGTCCAACATGCTGGGTTTTAAAATATCAACTCAACATTATCCCCTCGTTCCTTCTATGTTCTTTCCTGCATGGGAGGAGCTAGCCTGGGGAGCACATTCCCTAGACTTTTGCCAGCAGGGTGCAGGGTTAGATTCTACCAAGAAGAGGTGCTGGTGTGGTATTCTGAAGGCCAAGGAGAAGAAAAAGTCCTTATTCTCAGAGGCAGCTGTCAAGGAGAAGGTGTCAGTAGCTGCAGAACGCTGCCATTGGCTTCCTTCTGCCCATCTTCTTGAAAATTACCCACTTTAGGACAGCTTCTTATTCTAGTCCTTCCAGATTTCCCTACCAATATGACTCCAACCCATCCCACAGTTGTTTAAGCTTTTAATTCCCTGTATTAAGTCCCTTTCTTCTTGAAATGTGCAGAGCCTCCTGTCTTCCTTCCCAGACTTTGAAACTCTAGACTGAGTTAAGTGTTCTGTTTTTGACATTCTCTTAGCACCCGTTCTCTATGATGGCCTGAATCAATAGCTTGAGTCCATAGATAGCAGAGTAAAGCAGGAACTTTCACAGTTTCTTCAGCTGCTAAGAGAAGCTTTAGTAAAGTGGCCTGAGGGCAAATCAAGAGGCTGTGCAGCTGACCCAAGTCAGGCGACTTCAGCAACACTTGCAGCACGAACACAGCGAGCGGGGATCGAAACTGAGGAAACCGATCGTAGTAAAGTCATTTACTAATGATGAGTCATTTTAGTATCACAGGGTTAACCACTCCGATGTATTGTGACTCTTAGAATCATTGGCCCTTTTTCTATGTTTAGTATCTAGCAAATTTATCTGCCAGCAGAAAACCAATTCAGTTTCCCCACCACTTGCCACTTGACAGCCGCATTCTGGTTTTGCAGAACTTGACACCAATCACTAGTATAAAGAAGGGCGGAAGGAGTTTGGCAAAAGGTGATCTCCAGGTTGCGAGACTTGCAAATAATACGGTCCTCCTTATTTCAGCCATCCTTGCAATTGTGCACCCATCCTTGCAGTTGTACGCTGCTTCACCTTGGAGCTCTGTAGAGGAAAATGGCATGTGTCAATCATCTTTTGATAAAATGCCATATATATTATAAACCAGGGGTTGAATTTTTTTTTTTTTTTTTTTTTTTTTTGTAAAGAGGCATATAGTAAGTATTTTCAGCCTTACTGGCCATACAGTCTCTGTCCTACCTATTCTACTCTGCCGTTGTGGAGAAAACACCCAAAGACAATGTGTGAATGAAGTAACATAGCTGTGTTCCAATAAAACTTTATTTACCCAAACAGGGCATGGGCTGTAGTTCACCATCCTCTACCCTAAACTAGCTCAAACTGGTTAAACTACATCCTTCTCCTAATCTAAAGAACACTCTTTCTCACTTATCTTTATTTCTTGACCTTAGAAGTTGGGCTTGAAAAAGACACAGCTGGGATAAAAATTTTAAAATCCTGTTATTGGACAAGCAATGTATAGATGGAGGAGAAAGTTAACATTTAATCAACCTCTACTACTTTGTGGGCACTGTGCTACAGCTGTCCATGCATTGGGATACACATATGATGTAGGTATTATGAGTCTCATAGAAGAGGAAACTGAGGCACAGTAAGGTTAAATAATTCCCAATGGTCACAAGGCTGGAGGTGAGGGATCCTGGATTTGAACATAGCTCTGTCTGGCTATAGAGCTGTGCTTCCAACAGATTTTATAATTACTAGCTTAAGGCTGCCAGACACTCTCCAGCCTCTGCGTGATTGCTCAAAAAGCAGAGCTTGGCCAACACAAATGCAGCAAAGCCTTAACTATAAAAGCCTGTTCCAGACACAGGCTCACAGAAAAGACTCTTCTCCCCACAGCTCTCCATCTCTATGAGGTTCTTCTCATGGTGGTGATTTGATTATTTACGGGGTGACTGTTGCAGAGTGCAGTAAAGAGTAAGTAATATGCAAACACATTGACGATGAAGTGTAAACGCAGCAGAGTATCAACTTGCATCAGACATTTCTACTACATTGCACATCCTCTGCCAATAGTTTCTCTATGCAGCACTCTGGAGGGGTAAAAAGTGGAAAGTGCCTCCCTCAGAGCCTAGTGTAGATTTGGTGCTTAAAAATGTAAATGAAGAATAAAAAAATGAATAAATACATGCATGAATGGAGAGATGGACAGGTAGACTGATAAGGAAAGCACGTTCTAGATAGCTGGATTATAATCCGGTGTCTGCCACAAAACTGGTTATGTCACCCTGAACAAGTCATGTCACCTGCATTGGCTTCAATTTCTTCTGTAGAATCAGGCATTTAGGGTGAAAGTTTTCTAAGATTCCTTTAAGCTCTGAAGTTCAAATTCTGTATCTCAACTGGTAGTGGGCCAGAGATGGGACTCTCTCTTCCACGAGTCTCCTTCACCATGCGTGCCCCCACTTCCAGGGTCAGTATGCAGACAAGTGTATTACAAGATGCCCCTTGCAGAAGGTCACTCAAGCAATGCCTATCTCCACCTGGAATTACAATTCTGACTCTCTGCTCCTGCTACCTGTCCTCTTTAATGTGGATGAAGACCCCCTGCTTCTGATTATTCAGGCTCTTGGTAAGCCCCTGTAAGGCTGGGCAACTGAGCACAGGGATCTAATTTGAGGAGTCCACAAAGCCTGCCTGGTTGGGACTGCTCCTCTGCAGAAAACACAAGTCCATTCCATCTCTCCGTGCATGGGTTGTAGGTTCCTTTTCCTCAACTCCAGCTTTCACTCTCTTTCGTTGCTTTTCTCTTGTCATCAAGATAATTTAAAAAAAAATCTTATTACAAATGCAATACATATTTCGTTTGGAAAATGAGAACATTTATATAAGCAAAAAGTAGATGTATTTATTTATAACATGGTGGTCCAATGCAAATCACTATCAACTCACTGATGTATAATCTTTTGAACCTTTTCACATGCATATTGTAACTATATTTTTCTCTTTTCCTTTTCTTTTTTTATCCTTTTCTTTTCTTTTTTCTTCTTCCTTCCTCCCTTCATCTCCTCTTTCTTTCTTCCTTTCTTTCCTTCCTCCTTTCTTTCTTCCCACCTTTTAACTTCAGTAGTCGTAAGTACATTCATATTGTTGTGCAACCAATATCCAGAACTCTTTTCATCTTGCAAAACTGAAACTCTGTACTCATTATACAATAACTCCCCATTTCCACTCCTTCCAGGTCCTGGCAACCACCATTCTACTTTCTGTCTTTATAAATTTGACTATTCTCAGTATCTTACATAAGTGGAATCATATAGTATTTATCTTTTTGTAACTGTCTTATTTCACTTTAGCCTAAGGTCCTCAGGGTTCATCCATGTTGTGGCTTATGTCTGAATTTTCTTCCTCTTTAAGGCTGAATGATATTCTGTTGTACATATATACAAGCATACCTCAGAGATATCGTGGGTTCAGGTCAAGACTACCACAATAAAGTGAATATCACAATAAAGCGAGTTACACACGTTTTGGGGTTTCCCAGTGCATATAAAAGTTATGTTTACATTATACTGTTGTCTATTAAGTGTGCGATAGAATTGTGTCTAAACAAATAATGCACATATCTTAATTTAACAATACTTTATTGCTGAAAAATGCTGGCAATCATCCAAGCCTTCGATGAGTTGTCATCATTTTAGTGGTGGAGGGTCTTGCCTTGATGTTAGGGCTGCTCACTGGTCCAGGTAGTAGTTGATGAAGGTTGGGTGGCTGTGGCAATCTCTTAAAATAAGGCAACAATGAAGCTTGCCACATCAATTGACTCTTCCTTTCACAAAAGAGTTATCTATAGCATACAATGCTATTTAACAGCATTTTACCCACAGTAGAACTTCTTTCAAAATTGGAGTCAATCTTCCCAAACCCTTCCACTGATTTCTCAACTAAGTCGATGTCACATTCTAAATCTCCTCTTGTCATTTCAACAGTATTCATAGTATCTTCACCAGGAATAGGTTCCATCCCAAGACATCACTTTATTTGTTCATTCATAAGAAATAAGTCTTCATTTGTTAAAGCTTTATCATGAGAATGTAGCAATTCAGTCACATATATTTAGGCTGCACTTACAATTCCAGTTCTCTTCCTATTTCTACCACATCTGCAGTTACTTCCTCCACTGAAGACTTGAACCCCTCAAAGTCACCCATGAGAGTTGAAACAATTTGTTCCAAACACAGGTTAATGTTGATATTTTGACATCCTCTCAGGAATTACAAATGTTCTTAATGGCACCTAGAATGATGAATGCATTTCTTAAATAATAAGACTTGAAAGTTAATATTATTCTTTGAGCCATAGGCTGTAGAGTGAATACTGTGTTAGCAGGCATGAAAGCAATATTAATCTCTGGGTACATCTCCATCAGAGCTCTTGGGTGACTAGATGCATTGTTAATGAGTAGTAATACTTTGAAAGAAAACTTTTCTTTTTTTCTTAGCAATAGTTCTCGACAGTGGGCTTTAAATATTCAGTTAACCATGCTATGAACAGATGTGCTGTCATGCTATCATCTGGGCTTTGTTGTTCCTTTTATAGAGCACAAGCTGAGTAGATATAGCATAATTCTTAAGGGGCCTAGGATTTTAAGGGCGGTAAATGAGCATTGGCTTCAACTTAAAGTCACCAGCTGCATTGGGTCCTAGCAAAAGAGTCAGCTTGTCTTTTGAAGCCAGGCATTGACTTCTTTCTAGTTATTAACATAAAAGTCCTAGATGGCATCTTCTTCCAATGGAAGGCTATTTTATTTACGTTGAAAATCTGTTGTTTAGTGTAGTCGCCTTCATCAATTATCTTAGCTAGATCTTCTGGATAACTTGCTGCAGCTTCTACATCAGCACTTGGGGCTTCACTTTGTACTTTTCTATTACGAGGATGACTTCTTTCCTTAAACCTCATGAACCGAAGTTTGCTAGATTCGAACTTTTCTTCTGCATCTTCCTAACCTCTCTGAACCTTCATAGAATTGAAGACAGTTAGGGCTTTGGTCTGGATTGTGCTTTGGCTTAAGGGAATGTTGTGGCCGGCTTGATTTTGTATCCAGACCACTAAAATTTTCTCTATATCAGCAATGATGCTGTTTCACTTTTTTTTTTTTTTTTTTTAATCATTTGTGTGTTCACTGGAGTAGCAATTCTAATTTCCTTCAAGAACTTTTCCTTTGCACTCACAGCTTGGCTAATTGTTTGGCATAAGAGTCCTAGCTTTCAGCACATCTCAGCTTTTGGCATGCCTTCCTCAGTAAGCTTAATCATTTCTAGCTTTTGATTTAAGGTGAGAGACATGTTACTCTTCCTTTCACTCTAACACCTAGGGGCCATGGTAGAGTTATTAACTGGCTTAATTTCAGGATTGTTGTGTCTCAGGGAATAGGGATGTCCAAGGACAGGCAGAGAGACAGGGAAACAGCTGTCAGTGGAGCAGTCAGAATTACACAACATTGATCAATTAAGCTCACCATAGTATATGGGCATGGGTTGTGGCATCCTAAAACAATTATGATAGTATCATCAAATATCACTGATCGTAGATCACCATAACTGATATAATCATAACAAAAGAGTCTGAAATATTGTAAGAATTACCACAGAGACATGAAGTGAACACATGCTGCTGGAAAAATGGCACTAATAGACTTGCTCAACTCAAGGTTGCCACAAACCTTCAATTTGTAAAAAAATGGAATGTCTGTGAAGCACAATAAAGCAAAGCATAACATAAGGAGGTGTGCCTGTGCCACATTTTGTTTGTCCATTCTTCCATAGACGGACACTTGCTTTGCTTCCATGTTTTAGCCCTTGTTAACAATGCTGCTATAAACATGGATGTACGAATAACTCGTTAAGACTCTGCTTTCTATCCTTTTGAATATATACTGAGAAGTGGAATTACTCGATCATATGGCAATTCTATTTTTATATTTCCGGGAGATCATCATGCTGTTTCCCACAGCTGCTGCACCATTTTACATTCCTATCAACAGCTCCAATTTCTCCAGATCCTTGCCAACACTTGTTATTTTCTGTTATTTTCTGTTGTTGTTTCATAGTAGCCCCCCTAGTGGGTATGAGGTGGCTCTCCCTTTTTATCAAAAAAAAAAAAAAGTAGAATCGTGTCAGTTGGGACCTTGCATTTTTCCCTTTAATAAAATATCATGAACATATTTTTAAACCAACAAATATTCACTTATAGCATTATTTCCAGTGGCTGCCTGGTTTTCTGTTCCATCTCTTGCTTACTGCAAGACCACATGCGACTTGCTCAATCTCTCCCTGATTCAGTTTCTGTAGTTGCAAAATGAAGTAATAAATACCTTCAGAGACCTTAGAAGAATGTTGTGAGGGAAAATGAGGTAATACCCAAAAAGAACCTGCAAGGATTACTGGCATGTTGGGAGGTCTCATTAAGTATTGGCAATTCTTGTCAATAATTTTATTATCATTTGCCCACTGCATTGGTGGATCTACATTATGCCTGACTGACCTGAATTTGTTCCTTATTTTTCACTTTATAAAAAGTCATGAAAAAAAGCGACATAGTTGCCGTCATTTCTTTTTAAAAGCCACCTGGGCAGATCCCGTTTCTTAGGGATGAGTTACCAAATGAGAGAACTCCACCCCAGCTGAGACCTAGACTCTGCCCTTGGCTTTCTCAGAACAGCCTTCCATCTGTTGGAATGGAATACATGGGGCTGGCCTGGAATACATGGCTCTGACCTTGGTTTTTAAATAAGCCCTCTCGTAATTCATGGCCAGGCTATCTCACCTGCTGATCTGTGGGCCTAAAGCTGTTCTTGGGGCTTGGCACAATGATGCATGGCCTGGAGGAAGCTCAGTCAAATATTTATGTGGAGAAATGTGGCATTTCCTATCCTGGTGCCCTGATTACCATCAGGATATTATCTTTCCCCATAAAAAGAAGCATGGACATGTATTAAGTTGTCAACACTAGAAAAATATAAGGTCTAGAATAGAGGGGCTGGGAGATTTCCTGGGTTCTGCCATGTAACATATCTGAGAGCAAGAAGGAGATTCTCCTGGAAGGGGACATCTGGGAGCTATTGGAGGCTGGTCACTCTGGGAGGCCAGGTGTACTTTGACAGATAGTGCATCTGTCTTCTCACTAAACTCAGGGTCTCTTGAAGGACCATAGGCCCTTTGTGCACTGATTGCTTTCCCTCTCATATTTGACTAGCCCATTGAGGAAAAGGAACTGCTAATGTCCAGTATAGGACCCCATCCCAAGTGCCTCTGTGATAGAAATACACATCAGAGGAGATTTTTCTCTGAAATGAAGCGGAATGCTTCATAGGGAGAGCATGCGCCAGCCAGCAAGTCAGTACCAGACTGTAATTCTGCCTCTGACGCTAAACTTCCAACGCAAAGCAGGTTACACAACCTCTCTGAGCCCGACCCGCCAGTCTCCTTGTCCATAACCAGAGATGCGATGACCTAACATACAGGCTCCTTGTAAAGATTAAATGAGGATACGTGCAAAGCCCAGGGTTATAGTTTGCTATGTGAAATAAGGACTGACTACACTTAATTTGCAAATTCCCAGTCAAATGCAGAGAAACTGGGTGTGTTTGAAATCTGGGCACTTTGTAACATGGACAGATACTTGATTTTTATCACTATATTTTTTTTTTTTTTTTTTGAGACAGAATCTCACT
>NW_012147886.1:1923293-1925911 GCF_000956105.1 Propithecus coquereli | reverse complement strand
CATTGGAATGTAGAACTTTCCATTTTCTTTTTACAGAAGCTCACTCTTTCTGATTTCTTTCTCTATTTGATGGTGCGTTAAACCCCCTGGGTAGAGGAGATGTCTAGGGGAATGGAAAAATCACCAGACTGGGGATTGTTTCTGAACCTGTCTCTACTTAGCATGACTTTGGGGAACTCATTCAACATCTCAGAGCCACAGTTTTCCTAATGTGTGAAATGGGGACAATTATGCTGCTTCCTTGCCTGTATTTATGGATTTTGAAAAGATCTATCAAGACAATTGTTGTATAGTGTTATACAAAAGATGCCATGTTATGTTAAGGCGGAGTTGCCACTTTGCTTCCACTTTCTTGAATCCTACAGATCCTCGTGGCATCCCATACCTGATGAAAATTTATGGTTGATCAGACCTAACAGCAAAAGCTCTCTTCCTATGACTTACATTCCTTCTGGAGTGTTTTGATTTTTGCATACAGGAATGTTTTCTAATTGAAGGAAATGTGATTCTATTTCAAGGTTGTGGACTGAAGGCACCACTACGATGAGATTCATTCATATTCATTGACATAAAGTGAATGCTTCACTTTTGGACAGCTTTGTTACACAAAACCAGTCTGCAACTACAATCCATGGCCTTATCTGGTGAGTCTTGTCATTGTCGGAATCAAATTCAAATATTTCAAGGACTAATGGTTTCATAGAAATGGTCATTTCTGTGACCACAGAAACCTGCTTTGGGGGTTTCTGTCACTGATCCTCGATGGAATCACAGCCATGTAGTTCATTTTTATTCTTGTTTATTATCCGGTGAAACTTTGTACTCACCTCTCTTTGCCTTATCTGAGAAGACAGAGCCAGCCATGAGTTAGTCATGTGGTCCAGTCAATTGCATTTCTACAATTTTATTAGAATGGCTGCATGGATTAACTTTATTAAACATAGAACGACTGTCTTGGGCATTCATCAGAGTCTCCCATAGTTCCTAGAATAATTCAGTATTTTTTTCAGAACTGACCGTGGAAAGAGAATGGAACAAGAAACCAGGAGACCTGGGCTGCTGATGACTGTCCAAATCCCAGGGGTTACCGTGAGCATAGCCAGAAGCCTTCTGGTCTTGGTGAGCAGTATGGACAAAGTGCCATGAAGCTCAGGGGGAGGCAAGGGAGTGACGAGGAAAGATTCTCTAGGGTAACATTTGAGTGGGATTTAAATTACAAACTTGATTTCACCAGGCAGACAGAAGCAAGGAGGAAAGGCATTTTTCACAGAAGATTATTGAACAAACCAATGCAAAATGAAAATTGATTAGTCTTACAAATGGCGCATCTTTGGCTGCGGTGGGAAAGAAAGATGTGCTGGTGGAGTCTAGAGAGATAGAAATTTGGGAGCAGGTTATGAAAAGCCTGTAAAACCAAGCTCAGGTGGTTATACCGGCTAGTGTGCAACTCCTAAAGACTGTCAAGCATGGGGAGGTGGGGAGGGAACATGATCAGAATGTATCCATTAAGCAGCAAATATCCAATATAAGGTTTTCAAGGCAGCTCAGCAAATACCCTACCCGCAAGCCAAAGGTATCATTTCTTGTTAACATTAGCCCTGCATGGTAAGTGAACTACTGCAGATATTTTTCACTTAATAGATGGAGAAATCGAGGCTTGGAGGGGTTAAATGCTCAAGGACATATAAAGAACACAGGAGTTAAAAATAATATTTTAAGACAATGTCTTAAACTTCTGCTTGGCAGGATCCTGTTGAATACATGAATTTCTATGGACTTCAGTTGGAACCTAGATAACATTTGCTTTGATGACTTACGAGGGCTTCCATGTCTTGTTTGGAAGTTCTTCCCAGATTCTGAAATGGAAAAAGGCCAACAGTGCATCAGTAAAATTCAGAGTCATTACTACTTAGTAGAAATATCATTTGAACTCTGTTTTAATCATTTCTTAGTTAGAACCATATCATTATTTTCATATGCTCTACGGGAGACTGGAACTTGTCTAAACAATGCGGTGCTACTAGAAATTTTGTAATTTTTCTATATCAGCTCTGATAATGTGGGCTTCAATCCTTGCTGTTAATGTCACAGTGGGAGGTTAAGCGGTTCTGGGAGAACAAAAGAAATGTAAGACTTTTCAGATAACTTCAGAAGAGTTGATACACTTATACAGACAGGCAGATAGGCCCAAAGAATCCACTTGACTAGCCCAAGTTTCTCGAGGGTTATAATGTTGCATCCCAAGGAAGGCAAGAGCAGGAAAGGACTGAAAGAACTGGATATTTATTTCCTGAGTTGACTTTGCAATGATTATAAATATGGCTTCTTGCTTTTGGGAATAGCACAGGAAGTTAGCCAATCTAGGTTAAAGCACTCATATTGAAACTCACTTGTGTAAATTTTGGGAAGTCACCTGTTTTGAATCTTAGGTTTCATACCTTTAAGGATGGTATCATTTAATACCATCTTCCATATAAAGCTATTGTGTAAATGCAGTTAACATACGTGCATCTAGACTGGGCTCTGATACATAGTAGGTGCTTATTAAAAATTACATGAATCTGAACGTAGTTCTTCTCTCCTTCAAGCTCTGGATATTTTATTTGAGCTTTTGCTTT
>NW_012147886.1:1917966-1923243 GCF_000956105.1 Propithecus coquereli | reverse complement strand
AGTCTCACTCTGTTGCCCGGGCTAGAGTGCCGTGGCGTCAGCCTAGCTCACAGCAACCTCAAACTCCTGGGCTCAAGTGATCCTACTGCCTCAGTCTCCCGAGTAGCTGGGACTACAGGCATGCACCACCATGCCCAGCTAATTTTTTCTATATAGATTTTTAGTTGTCCAAGTAATTTCTATTTTTAGTAGAGATGGGGTCTTGCTCTTGCTCAGGCTGGTCTTGAACTCCTGAGCTCAAATGATCCACCTGCCTCGGCCTCCCAGAGTGCCAAGATTACAGGCATGAGCCACCGCGCCCGGCCCTTTTTTTTTTTAATATTGAAAATAGGACTCCTATGAGTCCAAAGAGCTCAAGTTGGAGAGTACAGATCCAAATCAACATCATCACACCCAAGGCCCACTATGAAAGAAGTCATCCTAGCCCCAACATAAAGACACTATCATTTTTCCCCCATTGCATGTCGATGTCATCCAAACAAGCTGAAAATAGTTCATTCATCCGTCCATTTATTCCACCAACAATCGCTGAGGTTTTACTGTGTGCCAGGAGCGGTACCAGGTGCTGAGGATCTCAGGTTGAAGGACACCTAGTCCCCGCCTTCTGGTGATCCTACTCTAAGTGGAAGAGGAAGATCCTTGAATTATTAATAATTACCTCATGTCACAACTGACAATTAACAATCTGAGCAACATGTACAATGATAGAGGTGCACCCAGGGGCAGCAAACAATGAAATTTTAGAAATGGAAGGAAGCTTAGAAGCCGACTAGTCCAAACCTCCCTGGTGTGTGGCATCCGCAGCTGTGGGCTCCCAGCTTTGGCCTCAGCATCTCCAATCTCGGGGAGTTCACAGCCCACCTGCGCTCCCAGCCCCAGGCAGCCTTGGACAGCTCTGACAGTTTGAAAGTTTTTCCTTATGTTGAGCCAATATTCGTCTCTTGGTAACTGCTACACAGCCTCGTGAGTTAATCCCTTCCTTCTTCCACATGATGCAGGAAGTCAGCTTTCAGGTGACAGGATCAGGGATAATCTTAGCCTCATATTGCCCTTGGGAATAGTGGGGACTTCTGGGACTCATCCTGATTTCAAGAAGGGCTGCTATTTGACATTGAGGGTGTGGTAAGCTTGTCTTATTTAGGACTTATTTGGATTTCAACTACCAGTTTTACTAATTTCACTGGAATTTATAAAGCACATTAGCATACATTATTTTGCCATGTTCTCATATCAACCTGGCAAGATGGTTCAGAATGATTTATTATCTTTCTTTTGTTCATAAATAAAACAAGGCTCGGAGAGGTGGTGTGCCCATATTATACAGCTAACATCAGGTAGACGGTACCCAAATCTTGAGACCCTAGATGTAGAGCAAATTCCACAGTGGCGTCACCTCCTTTCAATGCTAGTCATCCTACATTCCATCAGTTCTTTCTGTAATTCACTTTGTAGTGTCCCCTGAGATTTGTTTCCTTAAAACATTAACTACATTGTGTAACTCCCTCTGTCAAAATTCCTCAGTAATTTCTCTTAAATTATGAGATAAGCCTCCAAGTCCTTAGAATGGCATTCGATGCCCTCAACACTACCCGCCAGGAGTTCCAGGCATAATGGGGATAGGTGAAATAAAAAGGAGCACACTACAGCCATAGTTAGGTGATAAATACTTGCACAAGTATTTATCACAGTGGAGCAGGGTGAGGATCACAGGAGGCTTCCAGGAGCGGGGGATGTCTGAGATGGACATTAAAGACATGCATGTCAGTAGAGAGTTGACAGGAGCCAAAATGACCTGGAGGAGAGAAACAGCTTGGTGGCTCTGTGTGCAGGAAACCATAGTAATTTTGTGTTGCTGAAGCACTAGGTACAGGAAGGGGCTTCCGGAAGGATGGGGCTGCATGGGAGCCAGGGTCAGGTCCTGCAAGCTATCAAATGAAGGGGTTTGGACTTTATCCTGCAGGCTGGGATGAGCCACACAGGATTTGAAACAGGGCAGTGGCAACCACACTTGAGATTTGTGTTGGAGAGCCAATCCTTTTGTAGCCCTGGCGAGCAGGGCAGGCTGGAGTTGGAGGTGGGATGGAGGAGGGGGTGGGTGGTAGGGGAGCCTCAGGCTGGTTGCAGGCAATGTAAGGAAACTGCTGCCCCGATTCAGGTGAGAGAAGATAAAGGGAAGTGACAGTAATCATAAGAAGAGGAAGGATTTTCACATATTTCTCGGAGAGAAAACCAGAAAAACTGATGAGACCACTGGATGGTTGTGGGACATAAATGAGAGGGAGGAGTCAGGCTGCTATCATGTCCTTCAGAACTTCCCTGTTGGGCAGAAGATACTGTCTTTCTCATCATTGTCATTGCCACACCTGTACCTACGACAGCGTTGGAGAAAGAAGATGTGCAACACCTATTTGTAGTCAAATTGATTTTTTTTTTTTTTGAGACAGAGTCTCACTTTGTTGCCTGGGCTAGAGTGCCATGGTGTCAGCCTAGCTCACAGCAACCTCAGACTCCTGGGCTCAAGTGATCCTCCTGCCTCAGCCTCCTGAGTAGCTGGGACTACAGGCATGCGCCACCATGCCCGGCTAATTTTATATATATATATATTTAGTTTTCCAGCTAATTTCTTCCTATTTTTTTAGTAGAGATGCGGTCTCACTCTTGCTCAGGCTGGTCTCAAACTCCTGAGCTCAAAGGATCCTCCCGCCTCGGCCTCTCAGAGTGCTAAGATTACAGGCATGAGCCACCGCACCTGGCCCAAATTGATTTTTTTAGGCCCATTTAATAACAAAGATCTCTCTCTTATCTTCACGTGGTGGCCAAGACTGCTGGCTAGTCACACCTGTTCCCTCTTTTTCCTGGGTACTCCACTGCACTTTATTTCCTGGCAGTCAGGTGTGATCACGGGACAGAGCTCTAGCAAGAGAAACGGTATTTCCACTTCCAGGCCTGGTCCATGAGTACTCCTCCATGTTTTATCCTTTTTTCCAGCCTAATGTGGAAGAACAGGGTGGAGCATTGAGAGGGAAGGAAACTGGTTCCTGGATTGCTTTGTGGATGAGAGCTGGCCACCTCCTGAGCAGCCATTTAGACATTACATGAGCAAGGAATAAAATTCTATCAGGTTTGAGCCACCGTGCACAGGTTTGTTTGTTATATCAGTTAGCTTAATCAAATTGATGCTCCTCTCCAGTTGCCTGGCTCACCTGGAGAGGAAAGATGGCGGCATTTTGTACACAACTATTGGTGCCAGCCATGGTGCATGGTAGATTTGTGTACAGTACCCCATTTAATCTTATAAATGCTTTGAGAATTTTCAGCGCTCCTGTTTTGCTGAAGAAACAAAAAACCCTGAAGTTAATTGATTTGCTTAAGGTTATACCTTGTTCCCCTAGACAGTGCATGAAGCTGTGTGGTACATACAGTTTCTTAGGGAATTCTCTCTCTCTGCTTCTACTTTCGTACTTATAAAGTAAGATGATGGTAGAGGGGAAAAAAAAGAAGATAGAAGAGAAAGAGAAGAAGACAGAAAAGTTAATCCACTGAGCTTTTCATTGGTTCAGATCTAACTTCTGTAAATATCAGATAGATTAATGGGCATGTGTATTGGGCTGACCATGTGCATTCAGAATGACTGATGACACCACCATTAGTGCTTTTGAAAGCAGTGCTGTCCTCTTGTCCCCCCATTCTTATGTCCTTTCCACTTTGAGTCTCTACATGTTGCCACCCTGGCCTTCTCTCGGTTCCTCAAATGTGCTATGTTCCTTCCTGCCCCAGGGACTTTGCAGTTGCTGCTTTTTTTGCTTGGAGTAGCATTACCCCTCCCTTCAGTTGGCTAACTTGGACTCATCCTTCTGCTTTCTCCTTAAATATCACTTTCTCAGGAAGCCCGCCTTGACCCCGAGACTGGGGTATGTCCTCTGATATGTGCTCTTATTGCATTCTGGACTTCTCCTTTGTGGCAGTCATCAGAGTTTTGATTGTGTAATTACTCTTATAGTTTAGTGTTTATGTCTCTTGTGTCCAGCCAACTATCAGCTCCATCAGGGCAGGGATGGAGTCTGGTCTGGTAGGTTTCTCTGTTTCCAGAACCTAGCACAGTGCCTTGGACATAGTGTTTACTTCATAAATAGTGGGTATATGTGAAAAGAAGATTTTCTCTTTGTAAAATAATAAAAAGGAAACCTAAAGAAAGACTGTTATTCTCAACAGCTTTCTGGGAAACATAATATACATGTGAAATTCTGAAATGAATCAGGTTACTTGGTAAGTTGATACTGACTTAAATCTAAACCAAGTAAGGTGCCGTCTCATTTCACAAGGGAAGAGTCAGAGTGCTAATGCCTGGTGCAGATTCCTCCCTGTGATGAGTCAATGGTGGGGCACCGGCCATTCACGACCATCTCTGTACACTAGGGGGCACTTTCTATTGGAGGTGGACCCAATGGTGACTTGGGAGGGATGCAGCAGTGAGCCCTTGCCCTAAAGGAGAGGGGAAGAACATTAGAGCCAGAATCCTGGCTCTGCTACTTTAGGAGCTAAGCAAACTTGGGCAACTCTGAGCCTCAGTTACCTGATTTGTAAAATGGAGAGAATGCTATCTTTCCAGGGCTTTCTTGTTTAATTGTCTGTAAGGCTCAAAGGTGCTAATAATACCTTTTAAGAGGAGGAAGTGCCTTACAGAGAGACTGGCACTTAGTAGGCGCTCAAGAAATTTTGACTGACATCTAGTGCTCAGTATTGGGGTTTATTTCAGATGTTAGGACATTTTTTATTTAAACTGATAAGTCAGTGTTTGTAAGGAAAAGGAGTCTTTTGTTTTTGCTGGTGGATAAAAAGAAATTATTTAGTTCCTGGCCCAATGACCCAGACCTGTAGACAATGATTTTATTCCCTAATCATAAAAGTGTACCTTCTTCATAAAGCATAAGATGTTGAGCAAAGAGTAGAACCCTAATGGGGCCGCTGACTGAATGAAGTCTCTCTTTGAAAGAACTCGTGGCTGACTTGATCATCTTTAGCAGACGAGATGGTAAGGGGTTCGATTTCCTACATTCTGACATTCTTTGAGTACCTCCTACACCAGGTACCTTTTTAAAACACTTTTCACATGCTATTTTGTTCACTCCTTACTGTATGTCTGGGATGAATTCATTATAATCCTTATATTCATGATAAGAAAACTCAGGTTCACAGGGATTAAGTAACTTGCCCCTAGTCACACAGCTGGGCACAGAGGTGGTATCTGAACCCAAGTCTCTCTGAAGCCAACTCCCA
>NW_012147886.1:1911060-1915801 GCF_000956105.1 Propithecus coquereli | reverse complement strand
TTTTTCACTTAATAGATGGAGAAATCGAGGCTTGGAGGGGTTAAATGCTCAAGGACATATAAAGAACACAGGAGTTAAAAATAATATTTTAAGACAATGTCTTAAACTTCTGCTTGGCAGGATCCTGTTGAATACATGAATTTCTATGGACTTCAGTTGGAACCTAGATAACATTTGCTTTGATGACTTACGAGGGCTTCCATTTCTTGTTTGGAAGTTCTTCCCAGATTCTGAAATGGAAAAAGGCCAACAGTGCATCAGTAAAATTCAGAGTCATTACTACTTAGTAGAAATATCATTTGAACTCTGTTTTAATCATTTCTTAGTTAGAACCATATCATTATTTTCATATGCTCTACGGGAGACTGGAACTTGTCTAAACAATGCTGTGCTACTAGAAATTTTGTAATTTTTCTATATCAGCTCTGATAATGTGGGCTTCAGTCCTTGCTGTTAATGTCACAGTGGGAGGCTAAGCGGTTCTGGGAGAACAAAAGAAATGTAAGACTTTTCAGATAACTTCAGAAGAGTTGATACACTTATACAGACAGGCAGATAGGCCCAAAGAATCCACTTGACTAGCCCAAGTTTCTCGAGGGTTATAATGTTGCATCCCAAGGAAGGCAAGAGCAGGAAAGGACTGAAAGAACTGGATATTTATTTCCTGAGTTGACTTTGCAATGATTATAAATATGGCTTCTTGCTTTTGGGAATAGCACAGGAAGTTAGCTAATCTAGGTAAAGCACTCATATTGAAACTCACTTGTGTAAATTTTGGGAAGTCACCTGTTTTGAATCTTAGGTTTCATACCTTTAAGGATGGTATCATTTAATACCATCTTCCATATAAAGCTATTGTGCAAATGCAGTTAACATACGTGCATCTAGACTGGGCTCTGATACATAGTAGGTGCTTATTAAAAATTACATGAATCTGAACGTAGTTCTTCTCTCCTTCAAGCTCTGGATATTTTATTTGAGCTTTTGCTTTTCATGAGATTCTACTATAGTGATGCAAACTAACTCTCTTTTAGTTCCCAGATTCCTCTCTAATCATTCGTAACACAGGCAGATTTTCCTGATCTCTGAAGACTTTGTGTTCCTCTCCCCATCTGGGATGCCTTTTTACTGACTTTTGGAACTTGGGCACCTGGAGTCCAGCCTGAAGCCAAAGTCAGCTATTAAAAGAATTCACATGCAAAAGTAAAGATATCATTGAGATTAGGAGGAAGATCACATGTTGTAGTCCCTCCTGAAAAAGATAACTTTATATCCCAAGATATAAATACCATCTTAAAATATATAAAAATAGACTTGATGAGAACTAAAGTTAGAACTTATTTTAAAAGTTTTTTTTAAGTTCATATAATATAAACCATTATCCATTTATTGCAAATGCACCAAGGGTTTGCAGTAAAAAAAAATGTCAAGTTCTAGAATACTACATATTTCTTCTTAAAATGCACTTTCATCGTTATTAGGTTTTTCTTTGGGGAGGAGGTGAGTACCAGATGCTTGCAGTCAGCCATCTTGAAGCCCCTCCATCCTTGAGTTTTGAGGTGAGAAATTCCGTGTCTTCTGCTATTGAATTTAACACCATCCCCTTTTTCTTATCCACGACTATATCCGCCCTCATTCTCTGGGTTACTCAAAAATTCCAAGAAGCTTCCAGCTGCCACAAGACTGCAACAGCCTGGAGCGCACCACCTCTGCTAACCATCCAAGAGGTGCACAAGGCCACCAAAGCAGGCAGCCCCAGGAGCAGATCTTAGCTCCCTGCTTTCTGCTCAAAGATTTTGTACAAGTTACTTAGCCTTAGTCATAGGTCAGATTTCCTGGAAAAGAGAGTCTAAGACTCTGAGGTTTGTGTGGAGGAGGCTAGTTGGGGAGCAAGCTCAGGAACAATGCCTGTGATGGGGAGAGAAGCAGGATGAGGCAGAGGGAGAAATTGGGCTGTGATGTAATTCAGTGGAAGCCTCCTGCAATCCATGCGGAACCCTGCAGCTGCGACGGCCCTTCAGAATTGGCCCCGTTCAAGACGTGGCAATCCATGCTTTTGTGCATTGTGTTAACCAGTCATGAATGAAGGCTGCCTTCTGAGAGGGCATATAACTTGGGGTGAGGAAGTTCTATTTGGCTGAGTCTAAGGGCAGCAGCACCTGGTAGCAGATGGAACAAGTGCCTCCATCAGCCCACCACGCCTTTCCCTACATGCTCAATGAGTCACAGGATCAGGGAGCTTTACTTGACTGTCTTATCTAAATTTGCAGTCCCTTAATCTCACATACCCTCTGCCCTGTCCTATTTTTATCCATAGTATTTATCATGAACTGACATACTTGAC
This sequence comes from Propithecus coquereli, assembly GCF_000956105.1. Lineage (NCBI taxonomy): Eukaryota > Metazoa > Chordata > Mammalia > Primates > Indriidae > Propithecus > Propithecus coquereli. Next base: position 1,913,457 of record NW_012147886.1, on the reverse strand, counting down.
ATTAACTTGTCTACTGTCTTTCTGAAACTGCTCTAGAACCCTGTTTAAACTACTTGAGGAAACGAATTTGTTTTGATCATAATTGCTTGCCTGGTTCCTGGAACAGAGCTTCACACAGAGTAAACTCTGAATAAATATTTGTTAATTGAGCAGAATAAATGAATGATTACAACACAGACCTCGTGCTTACTGTTATATGTTGGAAGCACTCAAGTTCTAAGCACTTATAGTAACTGATATAATGTTCACAACTGTCAGGAGGCCCTATTATTATCCACATTTTACAGCTGAAAAAACTGAGGCACAGAAAGTTTAATTATCTTGCTAAGGTCATGCAATTAAATAGTGTTGCATCCAGGATCAGAAACAAAGCAATTGGATTCATATTGCAAACCATTCTCTCCTATTCCCTCTCTTAGCAGGTCTTCAATAAAGGCCAGTTATCCCTTCTCTTCCTCTGTCCCTCTCTTCACTATCATCTGGAATCTGTGTATAGTAATTAAATAGTTGGGTGCTCCAAATGTCTTGGTTGAATCTTTGCTGTTTTATAGATTCAATTCAAGAGGTGGGAGCTCAGATGAATTCAAAATCCTGCCTTCTATTGTCATTTTATCAATATTAGTACCTTAGAACCTGATTGATTCAGCTAACTTTTTTTAATATACAGCCATCAATAAATTCCAAGGCTATTAGGGTTTATGGTGCTCTTTTGCAGGTGTTGTATCATTTCAGCAGCTCAACTCCCCAGAAATATGGGCAGTGCAAGGATGGCTACCTGCACTTTATAGATGAGAAAACAGAGGCTCTAAGAGGTTACATGAAGCAGGATTACTAGTTCTAAGTTCTATGTTTGCCTTTTTCTTTTACTCTTTCTTTTTCCTTGTTGGGGCTGGATAGTAGAAATTAAGCCTGGAGAATTTCTGCACTCCAGGTGGAATGACAGTCGCTTGGAACACTTGCTTTTCCCTATTTGACAAATGAGGAATCTGAGGCATAAAGAGGTTACATGGTTTCCCCAGGTCATATAGTGGTGGCACTGGAGTGGGGCTATTCCTTTCAAAGCTCACGTGTTTTTTCAGCACCTCACCTACTTCTTCTACGTTAGCAGTTCTGGGGGCTGCTTCAAAGTCCCATCCATCTTTCCTTGAGCAATGCAATAGGGTTTCATGTTTAAAATGAAAAAAGAAAATGATGCTAATTACAAGTTTAAAAGCCTAGTTTACTTTAAGTAAACCCGGGATATAACACTATGCTGGCCCCAGAAGATATTCAAGGAGATAGTCAGCAGAATTTACTTTTATCTTTTTATCCAGTGACATCAGTAAAATATTATGGTATTTCCAGAAGCCCAAGGAAGGGCAGGAACATTTGTTCTTCCCTTTGACTTTAATTTAATCTTAAAGCAGTCCAGGCAATCTTCCCCAGGCTGAGCTCCAAAATACAGCTTCCAACAGGGACATCACTTGAAAGAGCCTGTTTTACACTGGCCTGTGGAATACTTTGTTTTGTCCTTGCTACAAGTCCACTGGAGCCATGCTTCTGAGCTCAAGAGCAGGTGTGAGTGGACACTGAAGGTGGCTGCCACCATGCAGGAGGAACCCAGAAATACAGATTTACTACTTGAAAGAAGTGATTAAGAGAATTCATGTTAAAGTTTTGTCCTCATGGTGGAAACTCTCGATTTTGTCCCTAGACTATCAAAGCTCTTCATGACTGTGGTTGGAGAACCGCCACTCCAATCAAAGCAGTGGTACCTATGGAGGTTTTAAAACCATTAAGAGGTGGAGTCTAGTTTCCTCACCCCTTGAAATGGAACAGGAATTTGAGACTTCCTTGAGAAATAAAATGTGATCTTAATTAATTTCTGAGGCTAGGTGAAAAACAGTTATGCACCTTTTGTCTGGCTCTGTCTCTTAGAAAATGCATTATTTTTTCAATGGCTAACCTGAAGCTGCCATGTTGGAGCAACCACATAGAGAGACCACATAGAAAGAGGATGGTGTCTGAGGACCCAGTCGATGCCTTGTAGAGCAAAGATGTGTCTTCCTTGCTGAGTTTGGCCCAAAGTGCATAGTCATGAACTAAGATGATTATTGCTAATTCACACATTACATTTGGGGTGATTTGTTATACAACAACAGGTAATCTTAACAATGGCCAATGCCATACCGGACAGACTGGAATGTCTTAGTCCCCAGTATTTAACAGGAATGAATGCAGCATCTTGCATTAGATTCAAATAACCGTGTATACAACACATTGAACACAGCAATCACTTTATATACATTTGTTGAATGAACTGATGAATTAATGAATAAATAATCTTGGGGGGAACTTTATCAGAGAAAAACTCTTGGGGTCTATAATGGACCACATTCCTAATTGGAGCTAACCGTG
>NW_012147886.1:1889157-1909792 GCF_000956105.1 Propithecus coquereli | reverse complement strand
CTTTAAGAAAAGAAGTAAGGCACAAAATACATACTTTGGTATACCATACAAATGAAACTCTAGACCAGGGAAAACTAATCTATAATGATATTACAGATTGGTGGAAAGCAGGTTGGAGATTGTCTGGGGTTGAGGCTGGAATGGATTGACTTTAAAAGGTGAAGAAGGAACTTTCTAATGTCATAGAACTGTTTTATGTTTTGATTGTGGTGGCGGTTACAGGAATGTGTAAATTTGCCAAAATTCATCAAACTGTATATAAGTGCATTTTATTACATGCAGATTTCATTCCCATCAAGTCAATTTTAAAAAGGCCAAATGTCCATCCTTTGGGAATACAGTAATAATAAAATGATATTAATGGTTAATATTTATTGTATGCTTACATTGTACAAGACATGGTGCCAGGTGCTTTGTGAGCCTGTGCTCATTTAATTTTACAGCTATCTTTGAAGTAATAGTGGTATTATCTCCATATACAGAAAAAAACCCAAGCCCTAGAGAGATTTAATACTTTTCTCAAGGCCATACACTAGCTATTTGCAGATGTGGGACTTTAAATAAGATCTTTCAGACCCTCATTAGATAGAAGGCTGAAGCATATAACCTCACAAGTTCTTCCTAATTTGAGATTCTAGGAATATTTGAAAACATAAGTTGTCTGCTGTTAGACCAGCACATGAGAGGCATGTAGTCTATTGCTTAATTTGAACATATTTCTGAGTCACTGGGGAGTAGCACCACTATTGGCCAGCTGAAATGACTATTTAGCTTGCTTGGATAGATCATCTGAAACATCATCGGAAACATGCAAATGCCAACTCTCAGGCTGAAAAATAAAATGTGGTGGTGTTTACTGTTAGGATTCATCTTGCTGTGACCTTACAGAGTATTCATGAGTAGATCTGGTGTGATGTTAATATACTGATATCAATGTCATCCAAAAATAATTCGATCGTTATTTCCTGATAATAATTTCTGGCTTTTTTCATTGTCTCAAGTGTTTATTAGATTAGAATGTTAAGTTTATAAGTGGTTAAGAAGACTGCCTGGCTTATGCATCAAACCAATCAGGGCAGGAAATGTGGATCACAAGGCAGAAATCTTCCTGTTTTTTCTGCCCCTAACTACCTAGGTCCTTGGACAACTCAGTCTCTGGATCTCAGTTTCCTCATGTGTAAAATGAAACAAAGAGCATTTAATTACTGTTTAAGCTTGAATTAGTGCTTTAATTTACAAATATGACAATAGACTTACCATTTCTATAGCCTGATTGGCAAATGAAGTGAACTGTATTGGTCAGAATTACTGTAGCACCAAATCACCCCCACTATCAATGGCTTGTAACTATACATTTCATTTCTTGCTTAGGGGGTTGCTGGTCAGGTATGGACTGTGGGTTGGGTTTCTTTTTAACTTTATTATTTTTTTATTTCAAAATATTAAGGGGGTATGAATATTTTTGTTATATGGATACCTTGCATAAGGCTTAAGTTGGGGCTTTAGTGTGCCCATCATCACAAAAATGTCCATTGTACCTGGTAGGTAACTTTTTACCCCTCACTCCCTGCTACCCTTCCTACTTCTTTTTTTCGAGTGTAATTTACATCTCTTTGTGCCCCTGTGTGCCCATGATTCAGCTCCCAATTATTAAAGAGTACATGTGATGTTTGTTTTTCCATTCCTGAGATACTTCACTTAGGATAATGGTCTTCACTTTCATCTAAGTTGCTGAAAAAGATATTATTTCATTCCTTTTTATAGTCGAGTAGTATTCCATGGCGCGCGCGCGCGTGTGTGTGTGTGTGTGTGTGAGTGTGTGTGTGTGTGTGCGTGTGTGTGTGTGTGTGTGTGTATTACATTTTCTTTATCTACTCGTGAATTGATGGGCACTTAGATTGATTCTACATCTTTGCAATTGTGAATTGTGTTGTGATAAACATTCAAGTGCGGGTGTCTTTTTGATAAAATGACTTCTTTTCCTTTGAGGAAATACCCAGCAGTGGGACTGCTGAATCAAATGGTAACTCTAATTTATTTCTTTGCGGAATCTCCATACTCTTTTCCTAGAGGCTGCACTAACCTGCAGTCCCACCAACAGTGTACAAGCATTCCTACCTCTCTGCATCTATGCCAGCATCTATTTTTTTTTTTTTTGACTTTTAATAATGGCTATTCTGACAGGGGTAAGGCATTGCAAGGTATTTCATTGTGGTTTTAATTTGCATTTCCTTGATTAGTGATGTTGAGCATTTTTTCATATGTTTCTTGGCCATTTGTCTATCTTCTTTTGAAAAACTACTGTCCATGTCTTTTGCCCACTTTTTAATGGTATTGTTTGTTTTTTCTTGCTGATTTGTTTCAGTTCTTTGAAGATTCTTGATATTAGCCCTTTATCAGATATACGGTTTATAAATATTTTCTCCCATTCTGTAGGTTGTCTATTAACTGTGTGGATTATCTCCTTTGTTGTGCAGTGGATTTTAAGTTAATTAAGTCCCATTTATTTATTATAAAAATAAATAATTTGTTGCTGTATTTGCCTTTGGTGTCTTAGTCATAAATTCTTTGTCTAGGCTGATGTCTAGAAGAGTTTTGCCTAGGTTTTCTTGTAGAATTTTTATGCTTTCTTACCTCACATTTAAAGTTTTTATCCATCTTGAATTAATTTTTATATATGGTGAGAGATAGAGGTCTCATTTCATTCTTCTGCATGTGGCTATCCAGTTTTCCCAGCACCATTTATTGAACAGGACTTCCTTTACCCAGTTTATGTTGCTGTCTGCTTTGTCAAAGGCCAGTTGGTTGTGGGGGATGGTTTTATTTCTGGCTTCTCTATTTTGTTCCGTTGGTCTATGTCTCACTTTTATGCTAGTATCATCTTGTTTTTCTTACTATAGCCTTGTAGTATAATTTGAAGTCAGGTAATGTGATTCCTCTAGATTTGTTCTTTTTGCTTAGGATTGCTTTGGCTACTCAGGCTCTTTTTTGGTTCCAAATAAAGCATAGAATTATTTTTTCTAGGTCTATGAAATATGACATTGGTATTTTGATGGGGAATGCATAGACTCCATAAATCACTTTGGGCAGTATGGACATTTGAACAATGTGGAGTCTACCAATCTATGAGCATGAGATATTTTTCCATTTGTTTAATTCATCTATTATGACACAATGATTTCTAATATGATTACTTTCATCAATGTTTTATAGTTCTTCATGTAGAGATCTTTCATGTCCTTGGTTAGGTATATTCTCAGGTATTTTATTTCCTTTGCAGCTATTATAAATGATATGGAGTCCTTGATTTGATTCCCAACTTGACTATTGCTAGTATTTAGAAACGGTACTGATTTTTGCACATTGATTTTGTAACCTGAGACTATGATGAGTACATTTATTAATTCTATGAGTATTTTGTGAAGTTTTTAGGGTTTTCTAGGTATAAGATCATATCATCAATGATCAGGGATAGTTGACCTACTCTTTCCCAATTTGGATGCACTTTATTTGTTTTGCTTGCCTGATTGCTCTGGTTAAAACTTCCAATAACATGTGAATAGAAGTGGTGACAGTGGGCACCCTTATGTTGTTCTAGTTCTTAGGGGGAATGCTTTCAACTTTTCCCCATTCAGTATGATGTTGGCTGTGGGTTTGTCATAAATGACTTTTATAACTTTGAGGTATGTTCACTCTATGCCTAGTTTGTTGAGGGTTTTTATCATGAAAGGGTGCTGGATTTTATCCAGTGCTTTTTCTACATCTATTGAGATGATTATATTATGTTTGTTTTTGTTTCTATTCACATTTATTGATTTGAATATGTTAGACCACCCTTGTATCCTTGGGATGAAACCCACTTGATTATGATGAATTCTCTTTTTGATGTGCCGTAGAAATAAGTTTGCTAGTATTTTGTTGAGGATATTTGTATCTATGTTCATAAGGGATATTGGTCTGTAGTTTTCTTTTTTTATTGTGTCTTTCCATGGCTTTGGTATCAAGGTGCTACTGGCTTCATAAAATGAATTAGGGAGGGTTCTCTCTTTCTTAATACTATGGAATAATTGCTGTAGTATAGGTACCAGTTCTTGGTAGGTCTTTTGAGTTCAGCTATGAATTTGTCTGGCCTGGGGCTTTTTTCTGTTGAGAGATTTTTTTATTACTGTTGCAATCTTGCTACTCATTATTGGTCTGTTTAGAATTTCTATTTCTTCCTGATTTAGGCTTGGGACGTTGTTGTATGTTTCCAGGAAATTTATCCATTTCCTCCATGTTTTCTAGTTTGTGTATATGGAGGTTTTGGTAGTATTCATGGATGATATTGTATGTCTGTGGTATCAATTGTAATGTCTCCTTTTTCCTTTCTGATTGAGCTTATTTGAGTTCTTTCTCTTCTATTTCTAGTTATTCTGACTAGTTGTCTATTGATTTTGTTTATCTTTTCAAATAACAATCCTTTGTATTGTTCTCTTGGTTTTCATTTCATTTAGTTCTGCTCTGAATTTTATTATTTCTTTTGCTGGTTTTGAGTTTGGTTTGCTCTTCTTTTTCTAGTTCCTTGAGAAGTGATGTTTGGTTGCTAATTTGTGATCTTTCTCTCTTTTTGATGTAGGCATTTAAGGCCATGAATTTTCCCCTTAGAATTGCTTTTACTATATCCCACCGATTTTGAAAGCTTGCGTCTCCCTTGTCATTTCAGTTCTGGGAATCTTTGGATTTTCATTTTAATTTCATCATCAATCCAAGAATCATTCAGCAGCAAGTTGTTTATTTTCCATGACATCGTATAGATTTGATTTCTAGCTTTATTTCACTATGATCTGAACAAGGTACATGGTATGATTTCAATTTTTTGAATTTGCTGAAACTTGTTTTGTGGTCTAACATATGATCAATCTTGGAAAATGTCCCATGTATTGAAGAGAAGTATGTATATTCAGTAGTTTATGGGTAGAATGTTCTGTAAATGTCTGTTAGGTCCGTTTGTTCTAGAGTCTCATTTAAGACCAGTGTTTCTTTATTGATTTTCTACTTCAATGATCTGTCCAGTTCTGTCAGTGGGGTGCTGAAGTCCCTAGCAATTATGATGCTCCTGTTTATTTCTTTGCTTAGTTCTAGTAGAATTTGCTTTGTAAATCTGGGAGCTTCTATGTTAGGTGCCTATATATTAATGATCGTTATGTCTTCTTGTTGAATTGCTCTATGACAGGGGTTGGCAAACTCCTTCCATAAAGGGTCAGAGTAGACATTTTAGTCATTACTAGCCATTTAGTCTCTTTCACTGCTCAGTTATGCTATTATAGCATGAAAACATCCACAGACGATGTAAAACTGAACAAGTGTGGCTGTGTTCCAATAAAACTTCATTTACAAAAACAGGTGGTGGGCCACACTTGGCCCGTGTGCTGTAGTTTACAAACCTCTCCCCTAAATGGTAGTTTGTTAATAATTATTGATATTATTGTAATAGAAATTGATGTGTATAGCAAAGGATGATGAGTTTCCTTCAAATTCCTCCCTTTTGGATCATTGATGGCGTGTTTCTCCTGGAGAAGTAAGTCATTTATTGACTCATTCAACTTCTTGTTATTTATTTCTGAACAGAACATTGTCTTGCAACTTTAGACTCATAACATAGTGATATTAGTATTTCCAGGCATACTGAGGAATGTCCTAATCCTGGCTCTGCCACTAACGTACTTTGTCATCTTGGGTACATCTGTTTTCATCTCAAGGCCTTAGTTCCTTCTTTATAAAATAAGAGATAAAAGTGATGGTCTTGCAGAGTCATTCAACTCTACAATGGCATGTGTTTGTGATACAAATTTTCTACAGGGAACCTATTTGATATGAAAATCACATGGACTCTGAGGAGAAAAGACATATATCCTTAGGTTTGGGGGATTTAATTCTGCTTTCTACTTGTGAATGTGGGAGGGGCAGGTGGGGAGAGTTTGCTCAGGGCCCCAATAATGTCTTTTTCTTTTTATTTCTTATTTCAAAATGTTACAGGGGTACAAATGATTTTGGTGACATGGATCACTTTCGTAATGCTTGATTCAGGACTTTAAGTGTGCCCATCACCCAGATAATGTTCATTGTACCTAAGGGAGGTTTTCACTCCTCCCTTTCTCCCCCCTCCCTACTGCTTGATTTCCACTGGGTTTTACTTCCCTCTGTGCACTTGTGTGCTCATTGGTTAGTTCCAATTTAATAGCAAGTACATGTGATGTTTGTTTTTCCATTCTTTAGATACTTCACTTAGGATAATCGACTCCAGTTCCATCCACATTATTGCAAAAGGTATTAATTCATCCTTTTTTATGGCTGAGTAGTATTCCATGGTATACATAAACCATATTTTGTTAATCCATTCATGATTTGGTGGGCACTTGGGTTGATTCCACATCTTTGTAATTGTGAATTGTGCTATGATAAACATGCTGGTACAGGTGTCTTTTTGATAAAATGACTTCTTTTCCTTTGAGTAAATACCCAGTAGTGAGATTGCTGGATCAAATGGTTGTTCTACTTTTAGTTCTTTGAGGAATCTCCATACTGTTTTCCATAGAGGTTGTACTAATTTTCTTTTTCCATGGTGAACCTATTTGATATGAAACTCACACGGACTCTGGGGAGAAAAGATTTAATTCTCCTTTCTACTTGTGAATGTGGGAGGGGCACATGGGGAGAGGGTGCTCAGGGCACCAATAGTGTTTGTTTTTAAAGTGCTTCCTTTGGAATACCGTCCAAATTCACTGGCTAGAATAAATCAATACCCAAAACAATACTTCTTAAATTATCAAACAACATTTTCTTTAATTCGATTCAATCACATGTGCCAATCACCTGCAAAGAGCAGTGTTGAGTGTTCAGTGGAAATCAAGACTGAAGATCTCCGGCCTTTGCCCTTAGAAGCTTTCTTTCTTATGGGAGAAGTAGACAATTGACTTGTAAAATAAAACCATTTGGAATGTATTCCATAGAACAATAACAATAGGTTCTAACAGAACAACAACAATACCAGCGTGTCTTGAGTGCCTACCATGTGTCAGACACTGTTCTAGGCACTTCATGGAATCTTCTTTGATTTTCATAATGACTGCATGAGCTAGATGCTTCATTTGTCAGATGCAGAGTTGGGATATGAACCCAACAGCCTGGCTCTAGAGCTCATGCCCGCAATCACTTTGCAATACCATTCCCCAAGAAGACTGTGTTTTATTGACATGAGAGTGAGGCAGAAGGAGAGACATGTTCCAACAGAGAGGGAAGTGGGAGGTAGAGTAAACATTAAAAGGTGAGGATGCTTCATACGAATAGAGGATGAGAGAGAGAACTTGTCTCCCACCAAGTGGCATCATCCCTGCTGTCACTGATTAGGAAAACTATGAGCACAGTTGTAACATGATGTGCCTACATTTTTACACAAAAAATAACTATAGCTAGTTTTAGAGCCCAAATATCTTGCCTTTCCTTCAAAGCTTTTCTTATTAGTCCATAACTTTTCATGTGAATACCAAGTCAAGATTTTGGACCTGCTTGGAAACCATCTGTACTGTTGGTCCTTTCGTATTTTCTTTAGAGTGTCTTTTTTAAAACCTAAATAGAAATATTACAGAAGAAAAATTGATCTTATTGCTTTCAATGGACAATAGATATCAGTTGTTATTATTATTTAAAATGTACTTCTAAATTTTACAACAGAAAGATAGCATTAACCCATGTCCCACCCAGAAGCATCTCCTCGTGTGTGGTCAGGACTTCCCCCAGACCTCACCTGTCAGGGATAGGTTTTGAAGAATTCTTCAGGTTTCCTTGATTCGCTTCAGGGTGTCCAAATTACCACATCCATAAAGCAAATTAAAATGATATGCCAATGAACCAAACCTTGACCCTTACCCCCAAAAAAATGACCTATGCACTTATCTTTCCTCTTGATAAGCATAAATGGCATAAGAAGAGGCCTTGGGGAAAGAAGAGAATCAACTAAGAATCAATCAAGCTTTTTATTCACATCCTTGGTGCCTGTAGCATTTTTTTGGCCACTCACAGAGAGGTGCAGACTACTACAGTGAGTGATAAATGCAAATGTGATCCTTAGAGATCAAATTTGAAGCCGAATTTGGGGTAATAAGCCTGAGGAACTGGGCTTACAGTGCTGTTGCCCACAACAATCTCTGCTGAGTAGTGGGGCCCCAGCTTGCAGCCAAACGCCACTCCCTTTGCTGCATTTGGTTCTTACAGCCACTCTGCAGGTGGACAGGGTTTTTTGTTTGTTTGTTTGTTTTAATCCTCATTTCACAGATGATGTTCCAAAAAGTTAAGCCATTTGCCTAGAACCACATATTTTGAAAGAGGAGAACAAGTAAAATGAAGACAAGATAGGGGCCAGGGGCATGGTTTCCTTTCATCTGATTGTTTTGCAGTAGCAGGTGAGCCAAGGGAAGGATCTGAAGGTCAGAGTGGAGGTAGCCATGAAACTCAGCTTACTCCTGTGTCTGCGGGTGGAAGGTGGGGGCGTTTCACAGCGAATGCTGATTCTTGTGTGACTAGCAGTGTGAAGGGGAAAAAAGGAAGCCTGGTTTCTAATTTTGTCCTCTGTGGCACTTTACCAAAAAGCCCCTCAAGGTGGCCGGAAGTTGGAAGCCCTCAGGGGGACAAGCTCCGGAGCAGCATGCAAAGGTCCGGGCAGGGGCAGGGCAGGAGGAGGACGCTGGAGGTGACCCACCACATGGCTTTCCACCTGGGTCTGAGTCTCAGTAGCTGGCAGGGCTTCTTCTCCTGTGCCCCTCATTTGCATAATGTGATGCCCATATGGTGTTGTTTTATTTACTTATGCAAGAATGACTACTTTAGAAAAAGATGAAACCAGAAGCTTTGAATCTCTGAAGCCCTCTTTCTTTCTCTCCTGCCCTCCCATCCGGAACCTCTCTCGTCCACTCTCTCCTGTCTTTGTCTCTCTCTTATCCTTATAAATGAGGACCTTGCTTGAGTGACAGGATCCATTTTCCATTTCTTCCAGCAAATGATTGCAAGTGGGCATTTGTCTCATTCAGGGGTTTATTCCAGGGCATTCACACCCAGGATGTGTTTAAGCACCCCTGCTTCTATTTTCCTGATGACGGAGGGACGTTTGGAAGTAGGAAGTGTACTGAGGCTGTTTATCTGGGATTTTTCCCAAGAGAGGTCTCTTTAATTTTGCCGATCTATGTTTTGATTTTGGAGTTTAACACACAGTCCCTCAATGCTCCTCAAGACAGAGTTTGCATCTGGTATTGGGGAGGTAGGAGAGTGAATATTTCAACCTTCCCTTGTTGTCAAAATGGCTCTTGGTGATTCAGTCATGCATTTGTTCTCGGTTCTGTAGCCTATGATGGTCAAACACCGGAGAAGAGTGTTGTTTAATACTTTAAACAACATTCAAAACACTGAATAAATAAAAAAGACCTTTAAAGACACAGCTAAAAGAAGATCTATTACTCTTTTGAAATACTTTAATTTCATGTTTATTTATAATATTAAGCAAGAATATGTATTTATTTATTTATTTCATTTTGGTCAAATTTTACTGGCAAAGAAAGATGAGTAGGGCAGGGAGTGGACATGTGTGATTCACATTCTCCTTCTTCCTGCTCTCACCCCAACCCAGTAAGAGATAGCCCAGTCAGGTGTTTCACCTTTAGAATCCAGGTAACATTTAAAACACCCTTTATCATTGTAATCATTCTGCACCCTATTTGTGTAACAACAGGATAATATAGAGCAATGGCAAGCATTTCTTTTAGGTGCGTGAAGTGCTGAGCACTGAGCTAGATGCCCAGGATCCGGAACTGGAAAAGGTCTGGTCTCTGCTTTGAATCTGTGCAGAGTTTGCTAATTTCACAACTTAGAGGTCACGGCTACACAAGAAGTACGAAAAGGAGCCCAGGGAGGTCAGGGCTTTAGGAAATTTGTGAATTTCATGGGACACTTATTGCAAAATTTTCTTTGCATGTACATTTTTTCTGGGAAGATGGTTATAACTTTCATCAGATTTTTAAAGGTTTCATAAATAAAAATGTTTTAGAGCCATGGCCTTTGCAATCACATAAACAGAGATATCGACAAGTAGGTTCTTCTCTCCCTGGTCACCTGCTCAGACCAGGTGGGTTTTTTTACGCAACTCACCTTAAAGACTATCATCTGAGAATAAAGTTCTTACAAATCAGGTCCATGTCTTTGTCATGTCTGAGTCCCCAGCACAGAGCCTTGTACCCGTTAAATTTTTACATTTTTCATGGCTCTGTGTCTTGGAAATAGGAGCCCTGGAAAAAGTGGGTTGATTAATTATGCTGCAGTCTTGTCACCCTGTTCACTCTTCAGGCCCTTGCATGTCCCCAGTTCTGTTCCATCTCTGGCCACCGTAAGATGTTCTGGCCTCTCCCAAGGCAGGCTGAGAATAAAGAGCATTCCTTAATTGGGGCGTGCGCACACACATGCTTGCTCTGAAAGTTCTCTGACGCTCACATCCCTAACGCTTTGTTTTTTAACTATCATGTGGAGAGAGGTGTTTGGACACCATATTAATAATAGCTCTTAGTATGTATGCAGCACATTCCATTTTCAAAGGCATTTATAAACAATGAAAGATGAAAGCTTGCACCACCCATCTTGGGAAAAGGGAATGTTAATCACCACCATACCCGTTCCTTAGAGAAGGTCACAGAATCTGAGAGCTGGAAGGGATGTCAGAGTTCAACCATGCAACTTGCAGTCCCTACACGAATTCCACTTCCTTTGAAGCACACCAGGGGTGAGGTATTCCTGACAGTCTCCCTCTTCAGTTCAAGAAAGCTTTGCCTTCCTGTACTCTTCAATTTTCTATCTATCTATCATCTATCGATCATCTCTTCGTCTATCCTTTCCCTCTCTCTCCTTCCTTTCTTCCTTTTTTCGTTCTTTACTTCCTTCCTTTTTCTTCCTCTCTTTTCTTCCCCTCCTCCCTCTCCCCTTCTCTTTCTCTCCCTTCCTCCTCCCCTCTCTTTCTTTCTTTCTCCCTGTAGAGCTCTTCTGAAATTGCAGATAGATGAACAAAATGATGTTTCTCTAAACCACTACATTTGGGGTGGTTTGCTGCCTATCAGTAGATAACTGTAACACCTAGGCAGACAAGGCTATCCAATCACTCTAAGTGTGGTGACAGTTCAGGCAGTGTAGCACCCTGCCACCTCATTCTCACTCAAGACTTCAGCTCCATGTCTTTGCATCTTTAGTGGGCATGACATCTTCAGGTGTTATTATTCTTGCAACTGCTGCTCTGCATGAGACAAACGTACTCCATTCCCTAAAGCACTGCTATAGAGAACACTGACCAAGCTGTCTTTTCTTTTTGGTATATAGTAGTTCAAATAAAGTAAACACTTATAAACTGCCTTCTATTTCCCTGGTACTGTGATTTTCATGTGCACAGTCTAAAAATCCAATGGGTCAGTGACATTTATTATGTCATCTGTATGTCAGGAAACAGAGGACCAGAGAGATTAAGTAGCTGGTCTAAATCCCCACAGCTAAAAAGCAATAGAACTAAGATTTGAACCCAGATCTGTCTGTATCTTGAACCACACATTTATTGATATGAAAATGATACTAATTAATATCATGCTATTCGTATGGCACACAATGTGTATGTAATAATTATGATGCATTACTTTCTACTCTTTTGAACCAAGCATCCCTTCCATTATTTTTTCCATCAGGAACTTTCTGTTAATATTACTATCTCCATTTTATAAATGAGGAAGGAAAGTCTTGGTGGGGCTGGACTCCCCAAGGTCACACAGCTAGTAAGGAGCAGAGCTGGGACTTCTGTCTGATTCCAACAAGTCTGTTCTTTTGAGCTGGCTCCTTCTTACTTTCGGTGGTCATGAAGTGACCGATGCTTCCAAACTGAGCTATTGCAATTGCAGAAAAGAAAGAACAAAGATGCCCCCCAAAATTTTAATTAATCTATGCAGCTGCATTATGGATAGCTATGTTATTTACAAGTTCCCCATTTCTATTGTCCTCAATAACCAATTAATTGCACTAAGATTTTCTATTGGAGAGATATTAGCTGCATCATTGCTAAACTTTGCATTCATATTAAACACAATGTTTGTTTAAATAATATGGGTGAGTAATAACAGTATAAGAGGTATAATAATAATACAATAGCAGCTATTTATGGAGAACTACTATGTGCACAGTTTTGTGTTGAGCACTTTATATACATTTTCTCCTTCAACACCTCCACCAATAATCTGTAATCTCTATTTTACAGGAAACCCAATTTCTACAAAGTTAAGTAAGATGTACAAGGTAATGCTAATATGGGCTTAGGGTCAAGGTCTATCTAACCCCACAACTTGGGCATTAAATAACTAGAAAAAAATCATTTGCTTTGAAATAAACATAAAGAACTTCCAGGCATCTTAATAAGGGACCCTTATACCCTGAGACAAATGAGGACTTTCTTATCTGGTTGTTATCAGCATGCCGATGGTGACATAGAGGTAGGACCTTATCTAGTTATCATCATGCCCTTGGGGACATAAGGATAAGAATAGATGTGTTTGTATGTGTGTGGTGTAGTTGGCATTTCCCAGATCCCGAATTCTAGTGGTGGCCAGTCCCTTCCAAATCTTAAGTTCTGAGAAGCAGTTACTCTAGGTGGTGCTCCTTTTTTTCACTTGATTGGAAGCTTCTTGAGGACAAACTCCTCGAAGATATTCCATAGACTCTGGGTACATAGTATGGCATATTTGAGGGGCTTAATATTAATAAATATATTTTGAGTTGGTATGGAGTTATGGGGGAAGAGATTGGACATGCCATTATGTGTATGGAATGTGGAGAGGAAGAGAATGTAAACGTCCTAGACCCCATGAGCGCAGATAAAAAATCTTTGCCATAGGAGAAGTCAAGATCGAAGTGCAGGTGAGATAAGGACAGCTGGTGGGCTCCTTCCTGCTCTGCCAGTGATGGCTGTGTGGTTTAGAGTGAGTCCATTTTCCCTCTCTGGACCATGTTTCCACAGAGGATGACATTACCACTTATCTTTATAAAAGGGCTGTTATGAATACCCTCAGGCAGAACGTACGTGAAACTGACGGCAAATAATAAAATGATGTGTATACAATGGCAATGACGTCAACCACAATGATGATAAAGAAAGTTTCCTTTTGTTGATTACCGACCTGGAATTTTCATGCATTGTCCTCACAACTACACCGTGGGTCTTTATCTCTCCAGGTTGCAGTGAGGAAACTTTGAGATATTATCCTTATTAATTATATAATTATTAAGTACACACAAAAAAATCCTGACATTTGCTCTCGTGCTCTGGGAGGTGGCAGAGTAAGAGTTGGAGAACCAGTGATAGCGCCTTGTTGGCCAAAAGCAAACCTTCCAATTAAATCTAATTCAGACTGTGCTGGGAACATCTGTGCAAAATTGGATTCACAAGGGGTTCTTGAAAAGTGGAGCTTGCTCTTCCAACCAAACCTTTTGCAATCCCTGTGGTCCAGGGAAACGTCCAGGTCTTCCTGGAATAGATGCACTAGCAATGCCTGGCTTGAATTAAAGCTGCTCATTCTGATGCCAACTGGCCACAGGGTTTGGGCAACTCCATTACCTCATCCTCTTTGCTGTCTTGAAGAAACAAAGATAATGACATTTTCCCAAGGCTGGGGCTGGGTAAGTCCTAATTTGTGAGTGTTTGTAAATGGCTTTGAAGATGGCAAATGTTATTTAAGTACTATTATAAGTATTATTATTTGTTGTGGTTCCAAACACTGTTTCTCCTCCCCATTGTCAGGCTACAAAACAATAAAGGACAAAGTAAAAGAGCCTCTGAAGTGTCCAAACATCCTATAAATTAGGTAACTTTGGCCTGAGCTCTGTGATGATATCTGCAAACCTAGCATTAGCTTTGCAGCATTTTTGTGTGGGCAGGTGGTTGCCTAATCTGCACTTTAACATGCCAGCAGCAGGCCCTGGTACAGGTTGGCACACACTGGTGATGCAAGTGCTCTTTGGATAGACCTGGTTTGCTGACATCATGCTTTGCTGTGTTCTCTTTGAAATGCAAATGAGGTTCTGGAGTTGCCCCTTGGCCTTTAATCATTTACACTTAATGGAAGGGAATTAATATTCATTGAGACCTTCTGTGTACCAGACACTTTTATGAACATGATCTCATTTATTCTCATAACAATCCAGTGAAATAGGTCTGAATGGTGCCATTTTACAAGTGAAGAAACTGAGGCACATAGAAATTAAAGAATTTAACCCTGATCATACAACTAGTAAGAGGCTGAGCTAGGATTGGAATCCAGGACTGTCTCATTCCCAAGACATATTAAACGGTAGGGCAACATGCCCTACTCTACATCCCTACTTGCCTGGTCAAGTTCCCCCAATCCCCTGCTAAAATCTCTTTCATGCCCTTATATTGTCTTTAAATAGAATAAAGACCAAAGTCCTCATATGGCCCTGCACAATCTGGTTCTGGATCTCTCTCCAGCTTTATCGAACCCCATACTCCTTTATTTCGGCTCCTTGGACATGCTGCAACTTCCCTCCTCTGAGCTTTTGCACAAACTGTCTGCAAAATTTTATCTTCTCCCTTTTTATTCCCCCAGCTAACTTCTGCTAAGCCTTCATGCATCATTTTCTTGGGGATGCCTTCTCTGAAATTCCAGATCTGTAGTTTTCCTAGTGTCGTCCTTGGACGAGCAACGTCAGCATCTCCTGGAAACTTGTGAGAGATGCAGATTCACAGGCTCCACCCAGACCTACTGAATCAGAAACTCTGGGCACGGGGCCCAGCTCTCCAGATGATTTTTTGCCTGCTTAAGTTTGAAAATTCACCAGGGTTTCTCAACCTTGACACTGTTGACATTTTAGGCCAGATAATTCCTTGTTGTTGCTGTTGTTGGAGAAGGAGGAAGAAGGAATGTCTTGTGCATTGTAGAATGTTTAGCAGCATCTTAGCCTCTGCCTACTTGATGTCAGTAACACTCCTGTACACTTCTCCATCTGTCCCCAAGTTGTGACAACCAAAAATGTCTACAGGCATTGCCTAATGCCACCTGGGGGACAACATTGTTCCTCACTGGGAACCACTATCTTGGACTAAAGCATGCCTCTGTATGAGTCACTCCTCTAGCACCCTGGACAGTTGTGGTTAATGAGTTGATGACTTATTGGAATTATTTGTTTAAGGCATGTCTCCATGGCCACATTTTTAGCAGCTGATACACTGCCTGACACCTACTGGGTTCTCAAGAAATACCGTAGTACTGACTGAGTGACATGACAGCTCTGTGCTGCGCCTCCTCAAAACCAACACTGTAACTGGATTTTTGAGATGAGACAGGAATTGGTGGCTGAAGTGGGATTACAGGCAAGAAGGATCTTTGAGATGCTTTACAATCTGAAGGTGAGTGTTCCTCCACCAGACCCTGGGAACAAAGGGGTTATTGCAATCTTAGCTGGATAGGATCTATACAACTTCTTTTATAAATATAATGGCAGGGAATGTGATTAAATGCAGGAGAGAAAAAAAAAAAATGTTCTCTTAGAATGATGCAAAAGGCCCTGACTAAAGATAGGCTTGGTGCCACTGTCACCGAAAGAGAAACAAAACCGCATTCTGCCCGCAAGAGCAATAAGGGGATTGTTGGCAAAAAGAGACTTGACTCAGCGTGCCTTGTGGTAGCTTAAGTCTTCGCCAGTGGTACATTGAAATTAAGAAGGAAGAGAAAAGGCAAATTCTGATACTTCTGCTTCCCCAGATTTCCTCGGATTGAGAAACTCTTTCTGAAACCTAGGTAGAACAGAGCTGTAGAGGTGAGGAATGTTAATTCTTGCTTGCACCCCTTTTCTAAGTTGATTGTCTACATCATCATCCAAGCTACGTGTAATGTGTTGTAAACACGGGAGACTTGATTGGGTAGCTTATTCATGGAAGTCTGTCCCTCGCAGGGCTTATCTGTGGAAGTCAGTCTGTCCCTCGCAGGGCTTGCACTGCCACTGGGAATGAGGCCGGGTGACGACTTTCATAGGAAATATTGCAGACACAAGGCTGATGTCAGGCTTCAAGTCACCTAAGTGACCTTACAATTTGGGAATTTCAGTTGAAGTATGAGAAGGTATGGACCTAAGAGGAAATGTTTTCCAAGTTTATATTGAAGGAAATCAAAATATTTTACCCACAAAGTATATTTTTTGACGTATTTTGAGATGGCTGTTAGAGAGCCAGCAAACAGAAAGAGCCCTGTGAAGCTACCTTTTGTGGGGGAATTTTCATCTACCGAGAATCCCCACTGATGCAGCCAGATCTTCCCCTGTGTGGATCTAGGAAAGATTAACTGAGAGTGTGGCACCTTTAAAGATGTAAAAGAAACATTCACCATCTATTCTTCTGAGGGCCACTACCTGTAAGGGTTCACCTGTGTAACAAGACCACTTCTGCCAGCCAGGCCTCCTCTTCTCTCCTTTCTGTCACCCATCTTGCCACTGAAACCTGATTTACCACCATCACCTCATTTTGGCCATGCTCTGAGCCCTCATTTTTTCTGCAGCCTCAAGATGGTATATAAGCTTCTGTATCCCCTTGGGGGATTAGGTTATCACTCTGGGATTCTCCCCATGTACATGATAATAAATTTTGTATACCTTTACTCCAACTAATCTGCTTTTTGTGAGTTGATTTTTTTCAGCAAACCTTCAGAGGGCAAAAAGAAAATTTTCCCTTGGCCCCTACAATATATATTTTAATATATTTTTTCAAATAATATTTTATTTTTTTTCTTGGAGAAATTTTGAAAGAAGAGGAAAAATGGGGAAAATGGAATTTTTTTTCTACTTGAACATTTTCATTGTTTTCCATTTTTTCTTTCAGTTTTGTTACCAGACTGTACTAACAAATTTCATTCCTGGTTGTTTCACTTAACATTATCTTTGAAGTTATTGCAAAATAACAT
Organism: Propithecus coquereli; assembly: GCF_000956105.1. Taxonomy (NCBI): domain Eukaryota; kingdom Metazoa; phylum Chordata; class Mammalia; order Primates; family Indriidae; genus Propithecus; species Propithecus coquereli. The sequence goes on along the minus strand of NW_012147886.1, from coordinate 1,892,780 downwards.
CATTTTCAAAGTGATACCTTAATTCAATTTCAATCCAGTTTTCAAAAGTAAAGCCTTTAAAATGTTCTAACCTTAGAAACAGAAATACAATATTCTAGCCATTCAGTAAAATGTCAAATGAAACTGCATTCCAAGGTTATACTTCTATTACCGGTGTCTGAGTTTATCTATTTAATGTCCTCTTACCGACATCAGGTTATACTTAAAGTACATGATAGGGATGACCTCAGTGTGTGAATTGAAGGGTACAAAGCAATGTGTATATTTGGTTTCAGGTAGACGTGCAGACTATAGGAGCATAATCCCTTTGTTTCTCACTCTGTACCCTAGACATCAAGAATGTCAGTTTGGCTTTGATTAGAATTAAGGTGTTTTTCTGCCAGAAACTTTTCTCTCATGCTTACAGTCATGAAATCCATTTTAAAAATGAATACAAAGAATGCCTCTCTCCCCTACTTCTACCCCCAAAATAAATTTAAATTCCTAGGAGACCTGGATCTTTTTTTGTAGAAGTTAAAGATAATTTGTTGGCATGCATATTTTTTTACAGAACCAAATTACTGAAGGGACTTGTAACCTGGTTTCAAATACTCTTGGGGTTCCTCACTCAGAGCTACTTTTTGTCATTATAATTAGACCAGGGAAGCTGGTTTTAGAAGCCAAGTATCCTTGTCCAAGGAAGGAGGGGATCTACAACACATAGAAGAAGGAGACTTCCTTTCTTCCTTCCTTCCTTCCTTTCTTCCTTCCTTCCTTCCTTCCTTCCTTTCTTCTTTCCTTTCCTCCTTCCCTCCTTTTTCTTTCTGTCATGATGCATCTATTTAGTTTAAGGTGGAATATATGGCAAACAGGGATTCACTAGGATAATTAATACTGCAATAGCACTATTAATAGTTGTAGTTTATTAAGTGGTTAGAGTGAAACCCAAATTAGCTGGACTGAATAAGGAATGTGACTCTTGGTAAATTAAAATTTCAAACTAACTCAGTAATATTTTGATGATTGTCTTTTCCTTCAATGCTTTGTATTCAAACTCTTATTTCCACATGAAATACATCTCTTTGCTGTCGTTTCTTAGGAAGAGGAGTCCTGCCATGGCAATTAATTTTCTTAGACAGAAACTCTTACAATATCTTTTTCTGTACTTGAATAAATTCTTGGACAGAACTGAAGATACAGTTATAAGAAATTGAGCTTCACTTTTCTGGTTTCCAGGGCATACTCTGGAAACTGCCATTTAATTGTTATGGTTCTGACATTGTGCTTGTTTGCCCATTGTGGCAGGACACTGTTAAGGAAAACTCCCATCTATTACTTGGTGCAAGAGCCACCTGAGACCCCCACCCCTCACGGAAGACCCGCATCAGCATAATACTAACCTATTACCTGGCGCATCAACATAATACTAACCTATTACCTGACACATCAACTAACCTATTACCTGGCTCCTTAGCAACCTGAGACTCCACCCCCCAGACAACCACAACTTAATAAAAGTATTGGGTAGATGGGGCTCAGAATTTGGTGGGGAGACCCCTCTGAGCCCACCGGCAAATAAACTTTGATTCTTCGATTCTCCGTGTGCTGCTTGGTTTGTCCTTGGTTTGTCCTCTGGACCACCCACTGTAATACTTGCTGTAACAACACCACACTGTTTCCTCTTCCTCATGGACACACAGCCTGCATTTCCCAGCCTCCCTTGCATTTAGGTATAATCATGTGACTAAACTCTGACCAATAGCTTGTGATCAGAAATGATATGTCTCACTTTCTGGTTTGGCATTGAAGGAAATTATTAGTAGAAATATTTTACCTCAAAATATGTTTCTTTGACACATTTTGAGATGGCTGCAATGAGTCTCACAGATAGAAGTAACATGGCAAAGCTGTCTTTTGTGATGGGCAAATTTACATCCATATAGAACATAGCCAGGTCTATCTTTTCTCATCTCGAAAACATTAACTGAGAGTCTGACACCTTTAAAGGTCTGAAAAGAAACATATACCATCTATTCTCTCCATAGCTGCTAAGGTTTCATTTACATAAACAGACCACCTTTGCTAACTAGTCAAACCTCTTCCTCCTCCCTCCTTCCCTCCCCAAACCTGTTTTTCTGCTCTTAAGTCCTCATTCTTTAAAAACCTCTGTACCTCACTGAGGAGTTGAATCTTCATTATGAGGGTTCCTGTGTATACCCGTTAAAATAAATTTGTATAGCTTTTCTCTTATTAATCTGCTTTATTGTGAGTTGTGTTTTCAGCAAACCTTCTGAGGGCAAAGGAGAAGTTTTCCCTTTGCCTCAACGGCACATAAAGATCCCTCATGGTCTTCTCCATGCTCCTTCCAGGCTGCCATTTTGGTGCAGACACAGGCAAGGCATTAGTCTTTGGAGCCCCACATTGAGGATGATGGAGCCTTGAGAGGTAGGACCTTGTTTCCTGGACTTAGGAAGAGGGCCGATGGATGATAAATACCACCCATTTTGGATTTTACATTTGTGAAAATTTCTGTTATATTTGGGACATTATACATTTTTGGGGTTTGTTCATAACAGCAACTAATGATACCTTAATTAATGTCCTTGCCACTTGCTAATAAAAGGTTAAAACCCAATTTCAATTAATTTGTGTGTATGATGTTTATAATGAGTCGGCTTCCAGGGAACCAAAGTTTTCTTAAGATCAATATATACAAAATTCTCTCCCAGATCTTAGAATTAGTTGGTGCCAAGGCAGTGGAGAAGGTGGTTCAGTGTGGTGGAATCATGGGATTCTGAGATTCTTATGGTCCCTCCCACACTTTTCAAGCCACAGAACTAATGCCTTCATGACAGAGAGGAACAAAATATCATCTCAGTTTTGGGCCTTTAGCTCTGTTGAAATGTAAGCGCTCAATACCACATTATGCTCTTATTGGTCATCTAAATTGTTGTGTCCAAGAAGAGTCTGAAAACAGACAAAATTAACACTGATCTCTAGACAACAACTGTGTAGCACATGGAGATACTGGCTAAAATTCAGTGTTCTGTTCCAGAGTTGAAAATAAAAGGATAATCTGGAAGAAAAGACTGCCTTTCAGTGGAGAATTCCAATGAAGGAGACACAAGGTGCCTTCTCCATGTTGCTTATACACTAGGTTCTCTAGGCGCATTGGCAGTTCACGTTTAAATCATCCCGTTAGCATTCAGGGGTATAATTTTGGGGGTTGAAGTTAATAATAGAGTCAGTTAACAATTTCTGTCTTCTAGTGTAGGGCTTTTGTTCAGGCAGAAGGTACAGATACAGAGATTTCAGAAAGAGAAATAGACCTGCCACATTTCTCTGAGCACAAGAACTCAACAGATTGATGAATGGCATCCTCAGATATACAACGGAAATTCTTCTCCCAGAAATTGTCACTTGATGCCTCCCTGAATGTTTGGGCTGATGAGGTGCTTTCTGCACTGAGTGAGTTACTTCTCTTTTCTCTGTGGATTGATTCCCTTGTAGCTCCTAAAAGCATCCATGTCGTTGATAAATACTATTTATATTTTTCCTGAAAATAAAACAGTCTCAGGGCCAATTTTAGACAAAGAAAAAATATATAGAAGGCTCAAGTACAAAAATACTATTTATAATAAATA
>NW_012147886.1:1808419-1888582 GCF_000956105.1 Propithecus coquereli | reverse complement strand
TAATTCATTGCCAGTATCTTCCCTTGATGTTAAATATCCATCCACATCATTTTAATGGCTGCGTAATCTTACATTGAGAACATATTACAGTTGATATAAGTTGTTTCCAGAGTTTCTTGAGGATATACAATTATGAGTGAACATCCTTTAGCTACAAGGCTAGAACTTTGTATATATCCATGATCAATTATCTAGGGTATATTTCTAGAAATAGAATTACTAGCCCAAAGAATATAAAAATATTTAAACTCCTCTTAAAGATGTTTTGGATCCTGTCTTTTCGATTTTGAGGGTACTGACCTTAGTAGTCCAGGTGAGAACTTAGTACATGAAGTATCAAAATTTAAACTAAATAACAAGGAAAAGGTGATAAGGTCTTTAGAGTTTCCCAGGAAAGGCAAACCCCAAGTCTTTTACCTGGGGTCATCTAACCTGGAAAATGGATTATCTCAATGGTCCTGGAGCTCCTAAGTTTGTCAGCTAGTCTTCAAGAACCAAAGTATGGTTAGAGAACAGTGTCCTGTGAGTTACCAAGACAAGGTGCAGTAGTTGAGAAAAGCTTAAGGTTTGGAATTGGTTGACTGACTTTAAGAGTTGGCTAGGATGCTTTCTATCTGTGTGAGTTTCAATAAATCTCTGAAACTTTCCGGTCCTTAATTTTATTCCATCCAAAGAGGTTAACAATGGGCTTTCTCACTGTGAAAGTGTGAGTTGTTAGCATTTATCATAAATACCCAGCTGGGCCCTCAGAATGATGGAGAAATGTTCATAATAAAAGTCACCCACATTGAGGATATTCAAGATTAGTTACAAGTGGGACTTTGGGAAAAGGTTTCCAATGAGGAAAAATTCCAAATCATTTGTATTCTTAAGTCTGATATTGCCTCTATCTTCATTCCCAATTAAAAAATAAAATTTTTAACTTATTTAGAAACACTTTTAAGACACAATCTTAAAAATAAAATAAGTAGATGTCTCTCACTCTCTTTTTAAGAGGAATTTTTGATTGTTGGCATTGGATACGTATGATAGGTATTCCTTGATCGAAAGAACTTAAAGTCGTTTGTAAGAAGACACAGATCCACAGGGAAAGCCTTGGTTCTAAATGGCTGAGTCATAGATCCCGAGAAAGGAGTGCTAAAGATGCCAGGCTTGGTAAAGCTACTGCAGTATGAAATGTATGATAACTACCAGGGTTACTGTTCTCTTGGGCTCTCTCTTTCACACAACTTCAATCACAACTCAAGTCCTTACAAAGCAATCACAGTGTATTTTAATGATTTGTTTGGTGTCTCTTGCCAGACGTAAGGCCAGGGGCAGAGGCTTTTCAGCTTAGTTTTCTCTGAAACTAGCATAAAACTTGGAGCAAAACAGAGGATCAACAAATCTAGTTGAATGGATAAAATAGTATTCGAATAATTTGTTATAGTTAACAACATATATTCAGACATTCATTCATTATCTAATTCATCCTTTAGTAATTGAACAAGTATGTATTGGGTATCTATCAGGTATTAAGGCCCACAGTAGTGTCTGAGGAGCCCAGTCAGCAGACTCCTCACTCTCAGGGAATTTCCAGCCCAGGCAGGCACTGAAATGCTAATCAAATTCCCAGGCAGTTGCATGGGGTGAATGCCATGAAGGGAGGCTAGGAGATACCAGGATGGGGTGTAATTTGGTGTCCTGTCCTGTAGGGGATCAGAATAAGTTTCTCTGAGGAAGGGATAAATCAACTGAGGTCTAAAGTGAGAGTAGGAAATGTGTGGCCCGAAGCATATTCCAGGCAGAGGGGATGGCAGACACAAAGGCCCTGGGGTGAGTGAAGAGCCTAATCCAGGCCAGTGTGGCTGGAATACAGGGAGGGTGCCCAGAGGGCCAGGAGGTGAGGTACCCAGCTTTCCAATGCACAGACTCATATATCATGTCACAAAATGTTAACTGGAGTAACAGGAAGCCGATGAGGGATTTTTAGCAGGATAGTGACAGAATCAGGCTCACACTTAGAAAATCAGTCTAGAGAAAACTTACCTGGTCTCCCTCTGTTTCTTAGCATAAATCTTCCTCTGTGCACGTGCACGTTCCCTTTGCTTATATTCCTTTCTCCCTTTTGTTTTTAGAATTGTCTGCATAGGCCCCGGGTTGTCCTGCCTTTCAGAAGAATACTCATTTTCTAAGGAGACAGCTACCACGAGGAGTCACATGGGCAGGGTGTCAGGGCTTACATTTTGGAGCAGCTCCCACTAAAAAGTCTTTCTTTTGCCCTGGGCAGACATAACCCTTGGTTTTCAAGTTCAATGAGTCAATTTAACTCACAGCAAAGCAAAGCCCTTTAGGTCATAGGCTTTCTAATTGAGATCTGAATCTTCTCTGGACTCTATGTCCCCAACCTACCACCATCCCCTCCTTCCCCCCTGCCAATCCAGTAACTTCCCAAACGTTATCCCAGAGATATGTCTCGACTCCATTTGTTACTTTCCATCTCTAGTGCCCTGTCCTGTGTATGTTCTCTGGACCATGGTGGTACTTTAATTCACTATTCCCTAAACTTCCCTCATGTGTGGAAAACCTGCAAATTTCTTCACAATATTAGCAAACCTTCTGTATTAGTATTTATGGAATATTACTCTTTAAATGAAGTTCCTTTTCTCATATATATATATATAAATTTAATTAGAAAAGAAATTGTACATATATAAACAATGGAATGTTTGAGAAAATTGAAAGGCAGTGTTTTTTATTATAAATAGAACAAAACTCTCAAAACAAATATAAAGCCATTAAAACATGAAATATATACCCATATGCCACCTAAAATCATCCTGTGTCCCACAAGAGTTGTTCATGCTGTGTTTTGGAAATAGTGTCTGCATTGGTTGCTCAATATCCCTCTTTTACCACTCCATTCTCCAAAGTTCATCATGTTCCTGCAAGAGGGGGCTTTTTAAAACACTATTCTGGACTTAAAATGTTCCTTTGAACCTGAAATTCTAGCATCTTCCAGTAATAAGAGCAATGGCTGCCACTGCTGAGGCTGCCATCCATGTCCATGGACTACATATGCATTTTCTCTAACCCTCACAGTCTCTGAAAGGCAGGGATTCTTACCCTACTTTATGTGTGAAAAACAACCTTAGAGAAATAAATATAATGGTCCAAGTTCATACAGCAGTTTGTGACAGGACTTGAATTGGATTCTGGGTGGATTTTTCATTTTATTCAGTGGCATTCTAGAGCCAGAACACATAGGCTGGGAGGAGCCGATTGTTAAATTTTTAGAAATTTTGGAAGCTGGTTGTTAAACACAGGCATTGTTAAAATTAAAACATATAAACTTAAAAGTAAATTATATTGAAAATAGAGGTAAAAATACTCAAAGTTCATCACTTCGTGGTCATTTTACTATTTTTATAATCTATCATCTTGAGATTATTTGCTTCTATAACATCTGTGTAGTGGGAATACTATATGATTGTGCACTATCGTGTTCAGTGATGTCACATTGGTAGCTTGAAATCAGACATAATGGGAGTATTTATACTAAAAAACTTGGCAAATGCTACTAATCAGGGCTTCCCCCAACCCCTGTTCCCATAGAGCTGGTTGTTATACATTTACGAGCACAGCACTGACTTCACTTCACTTTCTCTTCACTCTTGGCTGGTTGGATTGGAAGGGGTGATCTTTCCTATGTATGATGTAAATTCACTGTGGCATGTGTATACAAAGACACATTAAAAGTCCATCCAATGGAATATAAACTCAAATTAGGTACTAAAACAAAAGGAGATGAAAGTGCAAATGATCTCCTAAAAGGTCATTAATTGAACGATTTACTGGAAGCACCATGGTCAAGTCACAAAGTTTATGAGTAAGAAAAAATTACAAGACTAAGCACATTCACGAGTGAAACTTATCTGTGTCACTGTGTTTCAGCCCAAATGATATACACAAGCCAACATGCTGCCCTCTTGCTGACAAATAAGTTTTTCTGATATAAAATAAACATTTCAGGGCTTTCTCAGATGTTTTCCTAAATAAAACAGGAGCTAGCTTTCTCATAGAATATTCTCATCCAACCAAATTCTACCACTCATTATTGTCATTAATACAGACAACTTTGGACATTAATGCACCAGTTACCAGGTGAATTATTAACCTATACTATTTCACTGAAAAAAATGTAGTAATTACTGCTCTAATTTTAATATTGAAGAAAGTAAAGCTCATGAAGTTTAGAGGACTTACCCAGGGTGAAACAGCTAAACAAATCCAAGAGCCAAACTACATCTGCCTGACTCTAAAGCTTGAGTTCTAAGACAACCATACATTGCTGCCTCTGCTGTGTGAAAAGGACACCACTCTATCGAATGAAGAAATGAATGAATGAATGATTGAATCAACTTATCTTGCAGATGGATCGTAATAAATGTTAATTGACTGGGAAACAGCAGCTCTGTGTAATTCTTCCACCAAATTTGATTCTCCACATCAAATGAGATAGTCAATTACATGTAAGGAACTTTCTGGCCCAACTACATTTCCAAGTTTTTGAGGCTAGTTGAACTCCATTCGGTATAAAAATGAGACTGAATGATAAATCATTGGAGAAATTTCTTTCAACACACTTTCCTGCTCAAGTTATCACCAAGACATCAAGCCAGGGATCCCTCCTTCCCAGGCCTTGCTGTTTAAGGGTAAAAGGAGTGAATTGCCCCAAATGTCTTGTACCAGAAGCAGTTCCTGGTTGGAGCCCAGAGCACAGGTTTTGGCTCAGCACTGTCCCTCTGGGCTGACTGACTCTGCCCTGCCTCTGGATCTGTTTACTTGAGGGATTGGTTCAAAGACGGCAGAGTAGAGGTTTTGAAGCTTCTTTGTCTTGCCTTGCCTCCCAATAACAACAACAACAACAAAAAGAATATGAGTAAAACTTTCAGTGAAAGTAGGGAATTACCAGAGACCAACTGCCTCGATCAGCATAAGTTACCAAAAAAGGAAGTTGTTAATATCCTAAAAGGCCTATTCAACCAGCCTTTGAATAGAGCCTGTCTTAGTCCACTTTCTGTTGCTATAATGAAATACCTGAGACTGAGGGATTTATAAAGAAAAGAAGTTTATTTAGCTCACAGTTATGGAGGCTGGAAGTCCAAGGTCAAGGGGCTGGCATCTGGTGAGGGCCTTCTTGCTCCATAACATGGCAGAGCACATCACACGGCAAGAGAACGACAGTGTGTCCACCCAGGTCACTCTTCCTCCCTCTTCTCCATAAAGCCACCAGTCCCACCATGGGGGCCCCACCCTAATGATATCATCTAATCCTAATTACCTCCCAAAGGCCCTATCTTGGATCAACATATGAGTCTTGAAATTGAATTTCCAACATGTGAAATTTGGGATATACATTCAAACCATAGCAGAGCCACATAAATGTAGGGTCATGGAAAGGACAAGGGAGAGATAAGACATGCCCCTCTGGAGACTCAGTTCAACTTTGCAGAATAGCATGAGAGTGAAGCTCTGCCAATAAGCCATTTCTATTGTGCATGATCCTCCTGGCCAAGAGAGACTGATGATGTACTTTTGTTTCCTCAATACTTGTACAATGCCTTGCTCATAGCAGATTCTAATAATCCGAAGAAATAAAAGATGTAAGTGTTTTGTGCAGTGTTGAAGACCTACAAGAATATTTGAAAGTTTGTGCTGGGTTTGGATTTCTGACTTTAACTTGTCCGTGATGTTTTGAGGTTTCTCTGAATCCTTTTTGGGGCATAGTTATCAGGGCTGTGAAGAGTGTAGAGTCTGAAGTCACTTCTTAAGTTTAAACTTCAGGGCTCCAGTTCCTTTCCAAGGAAGCTGATCTCTTTCTGAACCCCTGGTTATATCTAGGGGCTTTGTGGTGGATAAATATGGATAGTTAATCCATCTCATAGTCAACAGGAAAATGAGAACCTGTGATACAACCATCCTGAAGACTCTGAGGCCCTTGTGCAGGAAGAAGGTAACCCAAGTCTCCTCCAGGGTGGGGAATCGAGTCTCCTGCAATGACCCTCTCTGGGCCCAGGGATTGTTTCGCATGCTTTGTCATTAGCTCCAGTGGGATTTACTGGAAAACTTGTGGGAGGACAAGACCTCTAAAGTGACCAATGTTGGCCATTCTGATGATTTCCAGAGAACTGGATACCAGGACTGTGAGGGTCTGCTTCCTCTCAATTTGTCTTCCATGGGCTGGGGCAGGATACTCTGCTTCAAATTCAGTCCAGAACATCATATAAATCTCTATTCTGACCCTCTCTGTTCACTGATGATGGCTTAAGGGATCATCCTTTCTAAGAAGCAAAATTTACTGTAACAATAATTAACTTTACTTGATATACTATTTGCCAGGAATTCTGTGAAGGGTTTTATATGAATTATAACATTTAACTCTGTAAGAAAGATATTTTTCTCATTAGGAAAAATGAAGCACAGGAAGCCTAAATAATTAGCTCAAGGTCACAAAGCTAGTTAGTGGTAGAGCTAATAAATGAACCTACATCTGTCTGATTCTACAACCTTGACATATTCTCTCTTTACTCTGAATAACTCTAATGGTGAATATTCAGGAAATTGGAGAAGGATTTGGGGTCATCTGTACTTTCCCAACATCTTTGGAGTCAGGGGACCTGGGCTTGAACTCCATGATCTCCTCATAATAAATATGTGATTTGGGAGAATCAATCCTTCCTTCCTTCCTACCTTCCTTCCTTCCTTCCTTCCTTCCTTCCTTCCTTCCTTCCTTTGTTGAGCTTTGTTTCTTTATCTCTAAGTTGGGGAGAAAGTAGGGTCTGCTTATATGGTGGTTGTGGGAATTAAATGAAAGGATAAATGTAAATAAGAATCTCCACAGGCTCAAAGTTCAGAGGAAGAGACAGAAACCCATACGGCTAGTTTTTGAAAAAGACAAGCTGTTACAGCAACACAAATGGACACATAGTTCCTGGAACTGACAATTTTTTCTTCAGTGACTACATTAACTGGAGATGTGGCCCTGACTGTATCATTTGCTCTTAGGGTGCCCTTTATGGTAAGTCAATCCACAGATTGAGCACTGAGACTGGACCTTGGCCATTGGAAGGTGACCACGGCTTAGGTTTCTAAGAAGTCTTTCTGGGGTGGCCTCATGGGTAAATGTTTATAGTGATCAAAGCCTGGGAAGAAAGAGTGTGCTGGGTGGATGCAAGTGGAGATGCAAAAGACAAAGAAAGCAAGGAAGAAGGTTCATTACTAAGTGGCTAGAAAAAAAATAAATAGGAAAGTATGAAAGTGAAGGAGGGACTAGGGAGAAAGAGAAGAGAGGAAAGAGTACAGAGGGCCTGAAAGAAGAGAAGAAATGAGAGAAGAGATGGAATGACTAAAAGAGAATTAAAAATGTATAATATAAAAGGGAGAGAAAGAAAAGAGGAGAGAGAGAGGAGAAGGAAGGGGGATTGAGAAAGGAAAAGAAAGACAATGAGAAGACACTATTGTAAAAAAGCTACCTGTGTACTAGGTACTTTGCTGACTGCTAGGTAGAAGTTCTCTAACCATGGAAAATCTTTCCCTAGGTCCCTGATGGGTAAAGCTGAATCATGGGTATTTTGTAGAATCTTTATCTTGCTACTGACTCCTTAAACTTCATTCTAACCCTAACTTTATGTGTGTACACGTGATTGATTTCCAGACCCAGTTATTTGAATTGGGATAAGTCTATCAAGTTCTCTCTTACCAGCTCTTTCTCTTTTTTTAATTTTTTTTTTTTTTTTTTTTTTTTTTGAGACACAGTCTCACTCTCTCTTGCCTGTGGCCAGTGCTGTGGCTTCAGCCTAGCTCACAGCAACCTCAAACTCCTGGGCTCAAGCGATCCTCCTGCCTCAGCCTCCCAGGTAGCTGGGACTACAGGCATGTGCCACCAAGCCCGGCTAATTTTTTTTTCTGATTTTAATTGTTTGGCCAATTTCTTTCTATTTTTAGTAGAAATGGGGTCTCACTCTTGCTCAGGCTGGTCTCGAACTCCTAAGCTCAGAACGATCTGCCTGCCTTGGCCTCCTAGAATGTTGGGATTACAGGCGTGAGCCACCACGCCCGGCCAGCTCTTTCTCTTTTTAAACTTCATTACTTATTTATTTAATATTTATTGAACACTATCTAGGGACTAGGCACTATTCTAATTGTTTTTAATAATTAGTGAAGAGACTCCTGGGATGTTTTCATTCTAGTGTGTGTGTGTGTGTATTATCATCATCATAATCATCTTATCAGTATTGTTATTATTGTAAGCATCATTGTCTTCTATGTGCATTTATTTCTCCCTTCAGAGTTTGCAAACAATTTTTCCATCAGTTATCACATTGTGTGCTCTAAGTATTCCTGATGAGGCAGAGATTATTTTCTATACTCTGAAGATAGGAAAACTAAGGTTCAGAGAAGGTAAATGATTTAACTACAGGCCACATAATTCATAAGCAACAGACCTGGGACTAGAACTCATTCTGGCTCCTCAGCCAATGCTCCGCCCATTGTGAGCATGGGAAGAGGTCAGTGTTGCGGACATAGACTGGAAACAGCTGACACATGACACTGTGAGGCATTGTGTGAAGTATGCACAGAGCAGGCCTGTATTTGAATCTTGGCCACTTCTTAGTTTGGCATTTCCAATGACCTAACCTCTGTGAGTCTCAATTTTCTCTTATGTAACTTGAGGTTATAATAGGATAAACCTGGAAGGATTAAATAAGATAATGCATAGAAAATACTTGCCCAAGTGCCTGGTGCAGAGTAGGCACTCAATACATTCTAGCTATTAAATATTATAATTGCAGGCTCTGTCATTCTTTCTTTTGGGCAATGGAATGTGGCAGAAAGAACAGCTCAGGGGTGCACATATTGGTGTCCTCAAGCACCCATTGATTGAAGACTCCTTTGCCTGCCACCAACCCCACTGGACATGTGTCCAGGGCTCTAAGGGAGGCTACTATTCGTTCCAGCCAAGGGGAATCAGCTGCCTCTTTACTTGACTCTGTATAATGAGGCTCAATCCATGCCAGCTACACCTCCCCGGGGTCATGTGCTCCACGGTCAGGGTCTTGAAAATTTTTTCTTTCTGGAAGGTTTGGGATTCAGCAGCCCATGGGAAGTGACCCAAATGTATTGTGCATATTTGTATGCTGTTTGTGAAACATGTTGGAAATGAAATTGGTCAGGGAGGAACCAGGAGAAAGAAAGCAGAGTTGGTGAAATTCAGATCTTGTTTTGCAAATCAGTTGGTGAGCCCTTTCCCATGAGAAATCCTAACCCTTGTGAAAATGGCCTCGATGTCACCGTGATATGACATTGGAATGGACTGAGGATTTGGGGTCGGGCAGATTGCAACTTATATATAAATAAAAATTTAATTTGCAAAACCAGCCACTGGGGTGCCTGTTATTATTTCTATTTTCTAAATGAGAAAACTGAGGCTCACAGTGCACATGTTGAGGTGATTTGGACCTAGTTTTCCCTTTTTCTTTCCCCCGAGGTAATCTCATCCAGTCACATGTTTGACTCACCATCTACATGGTGCAAAATCTCTATTTCTAGGCCTGTCTTCTCTTCTGAGCTCTGAACTCATATATTTAAATGCCTACCTGTCATTTCTACGTGAATGTCTATAACCATGTTAAACCTATCGTGTCCAAACAGAACCCCTTGAATTCCCTTCCTGATACCCTAGCAGCTGGCTCATCACCTGACCCCCACATTTCCTTGATTGTCAGTACCACATATCAAGTTCCTTAAGCCAAAACCAAGTATCCCTCTATATCTCACAATTTTCCTCATCTACCATATCCACTCTGTCAGTGAGTCCTCTTAACTCTAACTTGAAAATGTTTTCCAGATCTGTCCTCTTTGCTCCAAATAAACCAAAACCAACCTAGCCCACACTCCACCCTCACCCACCTGGACCACTGTGAAACCTTCCTAACTATTTTGTCACTTTCCTTTGCCACCCTACAATCCATTCTCTACACAGCTACCAAGCAGATACTTTCCCTAATGAAAATAAACTGCTTCTCTGATTTCCTACCCAAGTACTAACCAGGCCCAACCCTGCTTAGCTTCCAAGATCAGACGAGATTGGGTGCGTTCAAGGTGGTATGGCTGTAGACAGCTTCTTATCTGATTTGCTTACCGTCCTCAAATGGCTTCAATAGCTCTTAAAGTAAAATCCAAGCTTCTTACGCTGAGCTTTCCAGGTCCTTCTTGGTCTGGTCCCCCTGACTACTTCCTGGATTTCTCTCCTCCTGCTCACTCTCCAGCACACTATGATCTTGACAAACTGGTTTTCTTTATTTTGCTCCAAAACCCCAAGTCTCATCTTTGTTGAGGTCTTTGCACCAGCTGTTCCCTCCACCTGGCTTCCTCTGGTTTTGGATCTTCTCCTTCTTACTGTTCATTCTCAGTTCAAACCTCCTCTCTCAGGGCCAGCCCTGACGGCTCAGCCTGGTGTAGACCCTCCACCTGAACAGCTCTCTTTCATGTCACTTTATTTTACATTTGTCCAGGTGTGTTTCTTGATCTGATGTTATCTTCTTTGGTTTTGCATTTATTGCCAGCTCAATTATTGCTCAACTAGAATGTGAATTCAGGGTAGCAAAGACTGTCCTCTTTCCAGTCCACTGCCATGTCTGCCGTGTTGAGCACATGGTCTGATACAGAGCAGGTGCTCAATAACAGCTAGTTTATTGGATAAATTCCTGCTATTCTGAGGCTCCTATGGTTGGTTTGGCTGAGAATTAATTCTAGAGGGTTTTAGTTAGGAAGAGGGGGTGTCAAGTGGGTATAAGAAAGTGGCCCTAAATATTGTCCCAAACCCAAACTAGCATTTAAACAAAAATTATTATTTTGAGTATGTTTTGGGACAAACCAAAATAATGAACCAAAAGTTGTCTTCCCTCTGTATTCTAATCTTGGTCTTGTATACCGTGGTTCAGATGACAAAAACAAAATGCACCTTAGAAACAAGACATTCAAAACAAGTGTGTGCCTCTGGTGTGTGGTTTTTCTTGGGTGGGGTGCTCTGCCAGGGCAGAACCCAGGCTCGCACACGCCAGCTGGCCCGAGTAGCCTGCCCTGCCTCGAGTCCAGCACAGCCACCTCTGCCCGCCCCTGTTCTAGCAGCTCCTCTTCTCCCCTTGACCAAGTTTGCTCCATCTTCAGCCTGGGTTATACTTTATCACTATCCCAGCAGCCAGGTTAACAGAGTTCCTGGCTCTTGGGTGCTTGGCTAGTTATCAGATATTCAAGCTTGAACAGAGGGTTTGCCTTCTCTGAACCTTAATATTCCCACATGTAGAATGGGGACAACACAAAGTCTACCTCTCAGAGCGGCTGTAAGGAATAAACAACCTGGTACTTGTGAAGTTCTTAGTGTAGCACTCATGCATTCCAAGTATGCTCCTAACACTTGAGGATTGCATCTCTTCTGTGCTACCCGTAAAAGGCTACCTTTTCCTAAATCTTGTGGTTCTTAGAAATTCAGCTATTCAACTTGAAAAGTAAAGAGTTTTTATTCTAAGTGGACCAGTTGTTTTATGTGTGTGAGTCCTTCTTCTGTAGCAAAAAGTAGTTTTCTTGAGAGCAGAAACCATATGACACAAAAGTATAAAAATCTTTTTGACCTCCCTTCTTAGGGCTCCCTTCTTGGCTTCTAAGCCCAGACTAATAACCGCCAGCATTTGTAAAGCGCTTTACATTTTGCTGCTGCTACTACTGTTATTATGATCACCGTTACTAACATTACAGCTACTCCTACTATTACTACTCATTCCTACTTTTGCTATTACTCTTACTGCTGTTGCTACTACAGCTATTACTAACACTAGCTAACATTTATTGTGCATTTATTACATGACAGGCAATAGTCTATGCACTTTTCATGTGTTACCTCGCTTATCAAGCATAGTCCGTAGCCAATGTAGGAGGCAGTGCACAAAGTGGTTACAAGTGCAGGCTGGCTTTGAGTCTTGGTTCCGAAGATTACTGGCTGTGCAATTCTAGGAAAATTACTCAACCACTTCATGTCTGGATTATCTTAAAATAGAGATATTAATAACAATAGAATCAATAAGACAATGCAAGTGAAAAGTTTTGAAAATCTTTGAATAGTGCCAGGCATTTACCTAATACTCAAGTTATTATTATTGTTAAAACCACTTTTCACTGTATTTAGGGGTTATTTGTTCCCTTGCCCTTGTGCCCTTCTCTGTGCTCCAGTAGTGCTGTGCTTTCTGTCATTGAGTTTAGGGCCTACAGTATTGTAATAGTCATTTATCTGTTGGAATCCCCTACCAGTGAGACACTTCTTCAGAGCAGGTGAATGAGCCTTGTTCACTGTAGCATCCACATCACCAAGCACGGGTCTGGCACATTCTGAGTTTTCAATCAACACTTGTTGAATGAATAAAGGACTTAATTTTTGAGATCATATTTTGAACCAAGTCTCGTGCTAACCTGTTATTACATTTAGTGCTCATAACGACCTTGGAAAGTGGTTCACATTCCTTCTCCCTGTTCCTCCTTTTCTTCCTTTCTCCCCTAGTACAAAGGTCTTACTCTGTCTGTTTTAGGGATGACAAAATTGAAGCTCAGAATGGTAAGCAATCTGGCCAAAGGCAGGCAGCTTCTGCATGGAGGAATCTGAATCTAGAACTTTGGACTCTGTTTTCCTAGCTCCATAGCATTGACTTATAAATACTGTATAGACTAAATTGCAATTTGGGAAACTCAATGAATATTCTTAAATTGTGAGGCTTATGCTATACTTTTCCTTGAGAATGACATCTTGGTTTTACCAATAACAGAAAGAATTTAGAGTTCCTCCAAAGACTTCTGAACATGTCCATCATTGGAATCAGTGAGCGTTTCCCTAGCTATGTCTGAGAGATAACAAAATGCCCGGGGTCCATGCGTTTGGACTCCTGGCTGCAAACTGAGTTGACTGCATGGCTGATCCACATCAATGTAGGGAAATTGTCTGTTAATCTTTTATTACCATGTTCTTGTTCAAAGAACACTGTTTCTAATTTGCCTGTAGTGTACGGACCCCGCAGTTGAAAGAACATAAAGTATTATTTCTAGTTAGAGATCAATCTCCTAGTTTAAACATTTAAAAGATTAAACACACATACACACTCATGTCTTCATTATAAAAGATAATAAAATAAATCATATAGTAGAAAATTTGGAAAAGGAGGAAAAAATCACCCTTAATCCCATGACTTTAGCACAATTATTCATGGTATGTTAATGATTTTCCTTCTTATATATCTTCCAATTTATTTTTACATTTTCATATGTTATAATAGCTTTCATATAAAGCTGTTTCCCTACTTTCCCTTAGAATCTTAACAGAATAACTTTTCTTATTGTTCTAATACAATATTTATGACTGTAATTTGAATGGTTAAATACTACTCTCATAGGCCATTGCTAATTTCCAGTTTTCACTATAAGAATGGTTCATTACATTTAATTTTGATTTTCAGAGCCGATGGTGAAGAGATATGGAAATGTAGCCTCTTCTTTGTCATTGGTCAAAGCTCATAATATTGCATCATTTTTAGGCTTGGGGTTTCATGGTTTTCATATTTGTAGATAAAAATAGTTATAAAGTCATAACATCTTTGTGAAGGGACTTTAGATACCCTCTGATACAGTTATCTCATTTTGTGGATGAGGATAGTGAGGCCGATTGCCCATGTGCTGGGGGACACAGGTGAGAAGACATGTGTCATTTTTAGGAACAGCAAAGAGGCCAGTGTAGTCAGACTGTAGTTGGCGGGAAGGAGAGGGCAAGGATGTAAAAGCAGAAGGAAATCGCGTCCTTCTGTGTGGGGCAGCTCACGGAGGGCACTATGGTTCCTAACAAGGACCTGGGCTTTTGCTCTGATGAGACAGAGAGCCATTGGTGCCACTCTAGCTTCTGTGTTGGGAACAGAATGTAGGGGCAAGGGCATAAAGTGGGGAGATCTTTGGAGTCAATTGCAGAGATGTAGGTAGAGCAGCAAGAGATGGCCATGGCTGCAGCTGGAGTAGCAGCACGGTGGCGAGAGGGGGTCAGTTTCTACATATATTTGAAAGGTTGAGACGACAGTATTTGTTAATGGATTCCATGTGAAGTATGAAGAGAGAGGAGTTGAGTGTTGACTCCAAGTTCTTTTGGCCTAAATGACTGAATATGTGGTCTTCCCATTAACTGAGACTCAGAAGACTTCAGGAGAAATAGAACAGGAGTGTGGAGGGGAGGCAGGAAGACGCCAAAGTCAATGATTTAATAATGATTTAATTTGGAACGTGTTAACTTTAAGATGTGTAACAGATATTTGAGCGGAGATGTCAAGGCAGCAGGTGCAAGTCTAGAGTGAAGGAGAGAGGCACAGAGATATAAATTTGGAGGTTTTGATTGTTGAATGGTGTTAAAAGCCATAAGACTAGATGAGATCACCTTGAGGGCTAGAGTAGATTGGAACGAGAAGAGGACCAAGGGGTCCTCACTGAAGAGAGGAGAAGGAGCCAGAAAAGGAGGCCAAAAACAGTGAGGCGTTTAATGGCTGCATAACACTGCCATTGACGGAGCCATTCCATTGCAGAAGGGCAGTAAGTTGTTTTCCATAAGTACTCAAAAACGGCCACGATCCACACTCTAACAGCACTTCCTTCTATTTCTCTGGACTTTGGCACAGACATCAGCTATATGTTAGCACCTGGTGGGCTGGCGCCCTAATCAAAGCCCTGGGAACACCCTATTAATTCTCTGACTAACTTAGTATTTTCTATAATTTATTATAATTAGATTTGAACTGGGCTAAAGTTAACCTTTACACTGTCTCTTAGGAGAGAGAAATTCATTCAATTCAATCCAATAACCTTTATTAATTGTTTAAATTAGTTATAAGTTAGCTGTAAATTAGTTAATCTATACTGGGTAATGAATAGTATAAGCAGTGTTGGCAGTGAGCATATTTAATCTACTTAGAGAAAGGAACAGGTTACAAAGGCTTTCATGCATTCATTGTTTGGCTACAATGATGGGAACTCTGATACCGTATCATTTTAACCTTGTCATTCATACGGCTGACTTCATATATGCTATGCAGAAATTATAGGGCAGCAGAGGATATGAAATCATAGGTTCTAGAATCTTCCAGGGCCATGTTAGAATTCAGGCTTCTACTCATTGGTAGTGTGGCCTTGGGAAAAATGCCTTCATATCTCTATAATGGGAATATAATGCTGATGCCTACCTTAGAGAGTTGTAAAAATTATATAAAACACATGGCACAGAGTAGGTACTCAATAAAGATAAATACCCTTGCTTTTCCTTTGAATTCAGTCTTCAAAGCCCAGTTAAAATATCATCTTGTCTCCGGGAGGAAACTTGCTATTCCCATTTATAATGATTGATTGATCCCTTCTGGAAGCTCATAAAACATGCAAAGTTTGCCTCCATTTTATGTTATTTCACTGTCTTGAAGTGAAGTTAGGTATTTGCATGTCTCTTACCTAGAAGACAGACATTGTACACATGAATATATTCTCCTCTGAACCCTTGGAGGAGTGTGTGGTACACAATGTGTGCTCAATACTCTTATCTATTTCATTAACTATATCCAGAGAATTTCAATATATTTAATAAGTAGTTAATTAGCTAAGGCCACCATATGCATTTGAAAGTAATGACATTTTTTAAAAATTCTTCAGATTCATGACGTGCCCTTCTGTCTCTATTAGTCTGAATTAATGAGGGTTGACTTGAGAATATTTAATGGGATTTCCTTTCTTAGATGGGTGTTCTTGTATCTTGGGTAATTAACAACCACCACCATCAAAACCAAGAACTAACCACAAATGCTACTTAGAAAGAATTACATGGTTTTAATTTCTCACTATGCCTGGCTTTAGAATTTTTTTTCTTTCTCTTTCTTTGATTAAATGACTCCCTCCCAATCCTCCCCCTACACACACACACACATACACACACACACACTTGACAACAATGAATCAAGTAGCAGGCTTACTTGCAGAGTGATTGATAAACTCTGGACAAGGTGGAATATGATTAAAGATTAGCTTTTTTAGCCTCAATTGCTGTTTTTGGGCAGAAAAAAATTTTGCTTTGCAAAAAATAAATAAATTTGTGATACAGTCTTTCTTAATTTGATCATACTTGTATACATATATATATACTAAAATAAGGTAATTCAAGTTACTGAGTATTCACATGGGACTATTCTTGCCTATGGTGCTAATAGGTATGCAAAAAGAAGCAGTTAATCTCTGACTATGATTCAGAAATACAAAAGAACTATCACTTATTGAGCTCTTAATGTGTGCTTGGCACAATGCTAAGCATTACACAAACATTTTTGTAATTATTCTGTGTTCTCATAGTAGCCCTGGGAGGTAGATATTATTTCTCCTTAATTTATACACCTGGAAATGGAATCTGGAAGAAGTAATTTAACTAATCCAATCAACATCACATAGCTCATAGGCAGAGCCATTTTTTTAAATCGACATTTGCCCATTCCAAAGTCTGTGCTGTCCGACCATGAAGTACTAATTTTGTAAAATAGATTCAAAGGTGAAATAGTCACAGATATTGTTCTTCAAGAGCTCTCAGTCTAATAGGGGCCAAAATAGAGATGAAAACAATATAAAGGAGAAAGTGGGGTTTTAAAAAGAACCTAGAAAAATGCTGTGACTCTTCAGAAGAATAAGGAGAGATTGTTTATCAAATGCTACCTTCTTCCTCAGTTTCAGGCAAGCTATTACTTCCTCCAGAAAGGCCCTCCTGACGGTCTAGTTCCCCCTCCGGAGTCCGCCCCACATACGGACTTACCTCGTCAGAGTACTTCCCCACCACAAGTGCCGAATCGCTTAGGAGGTGAAACTGCTTGGCACATAGTAGGTGCTAAAGGAACTTACGGGACGTAGGTGTGAACTGGATGCGAGGTGAGGTCTGAGGGTCAGGATGCACCAGGTATGTGTGGAGATGAGGTGGCCACTTGGAGAGCATTCTCAACAGAGGGACTAGTTTCAACAAGTTGGTGAGGGCCAGGCTTCCATGAAACATAGCCGAGAATGGTTTGATTTGCCATGCCAGGTTCATCAAGGGCAGTAGGCTGGGGTCAGATAAAGAGAACTTCAAATTCCAGGTCAAGGGATTCACAGTTTTTTTCCTTCACCAAAAAAAAAAGGGGGGGGGGCAGCGGGATGGCAAACTGCAGGTTTCTGAGCAAATCTGTGATTTAACCATATTAACAGAAGAGTAGACTTTTAAGATATATTGGGATGGAGCAGGGCATTCTGGAAAGAGCTTGGAGCAGAGACAGAGCTGGGTTTGAACGCTAACCTGGTGATTTACTGGGTAGCCTTGGACATAGAACTTAACCTCTTTTAGCCCCATTAGGGTTCCTCATCGACAGATCGCAATAACAGAATATACTTGTAGGATTGTTATGAAAATTAAAGAATATGCCACATGCTCATTTTAGTCTTGATAAAGAGTTGAAAAAGAGTAGGGTTTTTTGTTTTTCTTTTTGTTTATCTGAAACAGGGTCTCACTCTGTCACCTAAGCTGAAGTGCAGTGGTGCAATCATAGCTTACTGAAGCCTTAAATTCCTGGACTCAAGCCATCCTCTTGCCTTAGGCTCCAGAGTAGCTGGGACTACAGATGTGCACCACCAGGTCTGGCTAATTTTTAAAGTTTTTGTAGCAACAGGATGTGGCTATGTTGCCCAGGCTCATCTCAAACTCCTGGCCTCAAGTGATCCTCCCACCTTGGCCTCCCAAAGTGCTGGGATTATAGGTGTGAGCCACTGTGCCCAGCAAGAGTAGTTATTAATATAATTAATAACTATAATTAATAATCAGAGTAATTATTAATATAATAGTCAGAGAAGAAGAAACTGAAAAGGAGAGATCTCCAGCTAGATTTGCGCAAGAGTCTGGGTGAGACTCCAGGAGATCCTAGACAGAGAAGCGGCAGGGATGAGAAGGAGGAAAGTGAGAAACAATGCAGATGGTTGGGAGTTGGCATCAGAAGGAGAAGAGATGTTGGCTTGGAGATAGTCATGAACACAAGTATGACTCTTGCTGGCAAAGATCTCAATGTCTACTTGTGGGACAAATTTTATGCACATGGGAAAATTAGAGCACAGAGCCCAAATGAAACAGTGCGGTAGGGTGCTGGACGCACAGAAAAACCAATGCTAAGTCATAGCTAGAGCAGCTGTAGTTTACTGAGCACCTGCTTCCTGAACACACTTCCAAACTCAGGAAGTGTGTTGGAAGCCAGCATTTATTTTCTCATTTAATGCTCATTTTAGCTATCAGGAAACCCAACTTTTGAGGAATTCAATAATTCCTTGAGGATAGCTATCTGATAGGTGGCTGAGCTGGACTCAAAACCCATATCCATCTGACTCTAATGTGTGTACCCTTAATCATTTTACTAGTATATAGAAGAGACAACGATTATTCAATAAAGGCAATTAAGTTGGGTCCTAAAGTATGGGATGTGTTGTCATAGAGAGAGCAGAAGGGAACGTTGGCAATGCAAGAAAGATCATGATGACATGCTGGGAATCAGCTCTTTCTATCTATGGGGCTGTGAGGAAACTAATATAATAGGCCGGGGTTATATTTTATATTATCTTTTCTCCTGGAGAAAAAAAATAAAGTGATTTTTGGTTTTCTGGATAAAGTTAACTATAAAACAAACATATTTCCACATAGATTCCCAATAAATAATATATGTTCATGCAAAACAAAGTCTGCAATAAACTGAGTTTGACATTTACAAAAATGGCAAAGTTGGTAGCAAGTATTAGCAATGTTTCCACTGCTCCTGGAATATAGTGTTATTCTCTATTCTCTGTTGTTGTCTCTTTCTTGAGACCATTCTTTCCTATGCCTTGGTCCCTTAGAATTTCTTCCAGGCTTGAAAGTCCTTTGAGTCTTTTCTTATAGGTCCTCTTGTCTTGTCAGTCTCCCCTGTCACCAATCCCCCATCCTCCCCCATGCCAGTCCCTGGTATTTACAATGTCTATCGGAGCTTAGTTACAACACCACGCCTCACCTTGATGGGCTACCATCCAACCCATGAGCTACTTCAACAGTGAGTTACTTTCAAGTTCTTTAAAATGAAGAAAGGCTCTGTTGGATCAAGCTTTTCTGATCATAGCTTTGCAAGACAAGCTTACTTGATATCAGTGGATCTTTTTCAAATCGAGTGAGTATAAAAATAAGGCATTGGGAAGAAAACACTTTATTTTACTACGAAAGCCTTAGGCACCAGAAGTTGAGGATGTTTTGTAGTGAATGTTTACTTTAATGGCAGCAATTTGCCAAGCGTACATATAAATTTAATTTGAGGGCCGGGCGCGGTGGCTCACGCCTGTAATCCTAGCACTCTGGGAGGCCAAGGCGGGTGGATTGTTTGAGCTCAGGAGTTTGAAACCAGCCTGAGCAAGAGCGAGACCCCGTCTCTACTAAAATAGAAAGAAATTAATCGGACAGTTAAAAATATATAGAAAAAATTAGCCGGGCAGGGTGGAACATGCCTGTAGTCCCAGCTACTCGGGAGGCTGAGGCAGAAGGATCGCTTGAGCCCAGGAGTTTGAGGTTGCTGTGAGCTAGGATGACACCATGGCACTCTAGCTCGGGCAACACAGTGAGACTCTGTCTCAAAAAACGAACAAAAAAAAATTAATTTTAGGAAGCAGTAAAAATGGAAAGAATTAAGTATTAAGTACAGAGGGGAAAGGTTCAGGGGAGGTGCCTTCCAGGAGACTTAATGTACCAAGAGCTTTGAAAATAAACCACCAACATCTAGTGCCAGGAATGGCTTTCTTGTTAGGCCACTGGGGGCATTCAGTAGAGGCCCTGTGGGTTGTATGTGAACATGTGCTCCAGGGTTGGAAAGTCCAGATTCATCCTGAAAGCAGAAACATTTGCTTAGTGATTTGTTTGCTGGGTAAAAATGAGCTCCTCAGAACTATTTTTAGCTGTGTCTCATGGAGGGGTAGTCCAGCTGGTTTGATGATCCAAACGTCGGGCCAGCAGTAGGCTTGATTATCCCTAAATGCCCTTTTTTATCTTCTTGCACCACAGTTCAGGAATCTTTAGGGGCTCCCTGAGGAACATGTCAAATTCCTAGGAATGTCATCCGGCACATTAGGACCTTGGCTTATTTTTCACATCACCCTTTCCCATTGTAGCCATGGCTTAGACTCATCCATATACCCACTAAACAGAAAGCCACATGCCTGCCCCCTTATTTTTACACCCCATAATCAATATAGATGCATTGGCTTCCATTTGCTTACCCTCTGGTCAGGCATACCTATCCTTCCATTCTTTAAGGTGCAACTTCAGTTTTAACTTTAGAAGAGTCCTTTCTGAACACCTGACCCCACAGCAGATTCTCAGTGTAAGCACTGACGAGATGCACTTAGGTTCCTCCCAGCTCTGAAATCCTAAGCCTAGAAAGTGTTGTCTGTAACAGTCCTATGTCATTCATATTGATTCTTCCAGACTTCATCTTAAAACATTTATAAGTATCAATTTCATTTTTAGTTCATCTATATAACTAGATCACAATCTTTTTTAGGACCCAACTATATGTTATATTCACTGTGTGATCTTATTCAAGCTACTTAACTTTTCTGTATTTTAGTTTCCTTATCTGTAAAATGAAAGAAGTAATAGGAACTACCTTGTAGAGTTGTTATGAAGATTAAATGAGAAAATACAGCAAACAGAGCTTAAAGGAGATCCTTGGATAGGGAATATGCTTAATTCACTATTATTAGTCATTATACATATTTGCATCTGTCACCTCCAGGAAGGTAACATCATAAATGCTCAGCTTCTATTTAGAGTGGCATTTTCACATATGTTTATTAAACTTGCAAAAATTCAACTACATACTCTTTTATTTATGATTACAGTACTATAAAAATATATTTGCTCATATACACTATCATATGCATCATATATTTATTTATATATATTACTATGGCAGATTATATATGTAAAACATACATATTCTTTTTGGACAATTTAAGGGATTCTCAAGGGTAATTTTAGCTATCAGTAATTTTTACATGTTGTATGAAATTCAGCTCTGTATCACTGAATTCTTAGTATGTGCTTGATACTTTATGTACTTGGTCTCATTTAATCTTTGTGCCCATTTGTTTTAAAGAAGAGGAATCTAAGGCTCTGAGAGGTTAATCAACTTGTCCAAAGTTACATAGCTAAAAAAACCGAGATTTTCAAAGTAGAATAGTCTGATTCCTGAGTCGTTGGCCACGTATTCCCATCCTTGCAGACTGGTCTGGGCTGTTGGATAATAGGCATGTCCCCATGTGAGAAGTGCTCAGTGGTCAACAAGGAAAATGGGCAACCAGCCATCCCAGAACGTATGGCCTTGTCATTTGGTTCCATGGGAGCATTGTCTCGCCTCTATGACCTGGGATATCTACATTAGACTAGGGACAACTCTTTTGGTCTGTTCCTCTGTTTCTCTTGGGGACGTCTGGTATGTCCCGCATATAATGTAATCTACCACTAGAAGTTAGTCCCTAGCTTGGTTTCCACTGGCCGATCTTGGCAAGGTTCTGATTCCATTAGCGTGATGTCACTTAGTGCTTCTTTTACTGCTTTCAAGGAGACACCTCCTGACAGCATGTGAGGATATTGTATTAGGAGGAAGATCACAAAGAATCCTGAGCAGGAATGTTTTTAGCTCAAATCTGAGCTCTGTGGTTGGTTTGACTTAACAGAGTAACTAATTGGAAGAGAGTTGGCTCCTGGCTCAGGACTACCTGGTAGAAAGGTAGTCTACCAGGTCTGGTAAACACTTTCTTACCTGAATAGAATAGTAATATGCTAGTTGAAGAATTCAACAAACATTTACTCTGTTCTGAGTCTCAGGAAAAATGTTAATAGGACATGGCCCTTGCACTTATGGGCTTATAATCATTTATATTCCACAATAAATTCTGCAATTTTTATACTAAGACAGTTTATTGGCTGTAATTCTCTATGGTTTGCTTACTATCCATAAATTTTTTTATGTCCCTTTGTCTTGGCTAAAAAGAAAGAGTGACCAAAAAGCATGAGGCTGAGCAGGTGGCAGAATGCTCACTGAGTGAGGAGTCAGGAGACAGGGCTCAAATTCTAGATCCAGTCCCTCTTTGATGTGTAACCTGGGACACATAATTAAGTCTCTTCAAGCTTTTCTTTCTCTAATAAAGATAATGCTTCTGTTTCCCTCATGGCATTGTTATATCATATTTGGTAATGTTTTTCAGAGTACTCTATGAACTGTAACGCATTCTTACTTTATATGAGGTTAAATTTACGGTATGATAGTCTACATTTTGGAAGTCTAGAAATTCATTTTTTGTTAGCTGTGGTCCTTTTTCTTACTCACCAGACTATTAAATTAACAAGACCATTCTATCCCCTGACTTTTGGGGAAATGGTAGTTAATGGTCATATTTCTTGTCTTTTAAGAGCTGGCAATTAGTTAAGAACACAGCGATTAAATCCCCTGGAGTGGATCAGGCACCTAACTGAGTTTCTGACTGTCAATGGATTCCATGATTACCCATTCCAAAGCAAAGACTCGGAACCCCAAGCTTGTGAAAAGATTTGAGGGCTACTTTCGGTCAAAAGACTAGAGCAGCCTGCAGAACTGATGGGATCTATGTGACAACACAGTGATTCCCTGGAATTATGAGATGCCCAACTTGAAATCTGGTTTAACCCTCCCGCATCTGAAATGACCTTCTGTCTTCTGAAATCAAGCTCTTCATGCTGCCTGCTATGCAACAGCAGTCGTTCATTTCAGAATACGTGATCAAAATCACTGTTAAGTTAGTGTGGACGGTCAGGAGTGTTTTGAACTACTTCCGGGGAACTAAGTTTGACATAAAGTTTATTTCTTCTTAGCAGTGGCCCCAATAGACTGTTATTCAGAATCAAGGGAGTATTGGCATGAAGATGCCAAGGTCGTACGTAAGAGAATATTAGTCCATAACGGAAAACGGGTGGCAGAACTGCAGTATTTAGCTGAATGAGACTCGGATTCAGAATCGGGTTTAAGGACTGGCTCTGCCACTTATAAACTGTGTGATCCTGAACGAATTATCTAACCTTTCTGAGTTTTATTTTCTTCATCTGTAAACTAGGGATAAGAATAGTACCCACCTTTTTGGGTTGTTGTGAGGAGTAAAAGAGATAATACATGCAGGACTCTTGGTCTGTATTGAGATGCTCAAAATGCTGACACCTCTCATTATCATCATAGTCACCATCACTATGGTCTTTATCACCATCATCATCATCATCACCATCCTCACCATCATCTGCCTCAACTTCCCCACTTGTTCCTGTGGCTCAGTAAGGCCCATCTCAATTCTTCGATTTCATTCTAGCCTGCCATCTCTCATATCAAATCATGGATCATCTTTTTTTTTCTTAAAACATCCTCTTCGTGTCTTCTAAAAATTCATCTGGCCTAACTACCTGAAGCTAATTATTAAAGGTCGGAGTGAATTATGCCTTTTAATCCCTATAGAAAAATGGCCAAAAACTCACTTGGCTTTTACCAGCAGTTGGGAGATAACATACGGTGCCAAGAACAGTTGTAATACCCACTTCTTTCCCTGGGACTTACTTTGTTTCTCTTTCACATTCATCTAAAATGGTGCCTAGAAGCCCAGAGGGCATATCAGTATATCAGTCATGCCACGGGGAACTAGTCTTCTTGACTGCTCTGTGATAGTTGCCGTTTGCTTACTATCTTCTGTCTTCCATGCTTTCATTTCCCATTCCTCTCTTCACTTGTTCATATTCGACCGTTACTTTGCTCATGTTATGTAGCAGGCTGGGAGTGTAAGGGAAGACACCTGTCCTGAAGAGACATCCAGTCTAATGAGGATGTTAAAACAATTCAGTATGATAAAGGCTGCAGTGAAGGAAGCAGGTAGTGGTGGGAAGCACAGAAGAGGGGATACCTGACCTGTCTTGGTGGGTCAGGGAAGGCATGTAGAAATAGTTGATGTTGAAGCTGGGCCTGAACAGTGAAAGAAGAGGTTGCAAGCAGTCTAGTCAGTGGGAACAGCAAGAGGCTAAGGGAAAACTCTCTCTCTTGGCTCCCCCAGCTCTTGGCTCTCCCAGACCACCAGCAATTAATACTGCTGAGATTGGCTGTTCTCAGCTGCCTGTTCCTTTTTGTTTTTACTTCCTCTTTTCTTGAAAACTTGACCATAGATCTCAGACGTGAGGCAACATGAATGACAGCCACCAGCTAATCTTGGAATTCTTCCTCCATTGCCTTGTAGTCAAACACATGTGTTCTCATGGAAAGAGGCCTGGAGATTGTGATAAACCCGGTTAGGACTCTCTCTGACATGCAATTCTGCAACCCTTCTTACCCTAAATGGAGATACCTCTCTCTCTCCGCTACTCCCCTCACCCGCCCTTAAAGTAAAGATGAACTACACTGGAGACTATAAATCAGAGAGGCAAAATGAGATGTCTAAAATCACATAGCATGGCCGGGCGCGGTGGCTCACGCCTGTAATCCTAGCACTCTGGGAGGCCAAGGCGGGAGGATCGTTTGAACTCAGGAGTTCCAGACCAGCCTGAGCAAGAGTGAGACCCTGTCTCTACTAAAAAATTAGAAAGAAATTAGCTGGACAACTTATATATACATATATATATATATATATATATATGAATTAGCCAGGCATGGTGGCACACGCCTGTAGTCCCAGCTACTCAGGAGGCTGAGGCAGGAGGATCGCTTGAGCTCAGGAGTTTGAGGTTGTTGTGAGCTAGGCTGATGCCATGGCACTCTAGCCAGGCAACAGAGTGAAACTCTGTCTCAAAAAAATAAAAATAAAAATAAAAAATAAAATCACATAGCAGGTAGCAGGGGAAGGCATTTGAGACAGATTTCCTGTATGAACAACATCCCTGCACACATAATGAATTTTCAAGCTTCCAAAAATTTGCTTGTGCCCTTCCCTTTACTGGAATGCTTTTTCTACATTCTGCCAGGCTCATCCCAAAGCCTCCTATAAAGGCTTCTCACAATTCCCCATTCCTTCCACTCCTGTTCCACCATCCCAGTCCTGGGACGATTTAACCACTTGCCTGTCTATGTTCCCTGGCCTTTGCTGGGGCCTCTGTTTTAGAGTTCATCTCTTAGGGTTGTACTTGTGTATGTTGGTCTCCTCTACCAGTTGTAAGTTGTGTAAAGACTGGAATTATCTCTTAGTCATTTCTGTATCCTTAGCATGCAGTGGATCCTCAGTAAATCTTGCTGAATGATTCAGCAAACAAATCCCAGAGACATCATATCTTATTTGAGTCAAGGTGCCTTTCCGTTTAAAGCCATCTGCAAGGTTTTTTTTTGAAACCCCAGAGAAGGTCATATCCTTTACAAATAAACTTTTATCTTGACAGTGTTCTTGGAGCTGGAGAGTTGTGTGGGCCTGGCTATTGGGCAATGTGCAAACAGAAAACTCTTGTGATGGATGGACTCAAGATTGCCATCAAGTACGTGGACTTGACAGACCAGTATTTTTACAGAAGCAAATACAAACCATGGTTACCCAAGCAGATAAATCCTGGGGATCCTCTCTCTGTCTTAAACAGGATTACCTTGGTGAACTTTTTGTCTTCTTGCAAACACCACTGTAATCTCTGCTGCCTTCAACCACAGTTTTCAAATCCAGGGGTCTGAGGCTGGGACCAAGTGGCTGACTGAATAGCGGGTGATTTCAGAGTCTGTGAAAATGTAGACAGCTCAGTGTAGCACAAAATCAGCAGAGACTTTGGCATCTGAAAGAACTGGGTTCAAATCCTGGCTCAACCACTGCAACTTTAGGCAAGTTACTTTGCTCCTCTAACCCTCAGTTTCCACATCTGCAAAGTGGGATGTTTTCCTGGAACAATTTTGGAGAGAATTAAATATGATAACAAAAATGGATAGTAAATAGGACCAGGTGTATACTTGACACTTTGTAAAAGTGAGTCCTCTC
Organism: Propithecus coquereli; assembly: GCF_000956105.1. Classification (NCBI taxonomy): domain Eukaryota; kingdom Metazoa; phylum Chordata; class Mammalia; order Primates; family Indriidae; genus Propithecus; species Propithecus coquereli. The sequence goes on along the minus strand of NW_012147886.1, from coordinate 1,862,461 downwards.
TCCTTCCAGGGATGTGGGGAAGCTGAAGCAGAGAAGAGATAGCAAGATAATCTTTTCCGAGGGTGTTGAAAACTAGTAAAGAAAGAAGCATTGTGCACCAAAAGCCACTTCTTTTGCACATACTTTATATTTCCTTTTTTGGATCGAGGAAAGGGTCAGTGTCTTCCTCTCTCATAGGCTATCTCATTATCCCCTCTGCTCTCAACTCAGCTGCTTGAAACCACCAATTGTTTTTTTTCTCAATGGAGTCCACCCCCGCCTTGGGGCCCCCTTCCTACCACAGTGGTTGTGTGTGCCCCTCCCCCCAACTCTCGCACCTTCGCCCTTTTCAGTGACCATTTCCCAAATACCGGGAACTCAAGGGCTGTACCACGAACAGCAACCTTTTCATTACTTTGGCCCATGGCTTTGACCCCTAGCAGCACATCCTGTTAGAACAAATAGGTACTGAAAGCAGTAATTATAACACCACACCAAGCACCCCTCCCTGTCACATCCTCCCCCCTGCCGAATTCCCCAAGAGGTGTTACAGGGTGAAATTGAGGGAGGGTGTTCAGAACAAGCGGCTTCCCTCTCCCCTCTACTTGTTCATGTATTGAAAAAGATACCTCACCAATTTTTTAAAAGTATTAATCTTATGCACATAAAACAAAATTAAAAACGTACAAAGTGGTGTCGAGTGAAGGTCTCCCTCCCTTCCCGTCTCTTGTACCTAAATTCTCCACTTGAGAGCCAAACTGCTGTTACTAGTTTCTTGTGCATCTCTTCATTATTTTATGCATATATGTATATTTATAAATTTTTCACACAAAAGGTGGCATAACTGTGCAACTGGCTTTTTGCACTTAGCACAGGGATTCTACAGCTCATCTCCAATTCAGTAAATATAGACCTCTTTCCTTCTAAACCGAGGGAGAGTCCTCATTTATATGTATGAATCAGAGTTTATGCAACAGTCTTCTGCTGATGGGCATTTAGATTGTTTGTAAAAATGCACTGAATGACTCTGTGCCTACGTCATTTCCCTTGATTTAGCTCTAAATCCATGAAGAAAACATGAAGGTTGGAGGTACTGTGAGCTGGCTCAGGAACACAAACACGGAATTCCTGGAATGTTCCCCCGCCAGCCAGCGCTCCTTGTCTTTCTGTGGAACTCTCACTCTCCTTTGAAGATGGGGCTCACAGGTCACTTCCTGCCTTAAGCCTTTCCAGACCAGCGCCAGCCAGGGAAATTGCTTCACATCTTTTAGGTTTCTAGGCGGTGACTCCCAAACTGTGGCTGTGTACGGATCCCCTGGAGGGCTTATGAAAGGCCAGATTGCTGGGCCCCCACCCACCCATTCTGCAGTTGGGTCTGAGAATGTGCATTTCCAGCCCTTTCCCTGGCAATGCTCCACTTCCCTACCTTGGTGACTGCTGTTTAGCGCACCTCTTACTGAGAGCCACCCCCACCCTCCCCAACCCTCACCCCAGGCTGGATTAGCTCCTCTTGAAATATTCACCCAACTTTCCTCTACAGGCTGAAACCTCCATAAGGGCAGGGACTGGCCAGGTGTTCACTCCACACTTTATCTGCAGGGCTTGGCAGAGCACCCAAGAACACAGTAGGGGGTCAATAAATGTGTGTAAAATGAATGAATGCATTGAAATTATCCATGTCTCCCTGCAAGACTAACTTCCTTAAGGCCAGGGCCTCTAGGTCTTAAATACCTCCCTCCTGCATCTCCATTGCTATCAGCCTTCTCCTTGCTGGCCTAGTGCTCTGTGACTGGTATTCCCAGTTTTCCTCTCCCCCTTCTTCTGATCTATTGTCCCGAAGGCAGACAGACTGATATTTTAATAATGTTAACTGTAATGACTGGCAACTATTTTTATTTACATCAATAGGGGGCTCATTAAATAAATGATTGCATATCCGTGTCAGTGCCTGGAGAAATTCTTTCTCATAGTCGCATGCTCTTCCCTTCGCCACCCAGTTAGTTCAGTGCTGTGGTATTAGAGGGACAGCAAGTTCTGGTGTGACTAAACCATGTGTTCCAAATCCTTACTTCCTATACCACATTTCCACTAATGTTTATTTTCTTTAATTGATAGTTTTCTATTGCTGTCAATTGCCCCCAGATCTTGAGTGAAGTATTTGAGGGCATCGTGGTGCTGGTTGGTGGAGGATGTCCAGTGGAGGCTGGTAAGGGGACTGCAGAGTCAATCAAGGACTTGGCTGCCATGTGTAAGGCCTGGGACTTTGCTTTATGGGCACTCGTAAATGTGGAATGCAGTGTGGGGGGACTGTGGTTAATATGCATTTTAGAGAAATCTGTCTGGCTGCACTGTGGAGCTGGGATTCCAAGAGGCCAAGAAAGGAGGTGGGAACAGTAGGAGAATCTCTCAATAGTTGGGTGACTGATGATGAAGGTCTCAGCTCAAGAGCACTGGTAATGGAGTTGCAGAGAAAGGGAGGATCCAGAGGCAAAATTGACAAGATTGGCCTTTGCACGAGCAGTGTGTGTGTGTGTGTGTGTGTGTGCGTGTGTGTGAGTAATTGATGTATTCAAATGGAATCTTCCTGGAAGAAAATGGACTGGTAGAAATCAGAGGGTCTGGAGATCACCAATATTTGGGGACCAACAGAGAATGTGGATTCTAGGAGGCATTGGAGAAGGAATAGTGACCAAGGAAGGAAATGGCCTAGAGTGAAAGCAAGAGAAGAGTTGGGGTGTGGTTGGGGGTGGTCCACCCAGCACCAAATTCAGACACAGGACAGAGGGCAATGAGGCTGCAACTGTGCTGGGTCTACTGAACATTTCTCCATTTGTGTTTGCTTTGAAAACTGAAGACACTATGTAAGTACTTTTAGAATACTATCACTCTACTACTGAAAAATCTTGGAAACATTAAAGAAATGCAAAAAACCCAAAGCTTAAAAAAACAAGGAGAAAAAAACCACTGCAAGGTTATTCTTTGATTTTGTGGCATTTTCTTCCACATTGTGTGATAATCATTGCAGGGAAGCAGGAAGAGTGGTCCTTTGAAGCATGGTTTTAAGCATTTGCTGTAGTCGCCTGGCAGTCAGATTCATTAAATGTTGGTGCTGACAGTAACAATGCAGACTGCCTCTCCCAAACTTACTCTGCAGCCGGTGTCCTCGGCCAAGTCACTTCACCTCTGGGGAGGCTGGTGTAGTTTGTTATCAGTACAATGAGGCCCCTGCATGAGGATGTCTCCAACACTAGGCTCACTGTGTCTTGACAGCTGGGGTGGAATCCACTTTGTTCAGCCCCAGCTGGGCACAGCACACAAGGGAAGCAGCGAGAACTTGGAAAATCCCCTCCCATCCACACCTTTGTATTTAATGCAGCAACCTGCTGTTTTGTGCCAGGTACCAAATGCCAGCCCATCACAAGTTGCATGGCTGATTAGATTTCTAAAAGTGTGCTGGCATCTCACTTTTCCAACTGATTTGTCGAAGGTCAAAATAAAATTGCTTTCAGAGCCGTCTCTACTTAAAGCAATAAAAGTTCAAAATGTATGAATTCACAACTAGATTTTGTTATTAATTGTTAATTTTGAACCACTGTAGGGCTGTTCTCAGTCTTTAGCTGCATCACAATTACTAAGAGGACTTGCTAAAACCCAGGGTGCTGGCCCCAACCCCAGAGTTTCTAATTCTGTAGGTCTGGGGTGGAGCCTAAAAATCTGCATTTCTCACAAGTTCCCAAGTGATGTCCATAATGCTGGTCCAGAGACTGTACTTTGAGAGCCATTGGTGTGGAGAAAAGACCCCTGGCCCTCAGATCACAGGTGACAATGATTCTGAGACTGAGTTTTTTCACCCATTCAGTGGGGACATACAGGTCCAACAAACCAAATGAGTAGGTTTTTTTTTTTTTTTTTCCCAAAATAAAGAAGAAAAAATAGAGAACAGAAAACCAAAATTATTCTGTCTCATTTTGGTAGCATTTTCTTCCAAACTATGCACTGGGGGATTAGAAGGATTATTATTTTAAGCGTGTGTTCAGTGACTCAGAAGTCACAATTCCTTAAATCTTCATAGTGGAAAAAGTGTATGGATTTTTTTCCTCCAACTTCCATCTACAACTGGGTGACCTTGGACAAGTCACTTCATCTCCTGGAGGCCTCTGCTTCTTCTGCTTGCATTTCATTGACCAGAAATGAATCACATTGTTACACCTAGAACCATCTCATTTATGGTTTCTGTCTCCTTAAGACTCCAAGGATGTTGAAACCTTGGGACTACCTTTTACCAGTTTTGGGAGAGGAAGTATTATAGCAAGAATCAGACAGATATAGGTTCAAATTATGGCTATGCCACTTATTAGCTTGTGAATTTGGGCAAGTCACTTGAACTCACTGAAATCCAACATCTCATCTCTAATGTGAAAATAAGAATATAATGTATTTCCCAGGATGCTTGTAGGGATTAAACAAAATCAGAGACATAGATGCTTGACATACTTTTGGACACACAGGAAAGAATCAATAAATAGTAGTTACTGCGTACATGTAAATGCCTGAAACAATGAGGTAGTGAGTAAGTAAGTCTTGGAACACCTGAACTGAATCACACCCTAGCTGGCAGTTAAGGTATTAAAAGAATAACTCAAACAACCACGAGAGAGAACAAAAACAAAATAGCTCATTTTTCACTAAATCAAACCTCTGAATCTTCCCCTGCTGGCAGCAGTGGGTGGGTTCCACGCTGCCCTGGAAGACCAGGAGAAACAGCTGGCACGACTGGGGAAGCACTGGCCGAAGACGTCCGGTCACTCTGCAGCAGCAGTTTTTGCAGCAGGCCCTTTGCCAAATCCTAGAGGGGGAAGAAAAATCAGAGGAGCCGGGAAGGAAGGGGGAACAAGCAGAGAGCAAAGAAGACTTTGCAATTATCTCCTTGAGACTGTTTAGAATGCAATGTTCCTCTCCACCCCCTTTCCTTTTCACGTTGTAATTTTCTTCACAGAAAGAACACAATGGAGAACATATTCCAGACTGCCAAGCCCGCTGCTAACTCCCGCAACCCAGACGTGGGAACAGATAAGGAAAAAAACAGAGACTTTTTTTTTTTTTTTTTTTGCCCTGCAGAGATTTCAGAGATTGAAACTAAGAAATCCAGTTACATTTGAACATCACATTACCTGCCCACTTAATGGTTTCTGTGTGATCTCTCTGGGATGCTCCCCAAGGTCCAGTAGCTGCTTTCCTTGCCTGGGGGGCTGGGGAGGGGCTGCCTCTACCATGCAATTTGCTCCCCATCCTCATCTACTGAAGAGGCTGGAGAGGCAGCCTGGATTGCACAGTTCGTTCCACCTGGATTCCCACATACTGTGTGTTTAATTGTCCATATTTTCTTCTCACCTCTCTCTAGGAAGTGGAGAGAGGCTTTGAACTCGTTGCTTCGTCTCAGGATGGCAAGTGATCCTTGGAAGAGCATAGGACAGAGCTGTAACAGGGCATCAGAATGGGTGTCCTATGGCTTCTCTGCATTCTCTCACCTGCCACTCTGTGCCTAGCCTAGCATTTCCCAACCTTAAGCCCAAATGAGGAACCAGGTTGCAGTTTAACACAAATCACCAAGCTGCCTTCCAGAAAAGTTGTATTAATATATTTCCTCCAGCAGAATATAAATGTAGATTCAGAACATGCATTTTCTTTATCTCTTTCTTTGTACTTTGACAGAGATACTTTCTGCATCTCTTTCTTTGGACCCGTCTGATAGAGTGGCTTCCCCAGGATATTTATTGGTGCCATTAAATAAACTAAGTGCTGTCCTGCTAAACCTTTGTTTTCCAGAGGTCTCCCGAGAAGGCCAAGTGGAGCAAAACTCAGCCATCTTAACTGAGGCCATCCTAGACCAGCCAGCCCCCAGCCAACCCCCAGACAGATAGCTGATCAGTGATGCATCTTAGGTAAGGCTGTCAAGGTCAGCTGAGCCCAGCCCATGTTAGAACCGCCCATCCAACCTGCTGACTGGAGAGAAATAAGACTTCTTTGTTGTTTTAAGCTGTTGCTATTTATTGATCATATACTACGTGTCAGAAATTGTTAAATGGAGGGGCACAACAATGAATAAAATATTATCCCTGCTTTTGAATGCATCATGAGCTTTCAGAATGAGATTAATATGAAAAAGTACTACAATGTCTATTTTACAGATGGAAAAAACTGAGTTATGAAGAAGTGCTATGGTTTGCTTAAATACGCACTGTGGCTGTTCTAAGAGGATAATCCCAGAACTTGACCATCCTTAACTGAAATATTTATTCAGAAGGAAATTGTTCATCAATGAGAAAATGGAAAGAATATTTCCTTTTCCATACCCACTTCTCCCTTCAAACCATTTTTAATAAAAATTTTAGCACGTATTTGGCAATGTGGAGGGTATAAAAAATTTCTTGCCCTAGCTTAGTTTACAGTTCTTTTTGGAGAGACAGGGCATAAATAACTAAAATTTTAATAACAATGGAAGCGTATAAGGGCAGTGCTCACCAGCCAAAATTCAATTATAGTTTTAAATGCATCTCTCATTAGATAATGATCATATCCACTAGATTTAAGCTCTGTAAGCCTAGGGCTTGTGTCTTCCTCAAGATTTCATCCAAGCACCACTAGGGTACCTGTCAGATATTAGGAGCTCAGTAAATAATTAACTAAATGAATAAATAAATGAGTAATCTAAATAATTGGGTACATAATTTAATTTTGCTTTGGCTTTAAGAAGACCATTTTTAAAGGATATTCCTTTTAATTTCCTTTTTTTAAAGCTTATTTAACAAGTAGTTTCAGAGCATTTCCTGTCTGTAAAGAGGAGGAGAACTGACATTTGTCAAACACTTGTCGTGTTCCAGGCGCCATGCTAGGCCTATTATGTTCTTAATGCCATTAAATCCTCACAGTGACTATAGGAGGTAGATTTTATTATGACACTGACAGATCTAAGTGCAAGGGCTCAGAGAGGTTAAGTAACCTGACAGAGATTCCACAGCGAGTATGTGGAATAGATAGTTTTTTTAATTTTAAAGCCTAACTACTCTCCACTCCCACCGCCCTCAAGGTAACATTCTACCTTGAACAGCCTCAAGATCAGCCCTTCACCCAATGTCTTGTGAGAATCTTTCGATTTCATGATGATTTGAAAAGACTTTCAAGGAAAGAAGGAAGGAGAAAATCCCCTGTTCAGAAGAGGAATCAGGCACTTTGGAGGAGAGTTAGAGTCACAGAGTTCATGGAGTCCCAGTGGGATAGATTAGCAAGTGGGGGACATAATGACAGGGTCCACAGACATTCCTAGATTGAAGAGTTTATGCATGTCTTCCTGCTTTCGGCAGCTGTGCCTGCCTCTGATTTAATTATATGCTCAGGGCACAGATGCCTCTAGAATTGCAGGCCATATCTTGCTTCCCAGGAAGGGTTATTGGTTAGATGACACTCAGCTCATGGAATGCAGGGGGTAAAAAGGATGTTGGCTTGTCTCTTAGCAATGGAGACAGATTTGAATCTTTGTGAGCCAAGATTCATTCATTAAATCATTCAAAAATATGTATCGACTACTCTGCTAGACATTGACTGTCTTTGTTCACCTTAATGGAAAGATAGTGAATCAGAGGACACCATTCTCCCGGACACAACCATTAGTTCAGGGTTTGGCATATAACCTAAGTTGGGCAAGAGCCCAACATAGGGAATTCACACGGACATTCAGAGAGAGTGGATCTCTCAGATCTTGAGCTGAAAGGATCTTGAAAACTGGAGGTACCAGGACAATTTCATCCCTCATGCTGAGGCAGTTTGTCAGAAAAGGACAACAGCAGAAAGGAACGCAGAGCTGAGATGCGGAGGGAGAGGAATAGTTGAGCACCTAGATCCTGCCATCCCCGAGTCCCTAGACTCGTAGCTACATTGAGCAGATACCCTCCCTGCACTCAACAGTAGCGGTGAGAGCTGGAAGTATGAGGAATAGAAATTTCCTTTTCTTTACCTAAATATAAATACTGTCTTCAATTTATTACTGACATCATAGAGTAAGCAGAGGGCTGGGAATCAGAGCTGTGGGATAGAATATTTGTCCTGTTATTTACTCCTTTAACATCCAGTCTGGTCCTGCTATAACATCTAATCTGGTATTACTTTAACATCTAATCTGGATCTACTGACCTGGTCCCAGGAGTTGGGATGACCAGAAGCTCTCTTCTCATCTCACAGTAAGCTAGGCAGCACTTAGCAAGTCTAACGACACTGCTGGGAGGGGATGTGGACTTATTAACTGGCTGCATAAAATTTTGGAAAATTAATTGACCTCTCTGAATCTCAGTTTCCTTACCTGTAAATGGAAGAATGTGAGGATCGAATGAGCTGTTGGATGGAAAACACTTTATAACTGTGAAGGGCCCACTCTTCAAGGCTGGAGCCAGTCTTGGTGCCTACTGTATCATTTAAATACTCATAATTAGGTACTGAGTGCCTAACAAGCACATGGCTAAAGCTCAATGTGCTTACAGAAAGAATAAAATAATTTAGGCTATTTAGTAAGTCCTCTTCAGCTTGATGCCCCCAAATTCTCCGTTGTCTTTTTACAATCTATTATAGCTTAAAATATATCACTAGGGAGGGTTGAGCTTCCTTTGCCTTGAGAAACTGTAATCTAGTAGCTCCCTGGGGTGGTTTTCGTTCCACCTGTATCAGTTAACTATTGCTACGTAACAAACTACCATGACACTTATGCTTAACAGCAAAACAAAACAATTATTGTTTTTCTTGAGTCTCTGGGTTGGCTGGGCAGTTCTGCTAATCCCAGCTGAGCATGGCTGGGTTTGGCTGATCTTGTCTGTTCTCATGCATCAGTGCCAGCTAGTGGGCCAACTAGGGAATGGCTGCTGTAGGTTGGCCTCAGATGGACTGTCTCCTGTTCTTTGATAGGCCAGCCTGAGCTTGTGTTCATGGCGGTGGAGTGTTTCCAAAAGACAGCAGAATTGCCTGAGGCCTCTTGAGGCCTAGGCTCGGAGCTGGCTCACTTTCTCCATATTCTGCTTTCCAAAGCAAGGCATAGGCTAACCCAAGTCCAAGGCGTGGGGACGCAGACTTCATCTCTAGATGGAGGGAGCTGCAAAGTCATGTTGCCAGAGGGAGGAAGCAGGGAGGATAGAAATTGGAGCATGATGTTGTTAATCTATCCAATAATATTTGCCTAATACAGAAAAGTGATTTAATGCTATCAACTCAGAAAAGAAAAAAATGTGGGTCCTTTCCTCTCCTCTCTCTTTATCTTATCCCCACTGTTTTGCCTCCTGACACTGTCCTGGGGAGACTTTCAGGAGCTCTGCTATTTAGACAATTAGGATAGGTCTAAACTAATCTTTTTGCGTGCAAACCAATTTGAAGACCTTTATTTAGCACCTACTGTTTCTCCAGTGCTGTGTTAAGGTCAGAGGAAAAAAAAAGTTACACTAAGAATATAGTCCCTCGTTCCTGGGCCTCAACCCAGGAGGAGTTACAAAGATACACACTGTTACCTGTTAAGGCAGACTGAGACAGGGTTATAGGCCTTCTCACTGCAAATCACTCTCTACTTTGTCATCAAGTTTATTTTAATAAAGTTTTCCATGTTGTCTACATAATAATGACCTCTTTCTTAAACTGATATTCAAGCTTCCATAAATTCCTCCTAATCTCTTTTTCCAGATGCTTGCCCCAATGCTTCTGGGAGAGAATGCAGTACTTCTAGTGCGTCAGCATCTCCAGCATTTCCTACAGTTCCCTGACTGTATTTCTTTGTACAGAACATTTTCATTACCTGTATATTCTCACTTCTCTTCTCCGGTTGTTGAAATCCCACTCACGCTATTAAAACTTTGCTCAATTGTCAACCTCCTCCACAAAGTCTTCCCTTCCTAATCTGCTTAGAATTCATCTCCTTTTTTTCCTTTGTTTGTCTTCTTCTTCTTCTTTTAATTCTAACATTATCTTACATTCTCTATTACACTAGATTGCAGTCCCCCACGGGCAGGCCTCAGTTTTCCTCACCTATGTATCCATCAGGTTACCTGGGATGCCTGCCTCCTAGCAGGTGCTGAGTCAATGCCATTAACCTGACTTCACTCTGTTCCCCCTTTCTTCCTGCTGCCTCCAGTCTCAGAGTTGGCGACTCAGGGCCACTTTCCAGGACTCCTTTTTAGCCAGCAGTGTAAACTGCACTTGAGTTGGGCTGAGCCCTACGCTGCTGAACTGGCATGAGCTATAGGCCTAAAAAGAGTCCTTCTCTATAATGGGGGCCAGTTACCAGTCGTAATCCCTCCTCTGGCCGCATTTCTGAGGCTTGAACTCACATTGCCTTGCTGACTTTATTTTTAGGTGTCTGGCAGTTTAAAAGAAGGCTACAACTATCTTTGTTTTATTATACTTATGAACAGCGCTTGGAAACCCAGTGCCCTGATTATAACAATACAAACTGTTCAGATGAGGATTCTTTTTTATTCCAAGTTTGAAACCCCTTGTTTTAGATGAATGGCTTTCAAACTTCTGTGTGAGTAAGAATTATCCAAGGTATTTGGAAGCATGTGAATTCCTGGGCGTTATCTTCAGAGTTTCTGAATTCCTAGGTTTGGGCAGGGCCTAGGACTATGTAATTTTCTCAGACTCCCCAGGGGATTTGGCTACTGGCAAACCATACTTTGAGAAAAACTACTGCAGAATTATAAGCATCAGACAAAGAAGAAAAATGTTGGCTGCAATCTGGCAACTGATGTGATGCCAAAGTTGCCATCACAAGCCAGAGACCAGGGAGGTCTCCCAACACTTCTCCTTTCACCATGCTACTCCTCTGCTCAAGAACATGCAATGGCTCCCTCTTGCCTCTTACAGATCAAGTCCAAACTCCTCCCCATGCCATGCCAGTCTCAGTCTTTCCGAGCTCACTTCACCTCCCAATCCTGCTCAATCTGGATGTGTTGCTAAAATCAGGCAAACTCTCCTGCTGTTTACAGCACTCACCCTTGGCTGTGTCATGATGCTTTCCCTTCTGACAGTGATAGTTCATTTCATTTCTGCTGCTTTGCTTTCTGCTTGTTTTGTATCCCATCTCTTCTTCTTCATTAAGAACCATCAAAATTCTACTGAATGTCTTCCTTTTATCAGGCACTGTCCATATATTAGCTCATTTTATCATAAGATCAGTCCCAGGATAGAGGTGTTATCATCATCCCCACTGCTGCAGATGAGCTTCTGTGACTTGCTCATGGTCACGTGGCTTGTAAGTGGCCCTTCAAACTAGAGGGACGGATCTAAGTGCCATCGTCACTTATATGATGCCGTGCCATTATGCAAAACCTATTTAAATCACATTCTTCCTTCGAGCCTCCGATCAAATACTATCTTCTGAATTAAGACAGAAATCCCATTTTCCTCATCTGTAAATTGGGTGGACATGCCTAGCTGGAAGGTCGCTGTGAGGATCCAGGGCAACAAGGTATCTAATGTGCTATGCACAGTGTCTGGCACAATCCGGATGATTTAGAGATACCACTGTCTGGATGCCATTCACCAAGAAACCACGGTCTCTTCCTGCAGGACAGCTGGAAATCATGTGGCTTTTGAGGAATGATCAGATTTAATTATCAGAATAAACTTTCTGGCATCAAAGCACAATTTACCCTTTTCCTACAGGTCACAGGTATCACTCAGGGATAAAGATATTAGGAACCCTCCTTCCAGCTGGAACATTTTTTATCTCCTCTTCAAAGAGTAATCTCAGGGCAGCCTCAGCCGTGGAAACAGAAAGTGACAGGTGTAGCTGCACTCTGGATTAGAGGCCATTTTCCCCAGTGGGAAGGAGAAAGGCTGCAGTCAGGGAAGATGAATGGACCAGGGCTGTTTTGTCACAGCCTGCAAAGAGCACATTCTCCCAGCGCCCCGATCAATCAGGCCCTCGTATTGAAGGCCCCTTGCTATCACTTTTGAGTTCTTGCAACCCTTTTGTGTGACCAACGAAGGGCTTCTCGTCTGCTTGGGTGACCCAAAAGTGTGATGTGGCTTGCAGCCGAGACTGACCCACAATTAAGAGATTTACTTGTTTCTTTGTTTCTTCCCAGCAACCGTGGATGGAGGTGGTTTAGAGTTTTCCCTAAGAAGAGCCTGCATTTTCAGAGCTTTGCTTGTTCAGTCGAGCGTGGAAGAGGCTGTTACGTGTGGTCTCTCATGAGGAAAGGATAAAATGCAACTTTGAGAGACAATGCTGCTCTGTGCTTTGATGAACCATTAGTGTGGCAGGGAATAAGGGGGCAGGAGGGCAGCTTTAAAGCCAGTGTGGATTCAGATCCTGACTCAGTGGAAGATCAGTTATGTGTCCCTTAGCAAACCACTCACTGCCTCAGTTTCTCCAAACTGTAAACTGATGCAATCATGCCTGCCTCATCAGGTTGTTACAAAGATGAAAAATAGTTTAACAAAGTGTCTGATATGTAGTGAGCCGATAGTAATGGAAATAGCAAAACCCAGATTCAGAATCTAGCAGCGTTTACAGTAGCATGCAAGCACAAGGTGGCTGCTCCTTCATTTACGTTAGGCCAACATTTACAAAGAGCCTCCTGTGCTTTGGGGTACTAAGATAGCCTCTGAGGACACAAATACGGTGGAGATTCAGTCCTCGTAAAAGTTCATGGTGAACCTCCAACCAGTGTTTATAGAGCACCTGCATGCTTGGAGGAAACCAGAGCTCAGATAATTTAAAGGACTTGTATGAGGCCCCAGAGCTAGTTATTTCCAGAATCCATATCCAGGCCTCCTGATAATACATCCTGGGCTTCTTCCACTAACCAACGGCTCTTATTTTAAGAAAAGAGCAGGGCTAGTTACGTCATTCTGAACAAAGGCCCTGCTAGAGCAGAGCTACCCAGAGACCAGACCAGAGACGATTATCGAATATAACTAACCCAATAAAAGCTAATCGAAGGCCGAAATATGATCACATGGGAGAATGGAGCCATCGCCTGCCTGGGCTGAGCTTCTTGTCTGCTGCCTGCTGGAGAACTCAGCCACCTCCTCCTCGTCCAGGCGCTACAAACAGGTCATTCTGATAATCCAGGAGATGGGGCTCTGGTGAGGTCACCTCCCCCGGTCAGCCCCAGGCACCAGGCCCCTTATTACAAGTTCTTAACCTTCACTCCCTATTGCCCCTGGATCTCAGCACAGGGATGGCTACGCAAGGGTGAGCCTTTGGCCCCCCTTCAGAGAGGGGTGTGGTTTCCTCGGGGTAGATGTGCTTGCTGGCTGTATCCCCTGGCTAGTCCAGGTGTATGAAGTCACACCTTTCAGCCAATTCCAACCCAGTTCAAACTTTACTGTCACTTTAGGGACAGCCCAGTAACTCACTAATTTTGTTTCCTTAAGAGAACTAGGACAAGGATGTATTATGTTCGTTCCTGTGGATTTACTCCCCCCCCCTACATTTCACTATGAAAATATTGAAACGTACAGAAAAGTTGAAATCACTCGTGCTCACCAACAAAATTCTACCACTATCACTTTATTATAAACTGCATTATCTTATAATTATTCACTTGTCTATCCATCATTGATCTACCCATCCATCAGTGGATCTTATTTTTTAAATAAAATTCAAAGTAAGTTGCAGATATCAGTACACTTTCTACTTAATACGTCAGCATTTTTATCATTATCTAGAGTTTAATATTTTTTATATTCTTTTTTTTCTTTTGAACATGCAATGAAATGTACAATCTTAAGTGTGTACCATTGATGAGTTTCGACAAATGCGTATATATGCTGTGTAATGCAGACATCTTACAGTATATAGCACATTACTGGGATCCCCAAAAGTTCCCTCAAGTCTGTCAATCCCTGCCCCTATACCCACACCCCACCAGAAGCGCACACTGTTTTTGTGTTTTTTACCACATAAATTAGCTTGTCCTATTCTAAAACTTCATATAAATCGAATCATACTGTATGTTCTCTCTTTCATATGAGGTTCTTTCACCCAAGATAATGTTTTGAGATTCAATTCCTATGTACTCAGACTAGAGGTGTATTGCTGTGAGGATTTAAAAGGTTACCACAGCTAAAATACTTAAATACAATGCCTAGCACATAGTGGGCATGCTATAGATGTCAACTACTGATACTGTAATTATTATTTATTATTATTTGTGTATCACCATGTTTGCTTATATAGGCAGTATTACGAACCCAGCCACCAAAGCAAACTGCTTATCTCAACTTTTCATCTGGGGAGTTGGCCTCAGAGAATATCCTAGATCCTAACATTCTATGGTTCAGAACTCCTTGGAATTATATTCTCCCTGTCACTCTCTCTGTCTCTCTGTCTTCTGTCTCTCTTTCTCTCATGTGCGTGTGTGTGTGTATGTGCGTGTTTACGTTTCCAAATAGAGTGAAAACTTTTTAGGAGCAGCACTCATTGCACTTGCTACACCTTTGTATCCATCCCAGTGCTGTGTAACGTGCTAACCAGGCAGATGATAATTGACATATCCACTCAATACTAGGTCAACATGAAGGCTCAACCTACATAGGAATAACTAGCTTAGGAAATGGCAGGAAGGCCCCTGCATGGATGGGCCATGTTGGTTCTGGAGTAGTTGCAATGCTCATCATGTTCACATCCCTGGTTTGGGTGTCAAGAGCCCTGAGTTTAAATTTTGGTTCTGTTGTGAATCTGTCTTTCTCAGGATGGCTTATGCAGGACCAATATCTCTTGATTCTCATCATACTGTGTGTGATGGATATCATAATCTCCGTTTTACAGATGAGGAGGCTAAAGCTTAGGGAAGTAGCCAATAAGTGGTGGAACTTAGATTTGAACTCAGACCTGTCTGATTTATAAATCCAGTGCCATGTTCTATGTTATTGAAACTATGATCTTTCTGACTTTTTTTTTTTTTTTTTTTGAGACAAAGTCTCACTGTGTTGCCCGGGCTAGAGTGCCATGGCATCATCCTAGCTCACAGCAACCTCAAACTCCTGGGCTCAAGCGATCCTCCTGCCTCAGCCTCCTGGGTAGCTGGGACTACAGGCATGCACCACTATGCCCAGCTAATTTTTTCTTATATATTTTTAGTTGTCCAGCTAATTTATTTCTATTTTTTTAGTAGAGACAGGGTCTTGCTCTTGCTCAGGCTGGTCTGGAACTCCTGACCTTCAGCAATCCTCCTGCCTCGGTCTCCCAGAGTGCTAGGATTACAGGCCTGAGACACCGCTCCCGGCCTTTCTGACTTATTTTAAGTACATATAGAGGAGAGAAGTAAGGCCAAAAAGTTGGACAGTTGGTAAAGTTGCCGGAATCAACAATGAACAAGATTAATAATAAATGGCTCCAACATGTACACCTGGTACAATAGACACACACATGCTCATATTGACCATTTCTTTTGGTCCTAAGGCAGTCCTGGGAGGTTAGTGGGCAAAAGTTATTGTTGCTATTTTCCAGGTCAAGAAACCGAGTGTCAGAAAGTAAATGACTTATAGCAGGTCACCAAACTAGTACATAACAGGGTGATGAGTGGCAGTAAGGAATGGAAGGGAGGTTTGGAAATAGGTCTCACAATTTTAAAGTAAAGCCTTTCTAGGTTGTACTTCTATCTTTTGGAGGAAAGACAGGTTGACAAAAAATATCTGTGGGCAAACGAATTTGAAATCAAAGTACGTTTAACCATTACTGTTTCAAATGAAGCTGTCAAAATAGTTTCAAAATCAACACATTAATAAAAGTACTTGTTGATGTGCCAGGCACGGGGCTGTTGACCACCCATTCTCAGCAGACTTGACGAAATGAACTCTCGCCATGAGGGGTGCTGTGCATCACACATCCTTCTTACGAGCAACGCAAAAGGCTGATGGCTTTATTTCCTTTATTCTCTCAAGCTCGAGGTCTGAGTCATTTCATTAAAGAAGTGTTCTGCTTTGGCCCAGTCCCAGCCAACAGCTGTGAGGTACCAGATTGGCATGAAGCAGGTGAGTAGAGTCGGCTTAAATTTAGCATCATGGAAATCTGTTTCTCGTAGACTCACAGGGCTCACTCAGCATCCTCATGACAGGGTAGTCACCTACACAGCCACTCATTCCCAGAGGGAGACCTTCTCTCAAGGATTGACAAGGGCAGCATGGTTTTCCTTTACCTGTCATCTGCCTTGTTGAAAAGCATTACTCTATTTCTTTGCTTAGAAAAGAAATTGATGGGGGACGCCGGGAGGAAGTATAGGGAACAGAATGCAATGGGGGCATACACTTTCATGGATCCTGAGCCATGCTATGAGGAAGGAGCACTTACTGTCTTCACTTTCCTGTGTGCTGTATGACCAGGGTGACCAATTCATGTTGGTTTGTCTGGGAATTTCCCCACCTTAGCACTCAAAATCCTAAATCCCAGGAAATCTCTCAATCCTGGATAAACTGGGACAGTTGATCACATGGGGTGGATCTGGGATTCTTCCTCAGCTGCTGCAAAGATCATGTTCTTGAACTTTGCATCTTCCTGCATCTCATCCATGATGTCCTCTGATCGTCCAAACACTTTATAATTTGGGATTGTTATACCTGCCTTACTGATGGTGAGGTGGAGGCTCAGAGAGGTTAATGAATTATCTAGGGTCTAGTGACTAAGCAGTGACAGGGGAAGGTTTGGAATCCAGCTGTCATTGGCTCTGAGGCGCTTATATGCAACTCCCCTAAAACTGGTTGCAAGGTCAAGACTGATAGGTGTGAAGAAGAGGCCGTGGCTTATCTGAGGACGCTACCATCCGCTCTCAAGAGCCCCCAGGGCACTTCCATTTTCAGGGCTTTAACTTCTTATTCCTGTAGGCCTTTATGGCTTTCTGCCCATGCCGCATGCAGAGTCACAGGGCAGGAGTGCCCTGCAGGACACCAGTAAGGACAGCGCGATCGCAGGGGGCACTGCGAGGAGCCTGCAGGGGCGTGGTGATTACCCTCACCTGCCCAGCAGACAGCAGGGGCGCGAAGGCCTCAGAGGGCTGGGGGACAGTGGGGAGGGATGGAGGGGCAGGGCTGGACCTCTCAGAGAGGAGGCAATGGTCTGAGGGAAGGGCCTTCACGTGAGTCTGATTCGACCTGACAGCCCAGACCAGCCGCAGGAGCTGCACATGCTGGGAGTGTCCTCCGTCCTAAGAGTGTCCCTCCCTCACGTGACTACTCCACTTTCTACTCCCAACACATCTAAATATATCACATTGGAGATTGGTTACTAATGCCCTATATTTACTCATCCTCTCATCCAGCATTTACTGAGTGCCTACTGTTTACCAGGGTACTGTGTGAAGTGCTGGGAGCTGTAGATGAAGAAAATTTGGCTTTTCCCTTAAGAAGTAATAATTTATAGAGAAAACAGATATGGAAGCAACTAATAGTGCAGTTCATAAGGGCAGTAAGCTTGGAAATTTCTCACACCTGAGTTCCCATCCTGGTTCTGTGACTTCGGTCAAGTTACTTAAAACTTTCTGTGAGTCTCAGTCTTCTCATCTGTAAGATGGAGTTAATAGTGCTGCCTCACAATGGCTGTGAGGATTCAGTGCAGTGTGAGGTGTCTCATGCTCAGTCCAGTGCCTGTTACATAGTAATTACTCTGTTAATAACAATTATGTTTCCATTTCTACTGCTAGCCAGCTCTGTACACTTGGGCAAGTCTGTTAATCTCTCTGTGCATCAGGCTCCCTTCTGTAAAATGGGTATAATAATAGTAACTACCTCATAAGAAAGTTGAGAAAAGTAGACAATACATGTACAGCACTTAGAGCAATGCCTGGCATCTAATATGAACTGGAATTTATAATAATTATAATCATCAATTCCAATGGTAATACATGCCACAACTGAGTGAACAAAACCAGACCTTCTAGGGGTGAATTCTAGGAAAAAGAATGGAAGGGCATTGCAGGGCAGGTGCAGCGTGTGTAAGGTATGGGGGTGTGAAGATGCATGGCACCTGAAGAATGGGCTCAAATGGGGAGGTCTGGGTCCCACAAGGGTCAGAAGGAAGATAGGCTTTCGAATGAGCCAGAACCCAGGTTCTGCCCCTTATTAGCCAAGTGGCCTTTGGAAAGTGATTTCAGCTCTCTGAGTCTCCTCCCCAGTCATAGAGTTGACAGTTTCTACTTTCTAATGTCAGTCTAAGGATGAAATGACATAACTCCTGTAATTGCTCAGCCAGTGCCTGCACAAAGGGGGCCTTCGACAGGTGGCAGCTAATTATCATGACTTATTAGAGGGTATGATAAAAAGTGGGAGGGAGCAAAAAGGGGGAGACTACGCTGGGCAGGTAAACCGTGGCCAGGTTGGGAGGCGTCATTGAAAATGGGGGACATTGCATCTGGAGGCAGCAGGGAAGCTGGGGCTACAACTCCTCGGGGCTCTTTCTTGGTGCTGTGCCGTCTCCACCTCTCTCTGAGCCCCTGCGTCTGAGTCCCGCATCCTGCAGTTCTGTCAGGTTCTAAATTTACCCTCAGCATAATTATTCACACTTTGTCTCCTCAGCTTGTGAGTAGAAGAAGGAGAGGAGGCCAAAACTGGGGAGGGGAGGAAGCAAAGCAAAGCAAAGAAAGAAAACTTCAGGCCGTAGAGCTGCCCGGTGTTGACTGCAAGTTGCGGGTGTTGGCCAGTCCCCCTGAAATAACTCCTCAGGGCACAGCGTTGGCTCATGTGTCTTTGAATGTTAAAATTAGAGTGAACCAAGATTAAATGCTCCCGAGAAACTGACCAGCCTAACATTTTTCTCCTCCCTCTCTCTTTTTATAACTATGACCACAGTAGTAATTCAATTGGAAACATATTCTGTCCCTGATTGCTCCACACTGGCACTAGATCATTCCCAGGGCTTGATTTTTTTTTTCTTTTTTTTTTTATTAAATGCACACTGCCGTTATTTTCTGCCAGGGCTAAAAATACATCTGAGTGAGCAGCAAAGGCTCAGCTGGGGCCTCCTCCCTGTTCTCTCGGAGGCCAGGACCAGGCAGAACCAACAGATTGATGGGCTTTCCAATTAATTTAGGCAGCCCATCACTTCCAAAGAAAAGTGCCCCAGATACTGATATCATGGTAAAAATAAAGATGGAGTTCCAGCCTGAAAGGATGAATAACAGGAACCTACATACCTAACCTCATTTGCTACCAATCTTTTTTCACCTCCAGCTAACACACGTCACCATTTCAAAATACTTTATATGCTTTCAAGGTCTCTAATCTCTGCAGGTACTGTTCCCTGGCCTGGGATGCTCTTCCTCTCTCTCTGTCTGTGGGTTTGTGATTGTCTCTTAGTTTCGGTTCAAGCACCACCTCATTTTCTGAGCCCACGAGCTTATTGAGTAGCTCTTTCTCCAATCGCTCCATGTTCCTTCAGCTTACTGCCACGAGAACGCCTCTTCCACATTATAGCCACCGGTGTAGGTCTGCCAGCCCCCTAGACCTTGAAGTTCTTGAGGGAAGGGACAGTGTCTCATTGACTGTTATATCCCAAGCACCTAGCGCAGTGCTGGCCAACAGGGCTGGCACTCGGGTGGGGCAGGCATCTAGGACACAAAGCTCAAGGAGGCGCTGCTCTCAGGGGCTGATTCTGCACTTGCCCCATCCCGAGAGTGCCTCCTGAGAGCTCCCACCCCAGGCTTTGAGCTGTCCCATTCTGCCCTGGTCCTGGAGCCCAATGTGGCTGATCAAAAATGGTTCTTGAGGGAAGGCAAAGGCTTGTCAAGCAGTCAACCACTTTTGTATGTGTGTGAATGTATGGATATTCTTCCCTCAATTGGGTTTTAGGACAGTCCTTTGTTCTGGTTTTCCTCCTGCCTCTCTGAGGGGTCCTTCTCTGCATCCTCCATGGATTCTTTTTCTCCGTCGGCTTCTGAAATGTTGCTCATGAGATGCCGCCCCTCTGTGCCCTGACAGTGTTGTCAACATACCACCCATCTGTCCATTCATTCTCTCATTATTTGTTCAAACACTGTTTGTGGAGTGCTCACTAGGTGCCAGGCCTTGTTCTGGGTATTTCAAGTTTACAAAGAGAAAGCCAGAGAATGCTCCTGCCTTCAGGGAACTTACATTCTAGTGACACATGCAGAGATTACAACAAAAAAATATATAAAATACAATGCTACTTGTCATGTTGGTCTATCATTATTGAGGGCAAAAGCCTTGCTTTATTTATCTTTGGAGTCTCTGCTTGTCATGGTTCCTATGATTGCTTGAATGAATGAATGAATGAATGAAAACTCAGCTTAAATGTTAACTTTTCTGTCAAAGCTTCTCTAAATTCCTCAGGCAATGTCTGATTAATTAATTAATTAGTCCATTAATTCATTCAACAAATATTGAGTTTCTCTTCTGTACCTGGAAATGTTTGAGGCATCTTATAAACATCTACCATGGCACCCACCACAGTGGTTCTCCTCACCTAATACAACAGTTGGCAGATTGTACATACTTAAAGTAAAAGTTACTTGAATGAGAAATACATTCCCAGTAATTAACAAAGAAATGAAATTACCTCACTATGTTATGGAGGGTAGATGGCCTCTGCTTCTTTGAACGTTCCTGGGTTAATAATTTATTTATCTTGAAGCACAATGAAATGAAGAGAATACTTAGGTTTGGTGAAGATCTTTCGCCCCATTCTAAATTCTTTCCAGCAACTTCCTGCTGTGGCCTTGGAACATCATTCCTTTCTCCTAGAATTACAAGGATTTTAGAGGGACATTTAGTAAAAGGCAAGAAGATTTTGTGCAACACTGTCAATTTGCAATGTCCTCAGAGCAATAGTTCATTGAGGGCTTCTCTCTGATATCAAAGACAGAAGTTTTCAAATGGACTGTTACGAGCCCTTTGACTAGATTATCTACCTACCCCATGGTTAAGACTTAGGTTCCAGTCTTAAAACTGTCCGAAACTTATTGTTGACCTTGGACCAAACCACTCTCCTTCTCTGGACTTATTTTCCCTTTCTGGAAAAAGAAGATTGTGCTAGTTAATTGTGCAAAAGTTTCCCACAACTCTGACCCTAGGAGGAGTCCATGACTCTCCTCCAATGAGGAGGCGGGTTCATAAGAATCCTTCTCTTCCCTCCTGGTTAGTTAATGGGCACACACATGAAATTCTTATTGTCCCAAATGGTCAGTTCATAGACAATTATTGAAAATTTACTATGTACCAAGACCTGCTAAAAGGGGATATTATTGCAGAAGATTGTGTTTCTACCCAATAACGCTGTTGTTGAAGTATTTCAATCACTTAACCAATTCCTAGGAATAGACTATAATTTAGTTGGTGTCCAGTGAAAGAGAAGATAAGGGAGTGAGTTTCAACTAGGGGCTTGCAGTCTGATTGAAAACAGTCCATAGAGCAAGAACTCAATAAAAGTTCTGAAAAGACTCTTACATAAACTTCCATTCTGAAGGATATGCAAGATCCATAATTTAGGGGTCAAGAGGAAAAACAATTCCCTGAGATCTTAAATGATTGGGAGAAAGGTTCACAATAAGGAGAAACTTAATCTGGACCTTGCAGGATAGGTGATAATGTGGGTTGGAATGTGGGAAAAGTTGCCTGGAGTGAGTGGGGTCTGAGAGGCCCTTCTGTCCAGCCTGAAGTTCCGTGTGCTGATTTACTTGTTCATTAAACCCACTGATTAACATAGACCTTCTCAGAATTCTTGGGTAAATCTGAATCTGGGATTTGGATCCAGTATCCAGGATTGGCTGGAGGCAGAGCCAGATGTCTCCTTGCCACAGTGATGTGGTCTTGTATGTGGTATCTAGCAATGTTCTGGTGGGTAGGTGCCTATAAGAACATTTTCTACTTCCGCTCTGCCTTGGAGTGAGTTGTACTGAAGGGGAATCTCTTGTAGGAGCAGAAGAGAAACATCTCTTTTCTGAGACCAGGAAGAGCCTCGACATTCACTGTCCCAACAGTTAAGCCTATTTATGTTCTTTGAGTTGTTGGTTCTCAAAGGGTGTGGAACAGCCTGTGAGACCGAGTCCTTTGCAATTGGGAGTGAATGAGCTGCTTGCTCATTTGGAAGCTAATTAGCTGAAAAGTCTTGGAGGTAAGATATTCTGGCTTCTATTATTAGAGTCTCCAATTTGGCTTATTTAAAAAAGCCTTTTTATAAGCATGTGGGAGGTTGTGGAATTTGTATATATTTATGTGTGTGTGGTTGTATATGTTTTGGTGGTCATTAGCCATTTTTTTAAAAAAAGTAGTAAAGGAGGGAGATGTCCAAAATTATCTCTAGCAAGTTAGGCTCTGATTTGTCAATTAAAAAATTTGCTAATAAGATATATTTTTATTGTGGTAAAATGTACATATCATAAACTTTACTATTTTAACCATCCTTAAGTGTGCAGTTCAATGGTTAAGTATATTCACATTGTTGTGTTGCCATCACCATCATTTCCAAAAATTTGTTTTATCTTCCAAAACAGAAACTCCATATCCATTAAACAATAACTCTCCATTTCCCTGTCCACCCAGCCTCTAACAACCACCATTTCAGTCTCTGTCTCTATGAGTTTGATTGCTGTAGGTACCTCATGTAAGTGGAATGAGGCAGTATTTGTCCTTTTTGTGACTAGCTTATTTCAGTTAGCATAATGTCTTCAAGGTTCATCCATGTTGTGGCATGTGTCAGAATTTCTTTCCTTTTTAAGGTTGAACAATATTCCATTGTGTGTATGTACCATGTTTTGTTTACTCGTCCATCCATTGGTGGACACTTGGGTTGCTTCTACATTTTGCCCATTGTGAATAATGCTACTATTAACACAGGTGTACAAAAATCCATTCAAATTCCTGTTTTCACTTCTTTTGGGTATATACCCAGGAGCAGAATTGTTGGATCATATGGTAATTCTATTTTTAATTTTTTGAGGAATCACCACCCTGTTTTCCACAATGGCTGTGACAGTTTACATTTCCATCAGCAATGCACAGGGATCCAATTTTTCTGTATCCCCTCCAGTATTTTTTTTTTTTACACTAGCCATCCTAATAGGCGTAAAGCGGTATCTCGTTATAGTGTTTATTTGAATTTCCCTAATGATTAGTGATGCTGAGCATCATTTCATGTACTTATTCAATTTATTATGTTTTTATGTCTCTGTTTTTACTGTTGATCTAAAACAATTTTTTTCTTCTGAAAACTAAATTTTTCTTCTGGACCACTAAGCTGATTTGTACTGAAAAGCAATTTATTTAAATTCAATATTGTTCAGTGCAATTCCATAGGCATTCATGGAGCACTTACTCTGTCCGAGAGATGGTGTTTTGCACTGTACTAGGATTGCTGTTTTGGGGCAATAACCTGGTGAAGGAGACTCAGAAGTGTATAACTGGCAGGCAAATTAGCCTATGAGAACTGCTGTAAGAGTGGATAGCCAACCTACTCTATAAGCAAGACAGAGATTCTTGTTGGAATATGTAGGTCAACTCTTAGAGAACTCTTTGATTGATTGATGGATTCTTTGACTCACTGATTCAGGAAATGGTTGTTCAATATCTGCTTTGTTTTATGCAGTGTGCCAGGTGCCAGAGACGTAGAAAGGAATAGTTTTAAGTACAGCCCCATTCTTTACAATGACCAACTTTCTCATTTACCTCTAAGCCATTACCAGAGAGCCTAAGATCCCTGGACAGGGTCCCTTTCTCCCCCACCCCACCTTACCTCTGTCCTAAGCATTTCTACCTCATCCCACTTCATACTCGCTTTCCTACCTGCTTTTCATCACTCTTGGCCTAGTACTTCTGCTGTCATCTTTTACTCCTGAATTCACATTCTTTCTTTGGAATTAACACTGATGGTGCCTCTCTGACTTTGATACTGTCACGGTGACCTTCCTCAGTTCTGATTTGTATTCATTTCCTTACCCTCTATATAACGTTTGCTCTGTATAACTGCCTGCTCCAGCTCCAGCTCCAGCTCTAGCTCCACCTCCCAAAGAGTAGGGGCTACTCCAAAGAAGGCTGCTCCGGTCAAGTTCCCTTGGCCTCCAAAAAAGAGAATATGACAATTCTTCCTTCCCCCACAGCTTGGTGTGGAATTAACATGCCAACACTTAGCACAGGGTGCTAAGTACCAGAATGGAAGGCTCATGGGCAAAGCGATTTGGGAATGTAGGCTACAGTGAGGAAGTTCTTACCAAGAGGACTTTTAGGCTGAGTTTTGAGGTAGAAGGTGACAGGTGGACAAAGGGTGGGGTAGGGCTTCCAAGGCAGATGGGGCAACATAAAAAGCATGTGGATGGGAAGACACTGTGGTGTGTGTATCTTTCGACTGTGGTGGTGATAAATCTGTGGATGCTTTGAGCTAGTTATAGTGCTCAGTGCCGTGACAGGATATGGGAACATTCATAACAGGGCATGTTGTTCATGGAACAATTCCTATTTTTTTATGGGAAGTGGCAAAGTTGTGAGTCCAGACATACCTTCTGACCTCAAAACAATACCAACTCCTTGGGTGTTATTTTGGACCAGTGTTTGATGACTTCTGCTAATAGAGACCAAGAAGCATGAGTCTATGATCTATATTTAGGCATGTGTTCCACAACACGGGACCAAACTTTAAAAGCAGAGTTTTCTGTGTCAGCTGGGGAAGTACTGATGCCAGGATGAGATCTTCTGATGATGCTGTGCACAGCCTGGAAATTTCTGATAACCAAAATGTAAGAGCTTTTTATATTGTTTCTGCACTACTTCCGGTTGGCTGATTAGAAGATGCAGAGAAAGCATTGTGAATTAAAAAAGTACCACTTCAAATATTTGCATGTGAGTTGCTATATAATATTTTCTCTATTTAATGCAAAAATTGAATGAAGCTATTAGAATGTGTATCTGACTCATTCAGAAAGTGAACGCTACAGATTTGCCACATGCCAGTAAACACCCATGCATTCTTGTACCTCTTCAAGTGGATGCTTCAATACTTGCTCTCACCTTAGTATTAGTGCTTCGTTGGCATACTTCACTGAAGGTAGACAAAACCATTTCCTGGGTGTGAGTGGACACAAACCTGGGAGTGAGAAGACCTATATTCCAGATCTGGCTGTCTCATTGGCTTACTAGGCTAGGTGAGCTTAGGAAAATTTCTACAGGTGGACATTGAGAATGAGCTGACATTACCTTTCTTTGACTTTGACATCACAAAATGGAAATTGAGTTAGAAAGAAACAAGCTGGACACAAACAAGCATTAAATGTCACAAAAAAATTAAATCCCTGTAGTATATAATTACAGATACTCAAATGCAACAAAGATATTAATTAAAGGAACAAAAATATTAACTCTGATTTACAACATGTCCTCAAAAATCTCACAAGACTGAGGAATTAGCATATTTAAAGCTAGTTTATTCATTCCTAGTCTTCTTAGCAAAGACCTATTGAGTAGATGAAGTATTAATCGTAATTTCAAGTCCAATGTTAATAGATGGTATGTTTTGACCATTTACTGTGAGTCAGGTACTTTGTAAATAGTTGGCTGACATTCATCATCTAATTTAATCCTCACCACCAACCCTATGAGGTGGTACTATTATTATTCCCATTTTGCAATGGAGGAAATTGAGGTTTGGCAAGGTTAAGTAACTTGCCCCAAATCTTGCAGCTGTCAAGCACCAGAGACCTAAATATTGGTCTATCTGATGTCATAGTTGCTGTTCTCAGATATTATCTATTCAATTTTTTGCACGTACAGAACCCTGAAGCATTGATTTGCATCTGTATTCCCAAGGGCTCCAGATTTGAGAAAGGTCTTTTCGTTCAACATCTAACCAGTTAATATTTCCTCCCTTGTAATCCATGATGAGACAGACTTATGCCTAAAAATAGCCTTCATCCTTCACTCCTCAAGTCAAAAACTTCCTTCAGTGGTGTCCTTTTACCTTTAGGATAAAATTCTAGCTTTATAACATGGCATTTAACATTCTTTTAAACCTTTCCCAAGGTGACTATGAATGCTGCATCACAGCCCAAACTCTACTCAGGTCAGACAGGTCTTGTCGTTGTCCTAGAAACACTCCTCTCGTCCTGCCATCTTACTTATTAGCAAGGCTCCCACTTCCCCTCCCCTTGTATCTACAGCGTGTTCATTGTGGGATGCCCATTCGCAAGGTACCTCTCAATCCCCAGTCCTTTATGAGGTCCTACCTTGATGTGTCAAAACATCCATCCAAATTCTACCTATATTCATTCATTTGTTCATTCACTTACTCATTCATTCAACACATTGAGCATCTATGTATGATATGCCAGGCTTTGTGATAAGGGCATCCTGCCAAACCAGATAATGTCCCTGTCATAGCTATTTTCTTTTTAATTATGATTTATCTTTGTAAAGGGACAATAATTTTCTTGATAGCAGGTCATTTTTTTCTGGCTTCTAGAACTGGACCTTTGTACTTTCAATGCTGGCACATAGTGAGTGATCAGAAAATTTTTTGAAATGAATTTATGAATCACATTACCTTTCTATTTTATTTATTCATATAATACCTGGAGGAATCAAAATATGCATAAATCTTTGGCAAGAATTTTATGCCCATGAAAATATCATTTGTAGGAAAAGCACCAGGGTTTCAAAAGGTGGATTTTTTTCTGCAAATTGCCTTCACTACACTGAATTCAGAGTACCCAGAAATATGTTACATGAATGCAATAGTTATAAGGTATTTTTGGGTGTCCTTTACTTACTTAGAGATGAGAACAGTAGAAGCTAGATGAGTTGGTATGAACATTTCCTTTGTTTCCATGGAAAGTGTGCAAGATTTTTCTGGGTCAAAAATTGAGATGGATTTTGCAGAACCTCATATGAAGAACTTCTTCATTGTGGGAGTTTCAGCCTTCAAATTGGCAGAAGTACTTTTAAGTCTAACTCAACTCAACCATTGTGGTAGCATTTACAGCCCTGCATACAGAATTTATAATTCAGACATTGACAGGCATTATACTTTCTTGTAATGGTCTCGCCCTCAAGGACATGGTCTGAGTGAGAATGCCCTAAAGCTACATGTCCTGGGCAGCGTTTCTGGGAAACAGAAGCACCACATACATACATACACATATGTAGGCACACACATATGCACACATACACACACATGTAGGCACACACATATGCACACATACACACACAGTGTTCCATAGACAAATAAGTCAGGAAGCACTTCGTTACTAAGTAATTAGTAAATATCACCTCCTTGGATATTTACCAAGCACATTTGCCTACAAAAGACTCTAAAGAGGCCTAAGTAACTTTGCTACCCCAAATTATTGGGCTAACTTTGTAATGTTCTCTACTCCCACCCCACCTGATGCTGTCTTCTCTCCAGCACTCTATGTTTTCATTAATTTACTCAGCAAACTTGCATTGCCTGACATTGTGCTAGACACCAAGGTGTAGGACAAAGTTCTTATCTTCAGTAGCTCATGGCCTATTGGGGAAATGGGGAGGTAAAATAAAGAGTACTGTGACAAGAGCGCTAATGGATGTGCTCACGTGGAGCTGGGAAGCAGCAGTTGTTTGCAGGAAGGTGAAAGACAAACCCTGAGCCAAGTTCTTCAAAAGTGAAAATTGACCAGACCAATAGTGGAGAAAAGGAGATTCCAGGCAATAGGAGGCATACGAAATTCATTAGATAAGAATAAATGACAAGTTTGCCCTGATTTGGATACAGGTTTGGAACAGGGCACTGGAGCCTGGTAAGATGCAAAAAGCAAGACAAGATCGCCAAGAATCTTATTTTTCATCTGGGTTTGCCTTTCACTTTTTCAGCACTGGTCCTAGGACTGGGCCTGGCAGTTCTAGTTTGGCTTTTCATGTCCTCTTCCCAGAAGCAGGGAGGGGTGGCACATTAAATGATTCAGAATATGGGAACCCAGGTTCCAGAGTTGTCGAAGTTGCTCAGAACAGGAGGCAGCTGTTGATGCCACTGGAAACTCCCCGAAGAATGATGGGTGAACTTGATAACACATTTTTTTCCTCTCTCTTGATGATTTGTGATATAACCAAGCAATTCATGCTTTCCTGCATACAAAACCCAGTACTTCTTCAGAAAATGGGTAGTGTGCTCATCATAACTCTGCTCTCTGCCTGGAAATTGTTGCGTAAAATGATTTTCATAAGACAAACTGTCATTATTGACAAGTGGTGAAATAATACCCCAGGTTCTTTTTCTCTCTTTAGATCCTGGCTGCATCATAATGTTCCTCCCAAATGCTTTTTATATTTTCCTCTCAGTTATGTATGTATGTATTTGTAAGTTTATAAGTGAAACAAAATTTTGTTTCTAAATGTTGTTATGTTGTATGAAGTCCAGCAAAAAAATCCACTATAGCAAAATGATCATGAAAAAAGAAAACTCTCCCAGTTATTTATTTCCTCATCTCTGGTTGGTCTTTGGGGTCCCTTCTAACATTAATGTAGTGTCCTTGGATTCTATGGGAGGTGTAGACACTTGAGGACAGAAGCTCTGGAGTATACTTGCCTCAAGAGGGTATCTGTCTTTCACAGACTCTTTGGGAAATGGTGGCACATATTTTATTTGTTGTTCTGACTGAGAAATGTGAGCAATAATTATGGTAACATCCATAGAATTTCCCCTGTGGTGTAAAATACCAATAAAACTCTTACAATATTATTCTTTGATGACTGATATTTGTGATGGCTGGAATTCCTTATAGGGCTCCCTGAAACTGGGACTGTGTACTTGTCACCTAGATCTATGTACCTGTGGGGATGTCCAGGCTGTGGGTGGCTTCCAACAATCATTTCATTCATACATCTGACAAATATTTATTGGGCTCCAGCCATGCGCTGGGAGCATCATGCTAGGGGCTAGGGAAGAAGGATAAATAAGAGTTCACAGTTTAGAAGGGAACACAGATGTGCGGTCCACTCAGCAGATGTGCATTGGATGCCTAGAATGGGGGTGGCTCTTGACAAATAAAAATGAGAAAAATGATAACTGATACGTGTGTTCAAGTTTCGAGGTCACTAATCTGTGGTGTCTAAGACTCAGTTGGCTCAAAGAGGAGATGGCATTAAACAGAATTTTAAGAGAAGACTAAAGGCTTACCAAGCAGCTAAGATGAAGGCCCTTCCATTCAGATGAAGCAACATTTCCAAAAGTACGGGGGCATGAAGAACATGGTGTGGTAAGGGAGCTGCAAGTCACTGTGACAGTCTCAGTGTGGCTGGAGATAAGAATTGGAGGCTTAAAAGAACCTTAGATGCCAGTTTAAGAAATTTAGAGAGAGACAGGGAGCCACTGCAAGATTTTGGCAGGAGAATGACTGCCTCAGTTGCTCATATGCAGCACAAGGCTAACAAGGCCAGCATTTATAGAACTATTATGAGCATTGATAATAAGAATAGGAATAGTGAACATTGATTGAAGGCTGCGTGTAAATCAGGCACTGTTTTAAACCTTGTGCACACTTTATTTCATGGCAATGTTACAACAGTCCTCTGAAGTAGGTAGTGGCATTGTTGCAGAGGAGGAAATGGAGGCACAGAGAAGTTAAGCAGGTCAACATCACAGAGTAACGGAGTAGAAAGACAGAAATAAAATCCAGGCAGCCTGAATCCATAATCCTGCCCTCGTTTATAGTTTCTTTGCTGTATGTTAAACTCTGAAAAGTTGAATAAAACACATATGGAGAAATGCACAAATTATATATAAATACACACACACACACACACACACACACACATACATACATACAGTTTGATACATTATCACAAGGACAAGGAAACTATCAACCCACAGGCAAATTCCAACCTGCCACTTGTTTTTGTAAATAAGGTTTTACCAGAATACAATAATTCTTCTATGACTTGTCAATGGCTGCTTTTGCAATACAACAGCAGAATTGAGTAACTGAGCCAGAGAAGTATGATCCCAAAGCCTGAACTATTTACTCTCTGGTCTTCTATAGAGAAAGTTGCCAGTTCTGTATCATCATACTGTGAGCACGACTGGGAAACTAACACCCAGGTCAAGAAGTAATAACAGAACATAGCTAGTGCTATGTGAGTCCCCCACTTGCTTGTTTGCAAACACTGCTCTTTCCCTCCTCCTCCCCAAAGGTAAGCTCTACTCTGACTTCCAACATGCTGAGCTTATTTTGTCTGTTTTTGAACTTCATATAAACAAAATCATACAGTATGTAAGCTCTTCCCTTTCAACTGCTGTGCTATGCTGAAGTGCTTAGCCTACGGTCAATCTCCATTTTCTCTGACCACAGCAGGTGAGCACCTAGGAGATGAGGTATGCTCATCTGTGCCTTGCTTCCTCTTGGAAGAGAATCTTTAGGGTCCTGCCTTTTTAGGTCCTGAGTTGAATTAAGGTCCTCTTTACATATCTGTATTAGTTTCCTTTTGCTCTTGTAACAAATTACCACAAACTTGGTGGTGTCTTAAACAACACAAATTTATTCTCTCAGAGTTCTGGAGGTCACAAGTCCAACATGGGTCTTGTGGGCTAAAATAAATGTGTTGGGAGAATTATGTGTCTATTGGAGGTGCCTCAATTCTCAGTCCACAGTCTCCCTGTATGATCCCTTGTAATTACATGACCTAAGTTACCATCGTTATGCTGATAAGTTGGCCCTCTGGCCTGCTCCCTCCTCTGAATTTCAGACATGTATCCCCAACTCCTCCACTGCCTGCATGAAATCTCCTCCAGTCACCAAAAGCTAAAGTCCTAGAAGTCTTTCTTGCTTTTTGTCTCCCATTTAATCCCCAAATTCAATCACTTGTCTCATTCTGTCCAATACGTATCCACAATATTTTTTGAGTGTATCTACTTCTCATCTCCACTGTCGTCGTTCTAGGTCAGGTCTTCACAATTTTTCCCCAGATTACTCTACCCATATGCCATTCACAGTCTTGTGCTATCTACGTGCTAGCCCACGTGGTCTTCCTAAAGCAAAATCGGATCCTCTCTTTTCCCAGTAAAGAGCTAACTGATTATTTGAAGACAGGCGTAATGCCTTGTTCACCGTCGTGCTCCCGACACCTGACGAAGAGTGTGGTAACAGTGAGCTCTCAATAAATACTAATCCATGTGATTGAGCAGAGCTTTTCCCCCTCTATCCCCTTCCCATTCTACTACCTCCTCAGATCTTCCTCCACTGCAAACCCTCCATCCTAACCTAGGCTTCCTCTCTCCTCTCTATCACCTCTGGGACCAAGAACATCTTTCCAAGAGAACATATATCTACCTTAATCATAGCGCCTGGTCTGTAGTAGATTTCTAATACTTGTGGATGGATAAATGAATCCCCACATGAATAAGTACGTGGATTCGGGAGGTTGTCAGGAAACATTTCCCACAGTATGCAAACATGCTCAGCCCACTTGTCACTTCCATTTGAATTTTGTGTGGCAGGAAATAAACACTTGATTTTGGGCCAAAAGGGACTGGGAAAGCATATCTGGTTCACTCTCCACATTCCAGGCAACATTTCTCAAAGTGTGGCAAGTCCTGTGAGATGTTCTAGCAACCCAGTGAATTCAGGAAACGATTCACTCTCCATTGGAGATTTACAATGTGCATTAGCATATTAAAGATGAAACAACTTGATGGTCAAAAGTTCTTCAACTTTTACCTGATTTTTAGTTTTACCTAAGTCTTTCCCAAGCCTAGGTACCACGGAACCCTTTCCTCCCAGTGATATCCATGAACATTCTGCAGATCCAGTGGTCTGACTGACATACTTTGGGAAATATTAGCCTAAGCAAACATTTGCTTTTTGTGTAATTCGACTTTTACAAGGTGAAAAAAATTTGTGACAATGAATATTCCCCCTGCTGTATGAGCTGATCATGTTCAGAGGAGTCTTCACAATGACATTTTTTTAAACCTGCCAGAGCAGAAGCAGATTTTAATGTTCTCTTTGTCAAAGTAAGCCTTTCCTTTAGTAAGAGGGGAGGAAGAAAGCCGAAGTAATTATATAGTGACAGGAACTTTCTTTTTTCCCCCATTGAGCTCCAATGTCACTCTTCTCTAACAAAGGTGCTATTGAAATTGTGAATCATAAAGTTGATTTTTCTAACTTCTGGGCACCAGTTGGGCTCAGTAGGGAAGGGTCTCTGGTATGGGAGAAGGCATTCTTAGCCAGAGGTCCCTTATTGTGGCCTTCGAGGACTTCACACAGCTATTTTCAATGCCATTTGTTCATTCCACAAACGTGTATAAAACCTCCATTCTGCTAGGTGCTGGCAATGCCCACACTAACAAAACCCATCTGTGGCCTCCCCGAGTAAGTAAAGATTTGAATAAACTCATATGCCACTCTTGTTCTCCATACTAAGACATTTTTAGGGCACACATTATATATCACACTTACCATGTTATGTGCTTTGAATATTCTGAGAAATCCCCACGGATACCTGAGAGAGAGTTATCACAACCATTTAACATATCAGGAAACTGAGGCTGAGGGACTTGGTCAGGAGGTAGAGTTATTAGGGGACAGTGTCCAAGTTTGAAACCAGGGCATATCTACTCTGGAGCTTATTGCTCTCCATGGGACAGTGTGATGTCATTGGTAGAAAGTTAGATGGTTGAACTGCTAAGGGTCAAGGGTGGGCTGTTTTGAAACAAACAGCCACCAAGTCCTTTGTGCCTGTGTTTTAGTAGCTATCACCCAGTTGCAGCAGCAGCGGAGAAACTTTTCCATCCTATCTTTGGCCTCATGCAAATTCCCTCATAGCAACACTGGCTTTGGGAAGAATTACATTTCCTGCTGTAATGATTAGATAGACAGACACATTTAAGTCCTATCAGCCAGAACTTAGCCCTGTGTTTTTCTGGTAAGTTTGTTAATAAGCTTTTCATGCCAGCTTTCTCCCTCTTTACAGCAGGATAATAACTCAGGACTCTTTGTTTTCCATTTACTTCCATCTACATTATTTCCTTTGAGATGCCTATTGCCCTGTAGTCAAGACAGGTGGTATTATCCCCATTTGTGAGGGGCAGAACTGAGGACCAGATAGGCCTCAGAGCATGGCTGAAGGCCCCAAAGGCTAGCACATCATAACCATCTCCATCCTAGTAGTCACAAATGCTATAATTGACTTTTTTCTTTATGCGCCTTTTCTCCATGTCTGTGACAATATCTTGAGGGCAGAAACTATGTCGTCCACTTGTATTTCCTTAGGATGTAGCAAAGAGTCTGGAACACATCAGTGTGTAAAAATGTTTCAGAAATGGATCCTTGCATGGAATCTGAGATTGTGATAACTCCCGAGTTCTTACTTTCAGTCCTGAAAACACCCTGGAACCCCAGACTTACATATCTAAGTGTCGGCTTGACATATCCACTTGTTTAGGCATCACAAGAATAACAAGGACAAAGTAGAACTCTTGATTTTCCTTTGCAAAACTGCTTTTCCTGGGGTTTTCCCATACCAGTAAGTAGCGTCATAGTTTTTCATGCCTGATGTCTAAGTTATCCTTGATTCTTTTCTTTCTGCCAAATTCCACCTCCGATTGATCACAAAGTCCTCTTGACTGTCCATTCATAACACATCTCAGATTGTCCTCCTCTTCCAACACTCTCATGCCCCCCCCAGTCCAAGCCACCATCTTCTCTTCCTTGAGCCACTGACCTTGCTATTCTTGTCATCCTACAATCTTTTCCCCATGAAGTACTCAAAATGATCTTTTGAGAAGGCAAATAAGTCCAAATCACTTTCCTGTTTGAAACTCCTTGCTGGCCTCCCTTTTCACTGGAAAATATGAAACAAACTCAAATTCCTTCTTTTGGTTTGTGAAGCCCTCTGATATGCCTCCAACACCCTTTTGACTCTATGTTGTACCTCTCCTTGTGTTCTTCATGTCCATACATACTGGCCTTCTTGATAGTCCTGAACCTTTCCAGGTTTACTCATGTCTCAGGGCCTTTGCACTGGCTGTTCCCTCTGTCTGGAGCCTACTGTCCCCTCATCCTATTTACATGACTGGCTGCTTCTTGTCAATCAAATCTCAGCCTAAATGTGACCTCATTTAGAGAGGCCATTGCTGGACACCTAGTTTCTGATAGCCACATATCCACTCTCTATTAAATCATCTTATTTCAAGTCTCTCTTTGGACAGCACTTAACGTGATCTGAGATTCTCCTTGTTTCTTTTGTCTATTTCTCCCTCCACCACCCACTTTTCTACCTGTGGTTTGCAAGCTTCAGGAGAGCAGATATCCTCCTGTATTTTTAACTGCTCTGTCCCTTGTACAGTGCCTGGGACACAGCATGGATCCCAGGAATATTTATGCAAAGGATCTCAGAGATATCACTTCTCACTGTATAGTGAGTGTTGGCATTTTATGCAGAGTAGATGGCCAAGGACTAGAAGGATGTCATCTAAGTTAATTCTTGAACAGCCTGGGTTGAGATACAGTATTATCTTTCATTTTTCAGATGAGGTAGCTGACATTCAAGAGGTTAAGCAACTTGCTTAAGATTAATAGAACTTAGTGATCAATTAGACCTGGAGGGTGAGAAAAAGAAATAAATCAAGAATAATTAAGATTTTTGGTGTGAGAAACCGTGGAGCAATTTTCTGAAATGGGAAAAACCCCTGGAAAGCAGGTTTGCAAGGGAAAAATCAAGAGTTCTGCTTTGGGCATTTATTCTCATGATGGCCAAAGACACCCTCTTCATCATAGTAAACAGGTCAGAATTTGAGCTCCTGCCCTTGGGCTCCAAATATTATGCTGCCTTCCCCATCAGTGTGGTAAACTTTCACAGTTTCTTTCCTTCTCTGCAACAAGGGTGCTCCATCTAAGTAATTTTCCACAGAACTTACAGAGTGGTGGGTCATGCATTTCTGCAGTCTGGAGATAAGAAGGATAATATTCCAACTGGGAAGTGTAAGTGATACCCCTTAAAAGAAGGTTGAGGAGGCTGTTTGCTTTGTGCTCTGACGGCTGGTAAGTGGGGCCTTTGAAGGTTCACAGGAAGAAGTGAATTTCATGGTCAGAAGAGGGAAGAGAGAATCTGCACAGGAAGCGCTCCCTTCCCCTCCCAAGCCCAGGTCTCTGAGAATAACCTTACCTCCTAATGTGGATGGGGCTCTGCAGTTTCCAAAGCATTTCACATAGTTGTTGTATGTGAACCTCACGACAATCTGCAAGACGTGACATTTTATTCCCAAAAAACTGAAGAGAACACTTAGGATCGAGAGAATTTAGTGGTTGTCCAAGGTCATAGAATTACAAGTGCGATGGGGCAGATGTTCAAAGACGATCTTCCTGTGAATGGTCCAGGCTCCACATGCTGCTTTTTTGTGGAAATCCTGTGGCCACTCTTCTCAGTCCCCTGCAGATGACCACTTTCCTCTTTCCCTTCTACGGATTTCTATTTTCCTCCCACCTCAGTTCTGGAGCTCACTTTCTTGCCAAACTAGCTACAAAGCTGAGTTTATAACCCCTGGGGCCTCTGTTGAAGAGTGACCTATCCATCAGCTTCAGGAAAAGTTACTGTGAAAAGGAGTCAGTCAGGGTGGTCAGGGGAGATGTGAGTGGGTTGAGGGCCCTACTCATAGCTCTGTGTCTTGTGCTCAAAACTGGTGGTTCTCAAACTCTCGGGAATGATGTGGAGAGCTTGTTAAAACTCAGTACTGGGCGCCACCTACCAGAGTTGCTGATTGAGTAGGTGTCAGGGTGGGGGCCTGAGCATTTGCATTTCCACAGGATACTGATGCCACTGCTCTGAGGAGGACTGTGAGTAAAACTGCTCTAAAACCAGATCTGCTGCCCCTGGGGAAGGTAGGGTGACAGAGGTATTTATTCTTTGTGGTGTTGATAGATGTGTCTATTGGTATAGCCTCTCTGGGGGAGTAAATGGCAATTCTAATCAGAATCTGAAAAGCATGCTTTTATCTACGGTTCCACTTCCGGGAACTTTATCTTAAAGAGATAATTAAGGATTTGAGCAAAAATTTAGGTGCTATGTGGCTGGCATTATAGGTGCTCAATAAGTCTTTGTAGAATGAGTTATTGAATACAAGGAAGCTCATTGATAAAATGTTCATAACAGGGAGAAATTAGCAGTAACCTAAATGTCCAAAAGTCATTGACTACGTTAGCATATATCCTTTCAGTTGGATGGATACCAGGCAGCATTAGAAAGGATGATCACAATATAGCAATATGTGAAAACCATATTTGTTATACATTTTCAAGAACATTAATAATGACCGGATATCAGTTAATTTTTATTTGTAATGATTGCTATTTTCTATTTTTTTCTTTGCAATAAGCAGATATTATTTGTGTCATTAAAACAAACAAAACCAAAAACAACTTGCCTAAAATTGGCATAAAAGGGTAAGTCTCCACCTGAGTACTTAGCTTTATGACCTAGGACCTTTTCCTGGATCCACCACCTTGGAGGAAGCAGTATTTTTTAGGTGTGGAGGAAGGAATGTTCTTTGCCTTTGAAGAGGCTGTTGCAATCGCAGTTAATGGAAACCAGGCATGTTTGAACCTTAGCTTTCCGGCTGGGTTACTCTTTATCTTGGAGCCCACCTTTAACTCTGGCATGAGCTGTCCTTCCCCGGAGGGCTGATGTGCAAGGCTGGTTTTTAGTGGAGGTGAGCACCCTGGGGTTGTAAACATTAACTGGATCCGGCATCGTTTCGAAGTCAACTTTGGCAAATTGTGTACATCTCCTTTGAAACTTTTAAATTAGTTGGTCAATATTAACTAGTAGTGATTATTTGATTAACATTTCAAGGGAAGTTATTGATTACTGTTTGATGGTTTTAAAAAATAAACAAGAACATTGGTATCTACTTTTTCTTTAAAAAGAAATGTTACCACCAATAGTCTCTACTGTATTGTAGACATGCCATTATTAGCATGAAACTTCACTCATCTGGGCTGTTAAGATGAATGATGTTGCCTACGGTTGGTTGAATTGTGGGTTAATATCTCTTTTCATTTTGCAGCTATTTTCATGGAATAGGTATTGATTTTTCTAAACACTAAAAATGTAATAAAGTATGAAATAGTTAAGAAAGAAGACGTTACTAGGGAAAGGGGCATTTGGGTTGGTGGAAAATTAAGAACCCAGAGATGGAAATGTAGAGGCTGTCAGTGATCTGTGTGATTATTGATAAATTGCTTCAGAGATTTGCCTCAGTTTCTCAATTTGTACATTGTAGATTTTGAAGTCAGACATTCAAGTTAGTGCTGTGGTTTTAGCATTTATCAGTTGTTTCACCTGGAGGAAAAATCCTCAACCTTTTTGGGCTATAGTTACCTCATTTGCCAAAAGAAGATCTAGAACCTCACTGTAAGTAGATCCCTGATCAGTAAATGTTTGTTTATGGTAATGATGCTGCTAGTAACACAAATGATGGCAAACCTGTTACCAACCACTCAGATTCAGTCCTATTTGCTACCTAAGCCAGAGAAGGGAAAATGCATTTTTATATATATATATACACACACACACACACATATACACACACACACACATAATTTTCATCATAAGAGTAATACAATAACAGTCAATTGGAAAGTACTTAAAAAGAAAAAAAAACTTTTTAATTCCACTATTTCAACACAATCACTGGCACTTCTTATGTCACAGATACTTTTATAAAAAAATGTTACCAAGTTTAGAAAACTGAAATAACTTCAATTTCCAGAATCAAGGTTGGATGAGAAGGCTTTTAATTCCCCTCAACCCTGAATTCCTTGATTCCAACCATCTAGGAAATTCAGTTTGGAGATACCCTATTTCCCAAGTATTTTTGAGGATTAACTATGAAAGAATAATGAAACATTATTTAAAACATCACAGCTTAGCATTGATTTTTATTAGAAGCCACTGATGATACAATGGCTTTATTCATTCAATCAACAATTAATTCAAGAAATGTTTGATGGCTTGTATGTCTTGGAAATAGGCAAAGCACTGTGGGTACAGAAGTGAACAACCACAGCAAAAATACCATCCCTGCCCTCGTGGGCATTAGAGTCTGATTACGGAGACAGACTTGAAACAAGCAATCACATATATAAACACAGAGTTTCCCACTGTAATAAGGATTTGTAAGGAAAAATAGAGGGTTCTAAGAGAGGGTGTAACCAGGAGCCTCATTTAATCCAGGAGTCAGAGAAAATCTTTTGAATGATACTCATAATGGCAGATGGGTAAAAATTAGCCTAAGGGGATGGGGTGGGGAGGGATGAGATTAGAAGGAAAGAGGGTATCAGAATGAAGATTCCGAAGTGAGGAATAATTTGGTGTAGCTGTGGGTAGGGAGGAGTTAGAACACCGAGGGCTGGAGGGAGCACAGAACATGGTGGAGCCATGGCACAGAGGGCCTGTATGGTGACATGTTTGGATTATATCTTAAGGGCAGGCAGAGACATTGAAGGGTTTTGCCTGAGCAAGAGGCCTGGTTTGATTTACAATTTCAGAGAATCTCTCTGCTGTTCTATGGAGATTGGCTCAAAGGAGGTGAGAGAGCTTGTGTGGGAGCTTGGAGGACAGGTAGAGGCCCCCGGAGTGGGCCAGAAGAAAAGACAATGAAGTCTTGATTTAGGATGGCATCAGCAAAGAGTGGAAAGTGGGTGATCTGAGCATTTTGGAAGTCGACGTTATAGGAATTGGTGAAAAATTAAACGCAAGCATGAGGGAGATGGAGGGGTCCAGAATGTCTCTCAGATTTCTGGCTTAAGAAACTGGATAGACAGCTGTCCTCTCCCTGACATAGGGAGAACACAGGGCAAGCTTAGGTGTTAGCTGAAGCTTTCGGTTTGGAAGAGATTTTGATTGTGAGGTAGGTGAGAGACAGTCAAGTGGAGATGTCAAGCAGGTAACTGAATATACAAGTCTGGGAACTGCATGTGTTTCCTTTCTTCTGATGATCTGAGAACCAGTGAGGTTCTTTACTACTTTAGTGGTTTTTGGTTATTTTATGTCTAATAGGCATCTACGAGGTAGCAAGAGGCAATCTCTACATGTTATTTTATGTAAGTTTGATATGTAGTGAAATGTTCTTCTCTAGTTTCAGCTGAGAAAACTAAGACCCAGAGAAGTTAAAACATGAGACAAAGCACAGATTTTAGAACTTGGTAAAATTTGCTAATGATCAGTGCAACCAGATTCAAACCCAGGTCTTATTCTTGTCTTGATCCAAATCTTCTTATGTCATTTCTGCTATTCCCTTTTCTCTCTCCCTTTCTCCCTCTCTTCCTTTCTTTCTTCTCTCTTTCCTAGCTGTCTAATTCTATCATCTCTATCATCACTTTTATTACTATCTATCATCCAATCATTTGTTATTATCCATGCAATCTGTTTTTGTTTGTTTGTCATCTATCCACCCATCTATTTCCCCAGAAATAGATCAATTTTCCAAGACTGAAGGGCACTTAAATGACCATCAATCCATTCATTTTATAGATGAGGACATTGAGGTCCAGTGGAGAGAAATCTCTTGTGCAGAGGCACTCAGCACTCTGCCCACCCCCAGTTTCCTTAACCAATACCTTTCAGGTATTTTTGTGCTCCTCTGGGGGCAGCTCTGCTTGAAACTGAAAGAGAACACTGCCAGGCTTCTGGAGGTAGAGTTCGCATCTATTTCCAGCATTTCTCCCCCGCTGGTGTTTAACTGTGTGAGACTCCCCTTTGAAGTCCTGCAGAGCAAACGCATCAGCAGGCGGCCTCCCAGTGGCTGCAGCTTCCCAGGAATCTGCAGTCAGTCTGCTTACACTCAGTTTGTCTCCCCTGCTGCTGGGGGCAAGACAGAGAATGGGTTTATAACAGGGGACAAGATAATGATCAAAGAAAAACTTAGAGTGAGGGTTTCAGAAAATCTCCTATGATTGATTTGAAGGTGGAGAAGGAGGAAGCTGCTAGCTGCCAGGCTGCAGATTTGGAATCCTGCCAGGAGTTAACTCTTTGGCAGCTGCCCCCTGCACAGCCTCACAACAGGAGAGGTAAAGTACCAGAGAGAGGTGTGAGGAGGCTACTATCTTTTCACGAGACTTGCCTGTTCCTGACTCATCTCTGCCTTGAATTTAGTTAGCCCAAACCTCCCTGAGACCCAATGAAGAGAAAAAGAAGGGAAGGGCTAGAAGATAAATCCACTGTTCATCTTTGTGCTGCATTCATTTAACCCAGGAGTCAAACTGACACTCTAAGATCAATGGTTATGTCTCTTGGTTGGTTACTACAGTGCATATTTATCAAGAGCCTATGGTAGGCATTACTGGGGCACTAGTGGATCAACAATGAAAAAGACATGTTTTTCCTTGACATGGTTCCAGGGCTCCCTATGTAGTCCTCTTATCCCACCATTTTCCCCCTCATCAGACCAAGAACTAGTCTCCTCATGCCCTGTGCTTCCTCTGGCCACAGGCCTTCTTGGCATGTGCTCTTGCCTTGCTTGAGAAGGTCTGGCTGCACCCTGACCTGCCTTTTGGACATCTTTATTCTTCCAGTCTCATCTCAGGGAATGACTACCCTGAACCTTTTGTGTAGGGCTCTTCCTCCTTTATGTTTCCACTGCAACCTGGCCTATCTCTCTCCATGTTGTGAAATAGATCACTTGTCCATCTCACCAAGTGATTGAGAATTTCCTGAGGATAGAGACTGAGTCTCACTCATCTCCATTTCATTCACAGTCACATGGCACCTGGCACACAGTGGGTGCTCATGAAGTAATGGTTGAATAACAGCCAGTGAGGGAGGGACTCACACTCTGGTGGAGATGTCAGATCTACTTTCTTTTTTTTTTTTTTTTGAGACAGAGTCTCATTCTTTTGCCTGGGCTAGAGTGAGTGCCGTGGCGTCAGCCTAGCTCATAGCAACCTCAAACTCCTGGGCTCAAGCAATCCTACTGCCTCAGCCTCCCGAGTAGCTGGGACTACAGGCATGCGCCACCATGCCCGGCTAATTTTTTCTATATATTTTTAGTTGTCCGATTAATTTCTTTCTAATTTTAGTAGAGGCGGGGTCTCGCTCTTGTTCAGGCTGGTCTCGAACTCCTGAGCTCAAACAATCCGCCCACCTCAGCCTCCTAGAGTGCTAGGATTACAGGCGTGAGCCACCGCGCCCGGCTAAGATCTACTTTCTACCTACACTGATATACTGGTGTAGGTGCTGCCATGGTGGGATATAGATTGTGCATTGGATGCTCAGGGAAGGAGTGAGCACTGGGATGCTGATGAGAAACACATTTCATAGATAATACTTTTGCACTGGGTCTCAAAGTGTAAATAGGTGAAAAAGCAAGCAAAGGGCACCTTAGAGGTAGGAGCAGCAGAAGGACAGGCCAGCAGCAGGCCATGGTTCGGGCTAAAATACTGCAGCTGTCGCAGGAGGTGGAGACAGACAGCATCGAAAGGAATTGGGGAGGGGAGGGATGGAGGAGAAAAAACACAAAGGAACTAGTATCATTTAAAACTTTTTATTATAAAAAATTCGAAGCATCCCATACTAAGAAGAATAGTATAATGAGCTCACATATCCCCATTGCTTGGCTTCAACAATGATCAACTCTTGGCCAATATTGTTTCATTTATAAACCCACCCACGCTGCACCTCCACTCCAAATTTTTTGATAGAGATGAAGTGGATTCAACAGGTTATATTGAAAATATAAATATTTCAACATGCCTCTTTAAAGAGACTCTAGTTTATTTTTAAAAACATACTACAATATGATGATCACATCTCAAAAATTCTACATCAATTACTTAATACCATCAAATGCACAGTATTCAATTTTTCTATTGCATTTTTTTTTTATGGTTTGTTTGAATCAGATTCCAAATAAGTTCCATACATGGCAATTGGTCAATGTTTGTTCCTTTAAATCTGTAGTTTCCCTGTCCTTCTCTTTTTTGGTGGTTATTCTTGAAAAATTTTATTTTTATTCATTTGTTGTGGCTGTCGGTGTTGTTGAAGATACTGGGTTGTTTATTCGAGAGTTTCTCAGTTTGGATTTTGCAGACTTCATCTTCATGATGTCATTTAACATGTTCTTTTCTCTCAGATTCAGGTTCAAGTTTTTTTTTTGGCAATAATTCTTGGTAGAGGCCATGATTTATCAATCAATTTATAAATCATGAGGTGCATCAAAAGGAGGTGCAAAATGGTGATACTCTAATTCATGTCATCTTGCGACGTTTAAAAATAACTGCCCACTTTCAGAACACTTTGCCCTTTTACATCATGTCCCTCCTGGCTTCTGACAGGACGTCTCCTTTCATCCACAAAAGATTATGCTTCAGACTTCAGGGTACGATGTTGGCAGCCTCATCCCCTGGGATGAATCCTGGCATTATGGAGTCCACTGGGAGTTTCCCCTTGGAAGCTTGATGAGAGCTGCCCAGGGTTCAGAGAAGCTGCTCGCAGGCTCAGGCAGGGCCAGGGCTTAGGGGGGCCAAAGGCATCTGGGGAACAAGAGGAAGGCACAGCTCACCACTTCACTTCTGGGGACAAGATGCCCCTTCATCACCAGCAGTGTGATCTCATGCTAGATTCCTCCTCCATATGATGGGAAAAAAACTATTTCCTCTTCAGGTTACTATGATTAGTAATGTAACTAGGTGATGATTCTAAAGCAAATAACACTCAGCCACTGCCCCCTTCCCTCTGCCTTTGTCAGGTTGGGTCCTCTGGGAAGCCAAGACAGAAGGAAATGGGCAAGAGATTTGTTGGGGAAAGTGCCATTGTAGGGTAAAGGGAAATGGAGCCAGAGTAGATGGAGAGAAGCTCAGATGCGACGTGGGGCTGACCCCTGCGAGGGGAAAGTGAGGCAAGGAGCAGGAGTGAGGAAGAGCCTCAGACCACACATGAGCTCCGACAGAGTCTCAGACAGTCAGGTGGGGAAGCCCTGAGCAAAGGCTGACACTAGAGCAGTGCTGCACTGGGCAGGGTGGCCCGGCCCTTGCATCCCTGCAGTGCTATTGTTAGCCGGGAGCAGTGGGGAGAGCATGTCCTCCACGTGAGCACCCTGGCAGATCCTGACAGTGTGGCAGCTGGAGGCTGTTGGATTCCTATGCTCTGCCCAGCGGGTTCTCTGTTGAGGGGACATCTAAGCAGGGTACTGTCCTAGCGTCATGGCTGCTGTACACCTCTCCATCTTCTTCCATCTTTCCACGTCCATGCTGTGGGATAAAGAGTTCTGACACTCATTGTATTAGTCTGCTCAGGCTGCTATAACAAAATACCCATGGACTGGGTGGCTTAAACCACAGAACTTTATTTTCTTATAGTTCTGGATGCTGAAACTCCACGATCAAGGTGTCAGCAGGCTTAGTCTCTCCTGAAGCCTTCCTTTCTGGCTTGCAGATGGCCGCCTTCTTGCTGTCACACATGGTCTTTCTTCTGTGCAAGCATCCTTTCCTCCTCTTACAAGAATACGAGTTTTAGTGGATGAAGGTCCCACCTTTATGACCTCATTTAACCTTAATTGCCTCCTTAAAGTCCCTATCTCCAAATACAGTCACACTGGGGGTTAGAGCTTTAACATATGAATTTGAGGGGGACATAATTCAGTCCATAATTCACTCATAGACTTCATTCAGTAAATGTTTATTCCTTCCCCTCATCCTTCCCCATCTTCCTCCCTCCCTCGTTCTTCATATTAAGAGTCTGCCATGTTCTACCTCATGTGCTAGGGACACAGAGACAAAAGATACAAGAGGATCATTGGGACTGGTGCTATATGGTGATAGGTGCAGTGATAGGAGGGATACTGAGAGAACACAAAGGTGAGATCTCTGTTCAGACTCAGCTTGTGGGGGTGGTCAAACATCACTTTCTGGAGGAGGTGGCATCTGGGTGAGCTCTAAAGAATGGATAGAATTTAGCAAGTGAAGCATGCTCGGATACCTGGAGTCTTGAGAGATTTTAGCTGATGCAGGCAACTGCTATTAGTCCAGTGTGCCTGGGGCATAGGGCAAGCACTGAGGAATGTGCTGGGAGCCAGGAACAGAGAGGGGTGAAGGTTCTGGTGCTGCAGGTGCTGGTGCTGCTAGCGCTGGTGCTGGTGCTGGTGGAGTGCATGTTACAGAACTCTGATTCCCTGCTCAGACTTTAGGTTTACCCTAAAGGCTTGTTACAGCCTGTTCCTCCTCCCTCCTCCCTTCCTTCTAGTCATTATATATATTAACAAACTAACTCCCAAACATTTCAGGGTATCTGGACTTAATCTAAGACTCACAGTGCCTTTTGTATGTTTTCACAAAACCACAGACGCTAATGTTGCTCACATGGAAAAGGTATCTTAACCCTGCCCTCCTTCCCCTCACCAGCCCACTCGTACGGAAAATCTGCAGCTCCCAGAGATATAGCTGTTCTGGTGCTATAAACAGTGGCATGTCACTGTCCCCCTGTTATTAGTGTAACTGCCGTGCATGCCAAGCAGATGCTCTCCTCTTACGAGCTGCATGTGAAAGGGCCCGGCAACATCATATTAAGACCCAAAAGATGCAATTTAAATTTCCTGTGGCTGTGGAGATGCCGCCGACATGGTGATTACATATGTCAAACAAGTGCGATGCAGCAGGGGGGCCTGTAATTGTGTCTCCCAGGCCGTGGGCTTCAGGTGGAGGTGAAGACCTGGTGACAGGGACATGCACTGCTGGACTGCGCTTGTGTGCAGTAGGTGCCCAGCACATAGTTGGGTGTTATTTATTTCAGAGATGGAAGGGGCTAAGGGAGCTAGGAGTCCAGAAGGGTTATTGCTGCTGATAAGGAAGA
Source organism: Propithecus coquereli (assembly GCF_000956105.1). Taxonomy (NCBI): domain Eukaryota; kingdom Metazoa; phylum Chordata; class Mammalia; order Primates; family Indriidae; genus Propithecus; species Propithecus coquereli. The sequence continues at coordinate 1,817,704 of NW_012147886.1, read as the reverse complement.
TTAGTCTCAGAGAGAAGTTACCGGCATAAGGTCATGATCACACAGCTAGTTAATGGCAGAGTTAGGACTAGAACTCGGCACTTAAATGCAATTGCAAAATCCACTCATTTGTTCATGAAATATATTTTGAATGCCTAGGCTCTCAGCATACATGGGAATAAGAACAAGGAATTTCCATCTAGGGGTTCACAGTCTGGCTGCATCTTAGAAGCATCCTGGTATTTAAACAAACAAGCACCAAAGCCCAATTATGGCTGCAGTTTCTGATTTAATAGGAATTTGGAGAGGCCCAAATATCAGCATTTTCTGAAGCTTTCCCAGATGCAGAACTTTTTGGTCTAGATCTGTGCTATCCAACAGGTGGCTTTGCAATGTGGTGAGTACATAGGGCCATGTGCTAGGAAACTTAGAATGAACATAAGAACTTAAAATATCTTGGTAATAACTTGGTGTTTTGATACTATGTTGAAATGATAATACTTTGAATATATTGGGTTAAACAAAATATATCATTAAAATTAATTTCACCTTTTTTCCTTTTAGAAATGTGGCTACTAAAAAATTAATATGGGGTTCACATTATAATTCTACTGGACAGTGCTGGTCTTGAGGGAGGTGCAGAGACATTGACATCTTTCTTCAATGACTGTACAATCTCTCTTTGGTTCACAGACACATACGCATGCTGGCACATGAGGGCACAAAGTGGGATAAAGAGAGTGGCTCCTAATCCTACGCCAGGCAATGTAGCAGAGAGGGAAGGAAACTTTGTCCTGGAGTCAAGCTGCTTGGGATCTAATTTGAACTGCAGTGATGATTTGTTGGATGACCGTGGGTAAGTTAACTCTCTGTTCCTCCATTTTTCCATCTGTAAAATGGGAAGAATGAGGCTATATAAGTCTTCAGTGAGACAATGTTAGATATTATTATTATTCTCTCCTCTCTGGGTCTTTTCTGTTGAGATCAGGTTCTGTGACCCTCTGCCGTTGAACCCAAACCTATCTTAGTCATTTATGAAATGTACAATTGTTCCCAACCAATGCAATCCCCAAGCATCAATTTAATTCCATTTCATGGCAGGTTATTATAACACATAAAATATAATCTCTTTCCCTGCTCACTGTCTTTTTGTTAAGTTTTGGGGAAAAGAGAAGTCAGACAAAAATAAGATCCGTTGCTGCTCCTAGTAGAGAACAGATGACATTCTAAATTGTTTACTGATTTTGATATTTTGAGTTAGGAGAATTCCCAGTGGAAGCCAGGCCAAAATATGGAGCAAATTTCTTTCTCTATAAGTTGCATTGAGACTCAGGAGTTTACCTTTGGTGGTAGGGATGTCTGGATGAGGACTGAGCACTAGACTGAGTGGACAGATCATGACCCAACTTGTGGTGACATTTCTTCCCTTTTTGGGCTGATGGGATCAGAGTAGAGAAGGTCCAGCTCCTTCAAGAGCCTGCACTGTCTGCTTCGCTTCACATTGCAGGAAGGAAGCAGCATGTTCTTGGGGTTTTGACCGAAGTCCTGTCCATCCAAGATTGTCAGTTCCCTTAGAAAGATCAAAGCACTATAAACAACAACAACAACAACAAAAATTGATAGGAATAATAGGATTGAGAAAGAGTTATTATCTTATCAAAATCCTTCTTCAGAAGTTCTTGGCCTGGGGTTCAGCCAGGATGAAGGAGAAAGGTAGCCAGAGACCCAGAGAATGCACTTGGGGAGAGGAGTTATCTTTGGGTGGTTTCAGTAGAAGAGAATATATTCTTCATAGTGAATATATTCTGACAAATCTAGACCTGATCCACTCCCTGATGCCAGAGACTAAGTAGTCCACCTTTGGGGATCAGTGGGGCCATTAAGAAAAGTTCTATGAATACTGTCAACTGTGCAACGGCTAGAAGAGTCTAGAAAAGTCTAGAAGAGACATGTTTGAGACTTGATTATGGCACTAAATATATAAGCATAAGAGAGCACTGGCCTCTCCGAACCCCTCTTTCCTCATCTGTAATATGGGAGCAACTGCCTTAGTTTATAGGAATGTTATAAAGGTTAGATCAGAAAATGGGCATAAAAGTATTTAATTGAAAGCTAAAATGAATATTACAAGGATGCAAAAAGTTCTTGGTAATTCTGAGCAGACAGAGATTAATGTGATGTGGACTCACTGTAGATGCTAAGAGAGGGGCTGGACTAGGAATAATGGATTTATTAGATGTTTGTTGACTTTTAATTTCTTTTATCTTATGATTACAACAATACATATTGATGAAATTTGGGGGGAAAACATAAAAAAGAAAATGAAAATCATTTCTAATCTTCCCACTCAGAACTAATGCTGGCTAAAATTTTTGGAAGATCTGTACCATATATGACTTTGGTGAAATAGAAGAAAAAATATTCTGGTTATTTAATATTATTTGAACACAAAGGCTTAGCCTGGGCAAGGAAGACATTTGGGTTTGGGGTGGGGGAATGTACAGGAAGATATGGTTGGAAACAAGTCAGACGGATTTTGTATATAAAGGCACCAATAATTTTCCCTTCTTGCTTTCTTTTTTGGAGGAAAGCTATGAACTCCCAACTTCTCTATCTCCCCTTCCTTCTTTCTGACCTTCGTATTTTATGAATTCCTTAAACACATTGATAACACTTGCTTTGAGAAAGGTGCTCTCTCACCCAGACAAGAACACAGAGGGCTCGAGGGCCCTTCCGTCCCTGGTGGAACTGTTGTGCCACAGTGAGCCATTGTTGAATGAATTGTATGTCTTCTGGGTCCCTACATGGGCTTCCCACTGGGTTGCTAATGACAGGAACATGTTGGAACCTCAGGCCTGAACCTGCTGTCCTCATAATACTCTTCTAGAGTGCCTTTTCTGGCTCCTGGCCTTCAGGAACCAGGGCATTTTCTAGCCCCTCATACATGTTTTACAATGGGCTTTGTCATACGTGACATGTGGCTGAGAAGTCTGTGCATTGTGATTTCTTTCTGATTCCAAAGGGTGAAGTGAGGGAATGGAGCAGGGGAGAGAAAGATGAGTGGAATGTGTGCGTGTGTGTGTATGTGATAGAGAGAGAGGGAAGAGAGAGAGAGAGAGAAGGGGAGAGATAATGAGTGAGCAGAAAAGCATGAAGGATGGAGAAAGGAAAGGGAGAGAGAGAAAACACAGAAAGGAAATCCAAGACATGGCATAAAGAATGGACAGAGCAAAGAGAGGGAAAGAAGGGAGATAGCAGAGGAGCTTGAGTGACAAAGAGAGTGAGTGCAGGGGTGAGAGAGACAGCCATTGTCACTTAACGATTAATACAGGATTAAATAAAATATTCATGAAAGGAAATTGGAGCTATAAACAAATCCAAATGCTGGGTCCCTGCCCCACCTCCCTGTTCCTACTCAACAGTAAATTGTGCTCTCTATTGTCATCACATGGAAACAATTGGTGGATGGTACCGGGGAAGCTTCTTTCCTTGCTGGCACTTGGCTCCCTTAAAAGCACTTCTGCTCATCTGCTGGAATCATTCTTGAGCTTCTGTGAGAGTGAGGCACTTTTGAGAAGGCCCTTGGCACCTTGGAGGTGAACCAGATGTCTTCTGCCTCTGAACTCTTACTTGTGGCCAGAGTCTCCAAGCCCTCCCTGAACCAGGGTCTTCTTTCCCTGCGGGAGATGGCTGGAAAAATCCCTGCATACATCCCTCCAGAGCCCAGTTCTGGTAAGAAACAGAAGCTCACTAGGTCCAGGGCCATTTGCCATCTGACCAGCCCAGTGCCATCAAGAAAATAGTCCTGGGAAGTTGCAAGTCTGTCCAAGTCTCCACTTGCTCATCTATGTGAGTGTACTATTGTCTAACTTGGCAATAGCGTTACCCATGAGAGGCCATGTGCGAGTGCTCTCCCAGGGCTGGCCATAGGATGGAGGACTTGGTACTTTCACCTTCACTTTCTCCCACCTTGCTGTCTCCCTTATCTCTCATCAACGTGGGATGAAACTGTTGCCACCACCTCTAGATCCTATCTCCAGGGGCATAACGGCAAGGTTGGTGATTAGAAGTGGGAGTCCTTCACTGTTCTCCATGGAGGTTAGCCCCTGGGGAGGTCATGTGGGTTCCTCACATCCTCGACCTCTACATCAACCTACCTGAAGAACTTTTTGTTTTCCTACTGGAGAAGTTACGTAGGGGCTAAATTTATTCCTGCTTTTGCTTGGTTTCTGAAGTCTGGTATTTCCATAGCTCCAGAGGAGCAGAGGTCAATCCTTTTACTATAAAAATCACTTGAGCCATCAATTTCTGATTATAATGATGATTTAATGGTCTCCTTACCTTCTGACTTCCTTACTTAGTTTTTGGATTTTAGTGTCCTCATTTAAAATGGAGATAATAGCATTTACTTCCACGGGGGCTTTTTGAAGATCAAGTGGGGGCTTTTTGAAGATCAAATGGGAGCTTTCTAAACTTTTAAACCTACCCGAATGTTACATATTGTTGTGAAGTGCATGTGCAATTTTACCTCAGTCTGAAAGCTCTGGAAAGATAGGAAATGTCTCCATCTTTTCACTGCTGCGTCCCCAATGCCCCTGCAAAATACTAGGCACACAGTAGGTACTTAGATGATGTTTTCTGAGCAAATAACTGACCTCAGGTCTTCAGAGGTTCATCTTTGATGCCTCATACTCATTCTTATCATTGTTCTTTTTTTTTTTTTTATTTGATTAGAGCCTGTGGCTGCCAATAGCCCTAACTCTATCCCTTAACCCACAGCTCCCAGGCCCCATCCTAGATTCTGGTGTAGAGTTCATGGATAATTCAGCAATTTACAGGATAATTTGGGCTAGCCCACACTGGCCCATAGGACTTGAAAGAGGCAACTAAGAGGAGACTGGACCACTCAAGGCTGATCCAGCACGGAATACATGTTACCCTACTCTCAGGAATAGGAGGGTTCCTTTCTAGCTTCAGAGGAAGGATAAGAGGTAATTCCAAAACAGCGCAGTGGTCTGAAAATGACACATGTGTCTACAGAAAGATGCATATTTGACAAGCCAAGGATGGCTGGACATAGCTTGACCTTTTGGGGTACAAGCTCACACAATTTGCCTACTGTTGGTCCATCTTAAAAACAGGAGCTGTATACACTTCCCCATGATACCTCATTTATCCCATCTAACTAGGGCATATATTGTCTGTGCACAAGTCCAGCACAGGTCTGGCTCTCCACAAGTGTTCAGTAGAGTTGATGGATTAAAAGATTGCATGCAAGAAATGTCCTATTCCTTTTCCCTGTATCATCTGTTCTCTAAAGCCCTTATTACCCTCTAACTTGCCATCCATTTTCCTTGTTTATCGTGTTTGTTACATGTTCCCTCCAAATCTGTAAACTCCATGAGAGCAGAGATGTTTAATGTTTTGTTTGTTTGTTTTTTCCTCTGCAATATGCACAGGCTTAGAACAGTGCCTAGCACATATTAAGCATGCACTGATTATTGTTTGTTTATTTATCGTTCGTAGATAAGCAACTGATTTTCTACATAAGTTGCACTTACTCCTTTATGTAAAACAAGACCAAACAAAAACATTTCAATACATCTTTTTTTCCTGATATAAATGCCTTAGGAAATATTATACGATTCCCTGCCTTCTCAAATGGGATTTAAACAATAATACTGAATACCATATTTAACACACATTTGGCTTGTAAAAAGTGCTTTATTGAATTAAATCACTTAGTTCCTATAATAACCTGTTTCTATGGATGAGGGAAATGAAGCACAGAGAGATTAAGTAATTTGCCCAAAGTCGCTCAGTGTTTAAGTTACAAACCTAGCATTTGAACCCAGGCAATCTGATCTCGGAGCCTGGAGGCTCAACCATTACATGATATTGTTTCTGAACATGAGTTAGGTGGTTTGCAAAGAGACAGTGTCTCCATTGTGAAGGTTAAATCTTTTATCACGGTGACCCCTTTGAGAGATATTAAGATCTTAAGATGTTAAGAGGGGTTTCTTGCCACATAGATCACAGAGTATTGCAGTTTTCTAATTGATATGTTTTCTCTTTCATTGTCAACTGTTCCCAGCTGATTTTATCAGGACTTTTCTGAGAAGTTCTGAGGCAATGATGCTGGTCTGCCATATCCAAGAGGAAACCAGATAACCAAGACTTTGTTTTTATTCCCCAAGTGGATTAACCTACTAAATCCTACCAGCAAGTTTCTGGAGAACTATATAAATTGCACAAAATCAATAGTCTCTGAGGTGTGACCTCTTCGCAGATTGCGGCTGTTGAGAAGATGCTCTCTATAGCCTTCAAGGACACAGGTGTCCAGGTGTCAGGCAGCAAGTGACCTCATCAAGCCCTGATATCTGTGTTGCTTATAATACTTTATCCTGCAGCTCTGATTGTGTAATGTGTGCTGAGTTAATATTAAGTGTGTTTATGTGCGTCTTAATTGTTATTGCTCTTCTGTTCTCATTGTGTTCCAAAAAGGCAATGATAGGTAAAAAGAAAATTGGCGTGACACATACATCTTACTTAAAAGGCACAAAGCCTGCCTGTGCCCTTATGAACCAGAAAAGAATTTTCATCTTAGAGGTGTGTCAGGTCCTAAGAATTCCATAAGTATGAGTTGTTCTGTACTAAGGCAATAACGTAGACATCGAGGCATGCAATACAGTTTGTTGATATGAATTAAAGGTAGTCATGGGCATGGACTTTGTGATGGCCAAAATCATTTGCCCTCGTATCTAGATTTGTGGCTGGGAGTGGTAGATGAGGCCGAAACCTACATTCCACATAGATGATGCAAATTTATATGGACCAGTTCGCCATCTTGACATTATGAAGTCCATTCTCCAGTCAGTAAGTAAAGAAACAACTATATAAAATCAAGACAGATAAGTGGTCATTTATTTATTTCCTAAACATAATTTTTTCTTCTTATGGCATAAATATCAACAAATATGGGAAGAAATTTAGTGATCATCAATATTTTTATTCATTGGAACCAAAGGTCTATCCTGTAGGAAACAGTTTTGACACTTATTTCACACTGAGTATAGTACTAAGGGATTTATTGGATTAAGTCATTTAATCTTCATGATATGAATATAAAGCGTGAATGTGAAGAATGTGGGCAAGCCTTTAGGACAAATGTCTCCCTTTCTTTATATCAGAGAAGTCAGACTGGGAGAAACCTGTAATTGTTCCCTCTGGGTAGGAATCTAACTTTTCTCATTCATCCAATATTGCCTTCTCCATGAAATCTTTTTGATTTCTCCTGAAACATGTGATTTATGTTCCCTGTTTACATCCCCAAAACCACCTGGTTGCACTCTCCGATGGCACTGATCCTATTCCGTCAGGCAGTGTGGTTCTCTGAGGACGTGTGATGGGCTATGAGCAAGGGATCTGGAATCACAAGACATTGGTTTCACTTTTCTGAGGCTCTCTGGGTAAGTGGTACTAATAGCAGTATTAACTACCTTAGGGGTCTCATGAGACCTAATCAGAAAACCTGCAGATATAGTTTGTTAACTGGAAACACAGTTTAAAGAAATTTGTTATTGAGCACTCTGAAGCAAGTGCTGGGCTGAGTTCACCTCTGGTCTAGGATACCTTTAAAGACGCCTGTGAACTAGCAGTCTTGCTCAGGTGTGTGCTGAATGAGTATTTGAGGAGGCAACCAGATGCCTTCTCAATACCTAAGTAGCTCTGAGACATCTCAAGAGTGTCTTCACAGGGACTGAGAAGCAGGGTAGACAGACCCTTTGGCTGGGTTCTTTGAGATAAGTGAGGCACTGTGCTTCCCTTTGATAGCTGAAAGGACACAAGACCGAGGGAGATGCTTTTATCAGTAAAGGGGAAGCTACTCTTTTTAAAAACCTTCCTTAATGTGACAAAATCCTTGATCTTAAGGCCAGGAGACTCAGTGCTAGAGATGTGAGAGGCATGCTCTGTATGGGGTAGAAGGACAACATTTGGCGAAGTTCGATTCCCAAATGCAGGCGTGCTTGGTTTTCCTGCACCTTTGGAAGGAAGGCTGTATTTGTGAGGCGACAGAACAATTTCCATGGCAACAGACTGTCTGGTGTCAGAAGAATAGAAATGAAAGCTTTGTGTGCCAACTCAGTATTTATGTGATGCTTATCACTTTGCCTCCTGCAACGCAGAGAGGGCTTGATCTCTCAGCAAACATGCTTTTGTCCAAATGATGCCAATGTAGAAATCATGCCATTTCTATCAGCATTTTCACATCTAAAGGTTGAGTGTACTATTTTTGTCTTGCAAAGTTTTTGATCGCTGTCAATGTCCTTGTAAACAGGTTTTTCTAGACCTTCAGGGGTGACACCAGGGATAGTGAAGGAGGCAGCTAGGGTCTGGGTGTTGGTTTCCTAAGAATGTGCCCTTGCTGTGGATTGGCCTCCTTGCTGCAGCATGAGGGGAGTAAGGAAATGCACTCAGAGGACTGGATAGACCCTTAACTCCAAAGGGCTAACCAGGCAGGGTGTGACTGAGCAGAGGCACTGGTCTGTGGCTACAGGCATCTTTCTGCAATTGCTCCCCAGAGAAGCTTTGCTTTGAACCTTGGGTCCCAACCTCTGATCCCTTCCAAGACTTTTTCACCATGATTTGTGCCCTGAATACCTTAAAGCAAAGACTTTACTCCTGGCTTCTTTCCTGACAGCAGACTTCTCCACAAACCATGAAGCCTGCTAGTGTTGCTCCTTGGGACCTTACCCTTTTTCACTCACCCCTGTCCGCCCTGATCACATGCCCAACACATCAGAAGCCTGACCACCCCTACCTTGTTCTGTACCCCAGAGACTGAAGGTTGAGAGGTGTTTCCAAAAGGGAGGTACTTTCCATCACTGTCGGGTGGCAAGAGGTCCACAGAGAACATGGAGATGAGAACTCTTCAACATGAGTGGGTAGTGATTAAAACGTTCTCCAATTGTCATGGTAGTGGTTATACATATCTGGGAATACACTAAAAACCATCCAATTGTACACTTCAAATGGGTGAATTCTAGGTATGGTATGTGAATCACATCTTGGTAAAGCCATTTTACAGTAGATCTCTTTTAAGACATGGTTACTGTAGTTAATAACAACGTACTTTATATTTGAAAGTTGCTAAGAGACTGCAAAAAATGATTAGTCACCTAACCCCAGTGAGAGTGGCCTCTATCAAAAGATCCCAAAACATCAAATGCTGGCGAGGATGTGGAGAGACAGGAACACTCTTACACTGCTGGTGGGACTGCAAATTAGTGCAACCTCTGTGGAAAA